>NC_081185.1:150221755-150585501 GCF_029867415.1 Vicia villosa
ACCTTTGCCTTAGATTCAAAGCCAATAGGAAAGGGTTGGGGGTGCCTAACACCTTCCCTCGACCTGAATATAGTAACTTACCCTGAATCTCACATCTGCGTAGGGTTTCCTATTCGCCCTTCAGAATAGGTGGCGACTCTCTAAGTTAAATTTTTAGGCAGGTTGCTACATTTAGAAATTCAAAAATTGAGAGCTTGAGGTTGAAGATGAAGATGGTGGGTGGCGCCATTTTTGAATTCTCAGAGGGAAGTTTCAAATATAATTAATTGGAAGCGTGTATTAAACGAATACATCGTTTAGCTCACTTGGTTACATGCGCTTCCCACTCTCTCTTGCCACAAGGTCTGGGGTTCGATCCCCCCTCAGACCTTTTGTTATTTTTTTTTTCATTTTTTTCATTTTTTTCACACTGGATTCACATATAATCAAAGGCGCACATATGTATTACAAGCTTAGCACGTAGCTCAGTTGGCCAAGTTTTTGGTGGTGACCATGAGAGCGTGAGTTCAAGCCTTGGTAGAGACAAAGCCAATTTTTTACCACTTTTCTTCTTCATTTTCTTCACAACTTCACACAATTAATTCACCTATCAAATTAAATTATTTTCTTTTGATTTTTCACACACTTTTCATTTAATATATCTATTTTATGAATAACCAAAAAAATCACAAAAATATTATTTATTTGATACATCTTTATTAGGTTTAAAATGACATATTTTTATGTATTTTAAAATACTTTAAATATAGTTTTTATTTGATTTTCAAAACCCAATCACTTTGTAAATATTTTGTGATAAAAACCCTAATCATTTAGGTCTTAATTAGGTATAGACTTTGTCTTTACCCTAATTAATTTGACTTTTTGTCAATTTTCAAACTGTTTTCAAACTTCGATTAAACATACAATTAAGGTTTTCATTCAACAAAACCTTACATCCAGCAAAACCTCTTCAACTGTTTTTTTATAAACAGTAAATCAATTTCAATGGGCCTCTAATAAAGTGTAAGACCCAACACCTTTTCTTTTCATAGTTTGTTTTCAAACTCATCTTTAAACAGAAAATACTTCTCATCTGTTTGCAAAACTTTCATCTCGATATTGAAGGGCATTATTCCTGGTGAAACTCTTCATATACCTATGTGACCTAGTGTCCATCCTCACTTCTTCTGTTTTCAAAACATAAACATTCAACTGTTTTCAATAAACATTCAACTGTTTTATATCAAACTTTCAATCTTGTTTTCAAAACAACAACAACTTCAAATCAATTGCCCATGGGCCTCTCTTTGAGTCTAAGACCCAACCCCCCTTTGTACATACATCTTCAAAGGCCTCCTCTTCATCCAGGTTAGGCTTTATAGCTTTCAATTTACAAGCTTTCATTTAAATTACTGTCAAATATAAAACTGTATATATATATTGTTTAGAACTCCGTCTGAGAACATCCTTAGAATAAATAAACTATATATATATATATATATATATATATATATATATATATATATATATATATATATTATAGGACTATGGCCTAGGATTGAGAATGTCTTCCCGATGAAGGCTCTTTCCTAATTAGAATTCCTTAGTTTAAACCTCAAGATGAATTATTTCCGGTGAAACCTCTTACCCATTTGCTTAGAGCCAAAATAAGTTCAAAACCACATAGCTTTCTCTTGTGCTATAACAAGGACCCTCGATTAGCCTCCTCTTGGGCTTATAATACAAGGACCCACAGGCTTCTTAAAAGCATATTCCCAGTTTTCTCTTGAGCTTGTATACAAGGACCCATCAGGTTTCTTATAAACATAGGAACAGGTCTTTAGTCACCTTTTAGCCTACCCTGGTGAGATTTTTCTATTCTTCAAACCAGACTTCAATAAGCCAAGAATGTCTCAATCTCAGTATTGAGTTCATCTTTTGGAATGAGAGACATGGACAGTCTCTGTCACCTTTATTTTCAATCTTCAATAAATCTTCTCCTTAACAGAGTCTAGGTTCTACATTTGAAATATCCTCAGCCAGAGTCAGCCTTAATCTTGGGCTTTAAACAAGAAGTCTTAATCAATTCCTTTCATAAATTAAAAAACCCTTGAAAGGGTCAGCCTCCAAAACCATTCCTTTAAATTCAAAACCCCTGGAAAGGCTCAGCCTCCAAAACCATTCCTTCAAAGTCAAAACCTCTAGAAAGGGTCAGCTTCCATCAATCCTTCAAAAATCCAAATTCCCTGGAAAGGGTTAGCTTCCAAATCATTTTTCATTCAAACCTTCAAAACTCCCCAGTAAAGTCAACCCTATGTCAGTCTCAAAAAAATTCCCCAGTAAGGACAACCTTCAAACCTGGGTCTTTCATTCATCAATCCCTGATTAATAAGAGCACAATCCCCAGAAGGGTCAACCTTTAGTCTCTAAACAACAGAGTAATCCTCGGTAGAGTCAGCCACAACCTTAGGCTTTGTACAAGGCAGATACTCCCTTTAGAGTCAAAAACCCTACTCATAGGTATTTCCCTATCCAGAGTCAGCCACAACCTTGGGCTTTGTACAAGGCAGATAATAGAGTCTCCACAATAAGTCCTTCCCCATCAAGTAGCCACAACCTTGGGCTTTGTACAAGGAAGATAAACATCATTCCCTGTGTCAAAAGATTCCTAACCTTTAGGATCTTTTCCCCACTAAGTCAGCCACAACCTTGGGCTTTGTACAAGGCACAAAATAGAGTCATCCATAGTCAGTTTCCTTAGCAGTCAGCCACAACCTTGGGCCTCATACAAGGCAGAAAATAGATTCTCCCTAGCTAAAGTCAGCCACAATTCTGGGCTTTGTACAGAACACTAAAATAAACCTTTCAATCAAAAACAAAATAAACACTCTCTAACTAGAGTCAGCCTCAATTCTGGACTTCATACATAACATAAATTTCCTCAATCAAAGTCAAATTCCTAGTGGAGTCATCTTCCAAAGTCAATAAAAACCTTTTAAGCCTCAAGCTTGGGCCTCATACAAGCCAGTCAAAATCAAATCTTTTATACAGTAGATAGACATGACTTATCTCTATAGAGAGATATTTCTCCTATTTCACCATATTCAAACAAACAAACAAACATTTCAATTTCAAACATTCTCCCATTTAGGAATCTGAAAGACATGCTCTGGCACACCCCCAGACTTGTACAACTTTCCCTAAACTGGTTGAGAATCTTTCTTTCATTCAAGAGACACGCGACTGGCATACTTGCACACAACCAAGTAAGGTCCCTCTCTTATGAAACAAACTCAGTTTTTCTGTCACTTTAAATGTTTGTGGTGGAATAGTAGAAATACCTCTCTGTAAAGATAACTTCATGTCTCTTTACTATAAACAAAGATTTAATTCCAAGCTTCAACCTTGAGCTTCAAGCAAGGCACCAAAAAAATCAATTCATTTCTCTAATTAGTTCCCCGAACTACAAAAAGCTCTGACTTCCATTAGGGATATGTAGGCATAAGATTCACAAGGAATCTCAGTGAGCTAATAAAAAAACCAAAAACAGGCAGTCCATCTGTCTTTCATTTCAATTCAATTCTCTCTCCTAACACAAAGGAGAAACTTTCTCAATCAATTAGCAAACACAAACACATAGACACAGAGAAGGTTCCCGTAGAGTACTGCGGATATGTAGGGTGCTTAAAACCTTCCTTATGTATAACCGACCTCCCGGACTCCAGAACTTATGATTAGGTGAAATCCCCACACCTAGAAAACTCTTAGGGTTTATTTGAGATCTTTTTCCCCTTCCTCCTCGTAGGATAATTAAAAAGTTCGTGTGCTATCGTAGGAAGAACTGAAATAAAATTCATCCCACAAGGGCGCCTCTCTCCTTCCAAATTTCGCGCGAAGGGTCCGGCGTGCCATCCTCCCAAGTGAAACGGGGAGGTAAAAAAACGACACCACATATGGTTGAATCTGAAACATGGAATTCTTGGAAGTGGTTTGTTGACCTACTGTTGGAAGATCTTAACCAAATTATCCCTAGACAATATGCATTTATTTCTGACCAGCAAAAGGTATGTATTTAACTATGTATAATATGGCTACTTATTTTTTGGTTTGTATAATATGGCAGGGACTTGTGGAGGTGATTAAAGGACTTGGTGAGAATGTGGAACACAGGTTGTGTGTCAAACATCTATATGGAAGAAGAGATTCCTATGAGCACACATGAAGGAACTGTTGTGGGAAGCTGCTAGAGCTACTACTGTGCCAGATTAGAACCATGCAATGTAGAAAATGAAAGACATAAATGAAGATGCATACAATGAAATTTCCAAGGTCCAACCTACACAATGGACTAGATCCGCATTTAGCACTAACACAACATGTGATTTACAAGTCAACAACGTGTGTGAAGCTTTCAATAGGGAAATACTCAGCATAAGGGAGAAACCAATAGGTCAACAAATGTAGAAAATCACAATTCCTTGCAACTTATGCTCACATTGTGCTACCATCAAATGGACCAAGACTGTGGCCAGTCACAAATACTGAACACATCCATCCACCAGTCATGAAAATGGGACCAGGAAGGCCCAAGAAGTTAAGGAACAAGACCAATGATGAGCTAAAAAATGATGGTGTGATACCAAGGCAGTTGAAGATAGTGAAATGGATACATTGTGCCAAGTATGGGCATAACATTAGGATATATAAAGGCAAAAGTGCAGCTAATAGGCAGATTCCAAAGGGAGGAAACAAACAGATTCCAAAGAAGCAGAGGGTAAATGATGTTGAAGTTAATGCTCAAGGATTACAAGTTACACAGACATAACCATCTCAAAAGTAGGTTAGACTTAAGTTACTTTTTGTTTTGTGTCGATGTAATTTATTTGTTAGTTGTGCTGTGAATGTATGTTATGCTCCACAAACAAATGTTTTTTTGTTTGGATATAATGATAGTACATTTGCTTGTTTATGTAATGACTATTTTGGATATGTAATGACAATTATATTATGCAATAATATTAGGCTTTTATGCTTCACTGTATTGGAAATTGGTTCAACATAATTAACCAATTCAATTTTATAGTGACAATAAAACATCAATGTAGTTCAACAACTTTCGTTTTCATCAAACAAGAATAGGTACACCATAACATACAAAACATCTCCACACAACACCTAACAACAACTAAACATAACATCTAAATAACAACTAAAAACCTAAATATATTCAGCCTCATGAAATAACAACTAAACATCACACCCTTCAATTATTCAAGCTAACAAAGTACGTCAATTCTATTATGACCACGACATATGCAACAAACAATCCTTGCCAAAAATTTAGCTCCTTCCTCAAATCCTCATCTTGTTTCAAATTTATATTGTCTTTCTGCTTAAGTTCATCAATTCTCTTCATTGGTGACAAAATAACCTCCTTTGAACGAACGGATATTTTCTCCTCGTACCAACTGAAGAAATTGCATCCCTTTCTTCCCTGCAACTGCATTGACAAACAAGGTTAGCATTATTTAACCTTGTCTCATATTATCTGCAACAAATTCAAACACAAACAGAACGTCACTTACCTTAAATAACCCACACCCATTAAACCTCCTCCCAGGATTCCCAGTCGTTCACGAAGTAGTGAGAGGTGAATCATGGTCACAGAAGCAACAAACTTCTCTTCTTCGTGACGCACAGCTAGAGGTCGACATGTAACTCGCTTGTGGCATGAAGATGGACAAAACGATAAAGACGGAGAGATTAGAGAAAGAGCGAGAACGACTGTGGAGTGAAACGCAAAGATTGGAGAAAAACAGTGAAAACGGAGATGAATATGCTATGAAGATGAGTATGCTATGGAAGCTTGCAAGGGGAACGTGAAAATGAATTAGGGAAAATGAATTAGTGATTCGACCTTTTAATCTTTTAAATTTTTTTCATAAATTTTACTAATAATGAAAATGGATTCAAATTGTGAAAATCCATGTAAGTCATGCCACATAGTTAAAAAAATGACAAAAGTACATAAATCTACTTAATTGAAATTCAAGGTCGTCATGATGACAATCTTGGATACAACCCTAACTCTAATGCTTATGTGACATGATTTTAGAATTTTTAATTTTTATATACCACGTTATTTTTTCTAACAATATAATCAAACCATCTTTCTAACCACTATTCTTTTAAACAATATTATGAAACCATCTTTCTAGCAGTAACATCAAATATAGTAGCAATATGATAATATTAATAGACAATTATTACTTTATTACTAATCCTTATATATATATATATATATATATATATATATATATATATATATATATATATATATATATATATATATATATATATATATATATATATATATATATATATATATATATATATATATATATATATATATATATATATATATATATATATATATATATATATATATATATATATATATATATATATATATATATATATATATATATATATATATATATATATATATATATATAAATTTATAAAAATATATATTCATAGAAATGGAAATAAAAATATAAATTTTAAATTTTGATCTTTTAATATTATTATTAATTTTGTTAGACAATTTTTTTACATTAAGAAATTGAAAACTAAAAGAAATAGTTTTCCATTTTCCTAATATATTTATAAAAATATATACTCATAGAAATAGAAATAAAAATAAAATATAAATTTTGAAATTTTACTATTTCTTTGTACATTATTATTTACTAAATTTGTAATTTCTTATGCTAAATTAAAATTCAAGATATTAATAAAAATATATACTCAAAGAAATAAAAATAAAATTTACATTTAAAAATTTCGAAATTTTACTATTTCTTTATACATTATTATTTACTACAAATTAAATAAACAAAAAATCATAAAAATAATTTTATATTTATTACAAATTAATAAATTAAAGACTCATAAAATTAATTCAAAAAAATGGTTTTCCATTTTTTTAATAAATTTATAAAAATATATACTCACAGAAACAGAAATAAAAATAAAATATAATTTTAAATTTTGAAACTTTACTATTTCTTTGCACATTACTATTTATAAAATTTATAATTTTTTATCCTAAACTAAAATTCTTGATATATATATAAAAATGTATACTCGTAGAAATAAATTTTACTATTTCTTTGAACATTATTATTTACTAAAAATTATTAATTATTATTTACTAAAATTTTACCATTTAAATTATTAAATTATTGAATTCATACATGACAATGACCAACTAATACATCATTTTATAAATTATTATTTACTAAAAAAAACTAATTATTATTTACTAAAATTTTACAATTTAAATATTAAATTATTGAATGTATTCGTGACAATGACCAATTAATACATTATTTTAAAAAATTAAACTTTTAACCATCAAACCACTTATGAATCAGCACAATCTAATAAATGATTACTGGCTTGTCCTTTGTTAGTTATGAAGGTGAGAAAAGCACAAGGAGAATTGTATTGTATTGTATTTTAAAAACTTTTTAAACATAGTTAAAATATGATCGATGTCAATTGTCAAACACACGTGCAGGGCCGGTGTAGCAACCTGCCTTGAAAATTTATGATTTAGAGTCGCCACCTATTCTACAGGGCGAATAGGAAACCCTACGCAGTTAAGAGATCGGGGTAAGATTATTATAATCAGGTCGAGGGAAGGTATTAGGCACCCTCAACCCTTTCCTATGGCTTTGAATCTAAGGTCAAATTTTATGGCTAAAATATTCAGGTTTAATAGCTAAAGAAATGAATAGAGGAAAAATGAGATTTATGGGGAAGGGGACTCGCCTTGGTTATCCAAGTGCCTACGTATCTCCTTAGGGAGAATCAGAGTCAACGTAGTTCGGGCACAGGGTTGTACGCCTTTGAATTTGATTGGATATGGTTTGAAGGTATTTTGAGTTACCTTGTCGTAGTTTTGAAATGCGAAGTTCGAAGGTATTTTGAATTACCTTATCGTAGATTTGAAAATCGCAGTATTGAAGAGATGAAAATCTGTAGTTTCGTGGTTTAGTGTGTTTTATGATTTGGGCGTACAACCCTGATTTGATATGTCACCGTTAGATGCGATGATCAATAGATTTGATCATTATAGTCAACGGATTAATGGGGTATTGTTGGTTACTCTGACCGATAGATTCGATCGTCGCGGGCAGCAAATTGAATGTATTTTAAATTTATTATAATTTTATCTCTTATCTAATGCGACTAATAGATTTAGTCGGGTCGAGAAGAGAATTAGTTAAGGGTTAATGTTCTTTGCCAAATGGGCAGTAGGATTGGGCAAACCCTAAGGCATGGGTAATCCTTCTAGGGTTTTCTTTTTATTATTATAACTAAGGTTGGATAAAATAAATTAAATCGAACAGTCGAGATAATCGAGAAAGATCCTAAATCCTAGTCATTAGCCTATCCTAATTTTATTGTCCTAATTCCATTTAAATAAATTAATTAAACTAACTATTATAATTAATATTAATCAAAATAATTAAATAATAGAAAAATGATATAAGAAACCTGGTTTTGATCATGTGTGGTGAGCCTTGAATGTCCATGGTACACATACATCTCCCTGGACGTTAGATTTGGCATATAGGAGATCTTATGGTGGTGATTGAAGGGTGCACCGTAGCCCTTGCTTCAATTGGTACGCTGGATCTGAGAAATTGCAAATGTTAATCAAAATAATTAAATAATAGAAAAATGATATAAGAAACCTGGTTTTGATCATGTGTGGTGAGCCTTGAATGTCCATGGTACACATACATCTCCCTGGACGTTAGATTTGGCATATAGGAGATCTTATGGTGGTGATTGAAGGGTGCACCGTAGCCCTTGCTTCAATTGGTACGCTGGATCTGAGAAATTGCAAATGTTAAAAATAAAGGTCTTTCCTGGGGACCGAACCCAGGTATTCCCACAAACATCTCTCCCTTCAGTACCAATTAGGCTGCATGTAATTGTTGTTAATTAATCAAGTCAAATAAATAATATAAACAAACAAAAACCATTAAAAGGTGAATTCAAATTAGTCAAACTGGGGACCCACGGATTGCACACGGAGCCAATCAAAATTAGAGAGAGGTGTGTGTCTTCGTTGACTTCCCAGATGCTCCATGCCACGCGTACTGGACAAGGTAGAGAGAGAGAGTGCGCTGACTGACCAATGGAAAGCCTCGCGTGTGATTGATAAAGTCCACCAACACTGTTCATCGTCTTCTTTAATGGGCCATAATATTTGCTACGGATTTGCGTGCCTTTAGCTACGATATTTTCATAGCGTTTTTCTGCAAAATCAACTAAATAATTTCACGTTAAACAACGATCAAATACCGCCCAGATCTGTTAAGTTGGTCATGGCGAATTCAATGGTGATGATGGTTTGGACTGTAAGGGCACGTAACCATGAAACCGAAAGCAAGTTCCTTTAAACCCTAACAATGGCAACACACGATTTTGCCACGATAACTCTCCGAAGATGGTTCTAACCTGTCTTATGGAATCTCAGCAACGCGTTAGTGGTGTTAGTTTTAATCAACACGTAATAATATTAGAGATACGAATTCAAACGATAGTATACAAACAATGTTCGTGCATGAAGCGTTTCAAGAATGTTTGGCCATTGCTTGGGACCTGGAATTACTCCTTGAGACCCCTGGAACACGATGCACTCCTTGGAAGATTTTGAAACAGGCTCTAAATACCAACTCGAAAAATGCAAGTTGGTATGTGAATTTTGGAGTGCAAACCCTAGTGTCCTCTTCCCTCCTTTCGTCCCCCCTAGTGTGCTGAGTATTTTAGAATATATATGGAGTCTATTAGGTCATTCCATGGGCTTGGACTCTTTATTTTTGATCCCTTGGAATTTTGCATGAATATGCATGAGATTTTTCCTTCTAATTTTGGCTAAACACCTCCCCTCACTTATGAACGAAATTTGGTCTTCCTTATGGTATTGTTTGGGCCCTTAGGTGATTAAAACAAGATCCATACAATTTAATCCATTTATTTTGGTATTTTTTCTAAGTTTATTTGATATTTAAATGAATAAAATTCAAATAAATAGTAAATAAAATTATAAAAGGGTGAATATGCATTTAGAGGTCTCCTAAAAAGTCATGACCATGTTTGAAGTGAAAATCTTAGGCCCATTAGCCAAGAAATCCAAAATTCTTCACTTAGGGTTTCATGTCTTCCTTGATATTTGGCCAACTTGTGCGCCTTGTATCTCCCTCAATTTTAATCATATGAATGCATTCTAGGACTTTTTAGAAAGCTTAAAGAGTCTTCTAAATGACCTTTTTGGTTTCATCTCAATTGAAGTTCCCATGCTCAAGTTATGAGCTTTGACCTGAAAGGTGTTTTTGTTGACTTTTTGGAGGACCTATAATCTCTTTGACCATATCTCTCAAATGATGCCTTTTTTGATTTTGGGCCTAACATCAAAGTTGTAGAGAATGAAATTTCCTTGAGAGTAGGCTTTGGTTGGACAATTTCTGACAAACCATGTGAGAGTTATGACCAGTCAAAGTTGAGTTGACTTTTTAGTTAAAAACCCTGATTTGAACCTTTGATTAAGAGAGAGTGACTTGAGTTTAACCATCGAGCCTTGAACCCTTGAAGATGAAATAAGACGGGCAAGTTTTGGGGTATGACAGCCGGTCCTGACTTTTTAGAGGCCCAGGGCAAATAAATAAATTGACCCCTAAAAAAAACTGACGTTTTATTCGCCCTCCAAAATGAATCTCAGAGACAAGATCAAATATATGAAGTCTTGATTGTTTCTAACAATAAAAAGAATTTCAATGCAGATAAATAGCCATATGCAAATCATTAAAGAATTCAAAATCGAAATATGATTAACTGAATTAAGAATGAGAATATTTTAAGTGCTTTAATTGCTCTAATTTTTAGGCAGCAGCTACTTTTTTAAAGAAATGAAACTGACATTTTCTTTTGCTATAATTGCGAAAAATCAAGTCGTATAGATAGAAAACGTAGAAGTATGCATAAATCATATCTTGACCCTAATACGCAGGTTTACCAAAATGGTAAGAAGTTTATTTTTATGATAAAAAAAATAATAAATCAAAGTACAAGTGATAATAAATTTGATTTCATAAAATAAATTTGATAATAAATAAGTTAATTGTATGACAAACTTTAAAATATTTAACTATAACATATAAATATTCTCTAAAATTTATATTAAAATAAATTAAAATAAAATTTATAAGGCTTACAAGAATAAAATTTAATCACAAATCTCATTAAAAACTTTAATTGATTATATATAAATCATTTTATAATTAAAATTTAAGAAATGAATTGTCACAGAAAAATTAAATTAAAAATTCATTGCAATAAAAAATTGGGTCACCTAAGGTATATTTAATAAACACATTCAGTTGGAGTGAAGTTTTGAACCCAGAACACAACAGTCCAAAAGCAAGAGCTAATCCGCTGGGTTAGCAGCAATGAATTGATAAACAATTTCGCTAACATTTATCTATTTTACTATTTCAGTATTATAAATTTTTAATTACACTCTCCAAAATTTGAGGCCCTCATTTTATTGAGGCCTTAGGCCGTGGGCCTGCTTGCTCTGGCCCAGGGCCGGCCCTGCACACGTGACAAATATTATTAGATATGCGATGAGAGATTGACAAAAAAAAAAATTTATCCTAGTTGAACCCACAACTCAAAGTTATGCTCGATCCTCTCATACTTGAGTGATTCCCTACAATCAAACTTATTACAAATTCAGAGTCTCATGATTCAGCAGACTTATACATTAGTTTCTCTAACACAAAGAATTAACATAATTGAGTCTCTTCTGAAAAGAGTTTACATACAACTTAATTCTTTTGAAGAAATACAATCAAATAAGAGATAATTGTTTGTTTTTACAAAAACTACTCATTACAGAATGCAAACAAAATTAAACACAAATAAAATATATACAATGAAATCACTTAATAGTTGCTTAACGAAATCAACCTGAAGTTATTGACCACATATTGAATTCTCAACTAATAATCCTGATCCATATGAAGTTTATATAAGTCTATAACATGTGTCAAAATTTGACACACATGTGCCCAAAAATGAAAAAAATAAATAAATTGCTTATGTGGTGTTTAGTATAGTAGACAGTAGAGTACATAAAAATTGATTCGACGATGTAAAGCTTTGAATGAGCGATAACCACGGAAATTATTACAAGACAGGTCTATCGTTCATTTGCTATAGGTAGATAACTGAATTTATGGCACATCATTAATGCATTCTCAACAAACTGAGAGCGATCTTCATTGATAGTAGGACAAGTTTAGCAAATATGTGCTGACTTTTTTTTATAAACTAGTAAGGGATGTAAATTCAAATATGCAACGAATCATCGGTTGATTTATTGGTGGTTGACGTTGAAGTTAGTAGAAAGAATTACGGTTCAATTTTTCGTAATTTTTTTTGAAAGAAGTTTCAAATTACTTGATGTTAAAATTGATTCTCAAACCGGACTATACCGGTGGTAAAAAGTCAAGATGTTTAGAAGGTGTGTTCTATTGAGTTAAAACAATAGCAATGCAAGTAGATATGGATGAAAAATGGTTCAATTTGAAGTGGAGCATACCTATGAAAATGAATGAATTCATACTTTTTGTTTTACGATTTTGTAAAATTGTCACTAGAGAAATTATCAGCTCGATTCGCATATTAGGTCGTTTTCTTTAAAATGTTTTGCAATATTGTTCAAAATTGTGCAACGTAGACGTTCAACCACGATGTCTCTAAGATAAAATAATTCAATTCTATATTATATGATTACTACTTGTACGATAGATAATTGGTCTAGATATATACTTTTTGATTGTACGAAGACCAATTGAATATGGTATAAATATCACTCATAGTATATGGCATAAAATTCAATCGTAATAATTTCTCAAACGAGAAAAAATTCAAATAATTCTCTAAAAGAGAATTCAATAATAATTGTTCGACTATTCAAAATAATTTCTCAAACAAAGATAATTCAAATAGTTCTCTAAACATAATTCAATAAAGCCTATTTCATTTGAACATTTGTTAATAAACAATTCAACTAATGTTAAATAGATTAACAAATTAAAAGATCAATGAGATTAAATGTTTGTTTCATTGACTCTTCCGAGTTTACTTATTAACATAAGTTTTATGATAATATTTATTTGAAAAAACTTATGAAAACAATTTATGACAACAACTTATGTACTGTTCATAAGATTTTTTTTAATTTATTTTCATAAGTTCTTTAAGATAATTAAGTTTTATTTTTTATTTTAATTTAAAGTACAAAATACAATATAATAATATTAAAACTCCTCTCTAGGGCGATTTCCAGCAGAGATTTGGGTTTTCGGCGACTGAAATTCTGATAGCTACAACTGCAAACCGGAATACTGGGGAGATAAAGTACATAAGTTTTCTTTTCATGTGTTTGAAGATGGCTCGAGGTCGGGGACGACCGAAAAAGAAGGTATCTTCCTCGTCGATCCCATCAGGGGTTTAGAAGCAACACACAAGGAGCAACAAAGAGGACATTAATGACAAGGGGGCTGAAAGCACCGAAGAAATAACGGAGAATGAAATAGTAGTGACCAAGACAATCGAGAAGCAGGACAATGATACAATAATTGAAAACCCTAAAACAAATTTGGGGGTTGAGAAACTCTGGGTGGATGTAATCAAAGATAACTGTGTCATTGCTAACAACATACCTATAGAGTTTGTTGCACCAAAGATTGTGGATGGTGAAGTTGAAATCCAAATAGAAGAGGAACACATTGAATTTGAGGTCAAATTTTGGGAGACATCGCTAATTATGTATGTTTTGGAGAAAACCTGAGTATGAATGTTGTGACGAACTTTATGATTAAATTCTGGAACTTCATCAAGCTCCCTGAATTGTACTAAGATCAGTGGTGGAGCCAGGATGAAATTGTTGATTGGGCCAAATATTAAAAAAAAAAAAAAGAGTAACTAATAAAAAATATAATGTTAAAAATGTTTATTTATTTACCCAAGAGCACTTGAATGAGATGGTAAGAGATCTCTTCCGCATTATTCAAAAAAATTGGGTTAGATCATGGTTCTGGACATACAACCTTGTTAAATTCTTTTGAGGGATCCGACTCGAAAGATTAGTCTGTACAATTGCACGTAGCGATATCTCATTTCTACCCAAAAAAAATCATTCTATTTGCTTTCACTTTTTTTGTTACTAACAAAAATAAATGTATAAATTGTATTTTTTTTAAACTCTTGTGCAAAAGTGTGTCAAATTATACTATAAAATTTATTGATACATCTTCAAAAATCAACTAATTATTCTCAACATAAATTAACTAATTATTGTCAACGTGTCTAGCAATATTATTATGTTATTTATTTTTGTAGATTTACTATTTTTATTTGCTCTTTGTTCAATATATTTGTATAGTGATAATTGATTGAAATCATTTTATGTGAAAAAAATAACAACAAAACAATCTATGCGTGTTTGTATGCGAGGAGGGAAGAAAATCAATAACCAAACAAAATATGAATGAGGGTGTTTAAAAAAAATACATTCAAAATTTATTTTAGAACAATTTTAAAAAATTGAATTGATGGAATTTTTAAAAAGAATTATTAATACTCAATAAAATATTAAGTTTGGTAATATATAGACAAATATTTAAAAAAAATTGTAAAAAGACTCAATAAAAAAATTTCAATTTAAACATCAACTAGTAGGTTTTGAGCCCATGACATTGAGGTTCTAATTATATAACATATCCATTCAGCCATTGTGTATTTATGATAGCATGGTGCTTTATAAATTTAAAAATATTAAATTTTATAGGAAAAATTATATATTATACCTATTTTTAAAAAAAATCATAAAAACTTTGGGGTGGCCATGGCCACCCCCCGTCCCAAGGAAGTTCCGCCCGTGACTAAGATGAGGGTTTTTTCATCATGAGATTTAAATTGTTTGAGGATTGAGATGAAGTTTTTCAAAGGGGACCTTACACTTCTTGAATATGCTCATGTTCCTCACAGATTGGAAATCTGGTATCTCTTTGGCTCGAGGCATGTTACGTATGGTTCCAATATGGGTAAAGTTACCTAATCTACCTCTACACCTATGTGGAGCTAGGAGTCTGGGGAAATTTAGGAGTGAAATAGGGAGGCCAATGTACAATGATAAATGCACTGCCAAAAAACTTGGAGTCACATATGCAAGGATTCTTGTAGAGGTTAATGCCACCCAGAAGTTGTGCAAAGAAATTAGTGTCAAAGATGCTGAAGGAAATAAAATGAAGCAGAATGTATAGTATGAGTGGCGACAAATATACTGTGAACGATGTCATAGAATTGGACATAGATGCAATAATGAAGGCCAAAAGAAACAAAGTGTAAAGACATGGAAAGTTGTGGAGAGAAAAGAGGAAGAAAAACTTGCTGAGATAAGGGAAACACCACCACAAAAACCTAGTGATAATCCTAAATGGCATGAGGTCAACAGAACTAGCACATCTAAATCTAGAGGAAAGGGGGTTTACAAAGAGCCTGACATAGACCAGGTATGTAGTGCTACTTGTAACGCCCGGAAACTCGATTATTCGCTTACTTTAGACGTTTGGAGTATTTAGTGAAATTTTTGTATTTTTGGACGATTTAGTCGGTATTAGTTCGGGATAGCGGATTGACAATTAATCGAGATTTTTAATATATTTAGTATTAGAAATATTATTAGAGTGTCAAGTATTATTTTGGGAATTTTCAGAGAAAATTAAATTAGACCGTAATATATGAGGTGAAAAGTAAACAGGGAGTTTAATAAAATAAAATTAATTGGGCTGAATGTTGTGTTGCCCGTGTGAATTAGTTTGGCCCAAAGTAGAATTAGTGAGGTAATATCTTAGGTTTAGAAACAGTCAGTAAGGGCATAACTTTAGAAGAGGAAGCAGTTAGCAGAGAATTGGGAGAAACCAGTGCACGTGAAATTTGCCGAGCAGAGGAATTTTTGGGGATTTTTGATCGGGACGATTTAGAGAAACCTTCAATCCAAAGGTAAGGGTGGGGTTCTAACTCTATAACTGAACTCATGATGAATAATATGTGGGGATTAGATTTATAGAAAATTATCTCAGATTAATTGTGTATGAATTATGTTGCAAAAACGACGAATTTTATATGTTGTTGTGTGAAGAATTTATGTTGATTGATTAACCGTACAATTGAACTATGCTGCAAATGATTGTTGAATGAGTGATACTAGAAATTGGAATTTTTATTAACCACTCGATAAAGGAAAGGAGACTGAATCGGAGCCAAAAATGCACATGATATAAAATTGCAAGTTACCGTCGGTATAAGGCCACACGTGGTGGCCAATGCTGGAACCCCTAAGATTGTAAGGCCGGAGCCCTCAATTGAGGGAGGGATTGGGGCGGACTCCCTTTACACTTGAAAGGGGAGGGTAAGCGCTTTATTGGGTGTGGGAGTTTTTTTTTTATTATCCTTCACGTGATTACTGCCACTTTTGTCTGTTCTTTAGTTTATTAGATAACCTATAAAATACTTAGTTTTATTGGTAGACTACATGACTATATACTAGGTTAGTAGGATATATATATATATTGTAGTATAGTAATTCTCTTACAGTAACTAATTTAGAATTCCATTATAGCTATTAAAATGATGGCCTACGTACATATATTTTGCATTATAGTGACTCCATCATAGTTAATATATTAGATCTAGTTTAATTGGATTAGTTAGTTCAACTAAAAATCTCAGTGTGTAATATATTAATTTGGTAGAATAACATATCAGAGAAATTTTAATAGTAACAGTATTATATGATGAACGCAATAGGAATTCAGTGAAATCACAGAGCTATTGGTGCGTAGCAGAACGAAATTAAAAAAATAGGATGGGTAATTTAATTGGTAGTATAATTCTAGAACAATTAGAAACAAATTGTAGAACTTAGATGAATTGCCACTGTAACCATTAAACTAGTGGAAATAAGTAGCCGTAACAAAAACAAAATAAATAAAAAAATTTAGTAGCAGGTTTGTAATGCTATCTATTAGGACAGGAGTATATTTATAAATGGACTTGCAGTTTTTAGGAAAGAAAATGTCTAATAGCACTACCAATTCGTTAGCAGCATATAACAGAGTAAACCTTAAATATAACATTGCTTATATATTTGACAGTAAGGGGATGAATTGTTAGAAGTAGCAGTACCCCCACATTGTTAACAGTAGACGAGCAACAATTAATTTGTAAATAGAAAATAAAGTGAATAGCAGACCGGGGCTAATTTTACCGAGTTGAATAAATTTAGGCGAATACGGAATCGATTCGGTAACTGTAAATTAGTGATATTTTGGCGACGTTTTCGGTGATGTTTTGGCTTGTTGCATATTTTGAAATATTGCGAATTTTGCGATGTTGCAGGAAATTAAAGTGATGAGTAATTATCAATAATAATTGATATATTTTGGCGACGTAGGCGAATGCCTTATACGACGTTGTTTTGTGGTTGATTGTGGTTGTTGCATTCCATAGTGTCTCATAAATTGCATGTTGTAGCGACGGCCTGGATTGGCAAAACAGCGACGAAGGCCTATGCCTGTTTTTGATGCCTCAGTTATCTGGCAATTGGCGATGGGGGCTGAAGCCCTGGGTACCACATGCATGATGCATTAGTCGTGTCTCATTCATTTTCTTTATTGCGACGTCGTGCGTGATTATGTGATTTTGATATTTTGAATTGTTTGTGATTGAAATTGAGACGTGAGATATATATTATGACTTGAACCGTAATATACTTTTTATCATGACTTTATTTATATTGTTTGATATCTCACCCTTTGCTTGTTTTCGCCGTTGCCTTTATACTGGTAACGTGCAGGTGATGCTAGTGAGTGAAGAATTAGCTGTCGCGAGTTGAGTCGGTTGTCGCTCTGATACGTAGCACTCGGGGGGATAAAACGATTGTTTTTATTATTGTTTTAATTTCTGAATTTTATTTAGTTTTGACTTAAATTGTAACTTAAAGTTACCGTGCAAAGATGCTACGACTTGAATTGAATATTTATGAAGTTTGATGATTCCGCTGCAAAGTAATTTATTAGATGAAGTGTTTTTTTTAGGATTAAATTAATGCTATAATTTGTCCACTTTCGTTTAAGTGCTATGTATCTATGTGGAGGCATAATTGTCGTATGTGAACTAAATGACGAATGTGACATCCTATTTCATCGTATGAAAATTTTAAAATACTCTGATTTTTGTTTATAATTATCAGGTAGATTTGGGGTGTTACACTACTGATTTTGAATCTCTAAGGATTTAGGGAGATCCTGCAGAGGGCCCTATGAAGATGAAATGATTATTTCATGGAATGTTAAAGGGTTAAATATAACAAGTAAAATAAAAGAGATTAGCTCCCTTCTCTATCACCTAAAACCTGACATAGCTATTATTGTATAAACTAGAGGTAAAGCCTCTAATGTTGATAAAGTTAGAAAGAAATTGGGAAGGATTTGGATCCTTTGGAATGGTAATAGGGTCAAAATCCATGTAAATAAGTGCACGAAGCAAATGATACACTGCATTGTGCAAAACTCTGATGGTAGATTCAAGAATTGGCTCATTGTCATATATGTTATGAACAGGCTGGAACAAAGAAAAGTCCTTTGGAATAATATTGAAAATCTCCATAACCAGTTGCAGGGGTCTTGGGTTCTTATGGGGGACATAAAAAATGTGTTGAGGCCTTATGACAGAATTGGTGCCCCTATTGCTGAAATAGAATACATTTACCTGTTGAAAATGATGGAAAGAACCAGGTTGTATAACATGGAAAACAATGACGACAATTTTACCTCGACTAACAAACATCAGGATAATCCCATGTACACATGGATTGACAAAGTCATTGCAAATATTGAGTGGTTTCAAAGGATTATGTTATCTTAGGTCATAATATGTTATGGCTTAAGAAGGGGGTAACCATAGGGCCCCCTAAATCCATTTTTAAATATATGATATGTCCTAGTAGTGTGGAGGGTTTCCAGCAGAAACTGGAGGATAATTGGAAGAGGTATATGGCAGGCAGGCCCATGAAGGTAATTTGGAATAAACTTAGAAGGCTCGATCCCACTATGAGGAAACTGAACAGACATGTGACTGGCATACAAACTTAAATTATGAAGACCATAGAGGAACTGCAAGAAGCTCTGAATAGAATAAACAATGACATAATGAACCCTCAATGTATTGAAGCAGTCAAGGCCTAGACTAGGGGATGGCAATAATGATTTCTTTTATGACTCCTTTAAGTGTAAAACTAAAATGACTACCATCACCCACTTGTATAAGAATGATGGTAAAATTATCCTCACACAGGAAGTTATAAAAGAGGAGATCCTTGATTTCTATGGTAAGCTCATGGACACTGCAGATCAGAATTTGAATGGGGTGGACATTGTTATGTTGAGAGATGGATGTCAGGTGACTCTGGACCAAAGGAAAACACTCACTGAACCTATAAATGAACCAGAAATTTTGAAGGCCCTTAAAGGAAATAGTGACTTAAAACCCCTAAACTAGATGTATATGGTTCCAAAAATTTTAAGAATACTTAGAGTATCATCAAGCATGACTTTATTGCTGTTATCTTGGAATTTTTTTAGAAAGGAAACATGCATAAAGAAATTAATGGCACCTTAGTCACCCTTATCCCAAAAAACCCAATTTCTCAAAACATTTGAGAGTACATACCCATTGCTTGTTGCTCTACTATATACAAATTTATTGCTAAGATCCTAACTGATAGGTTGGGGAAAATCCTGCTTGACATCATTAGCAAAAGCCAATCAACTTTTATTCCAGGTCAAAGAATTCATGACCATATTTTGTTGGCCTATAAACTCATAAGGGGTTACTCCAAGAAAGGTGAAACTCCCAGATGCATGCTCCAGATGGATATACAAAAATCCTATGACACTATGGATTGGAAGGCCCTTGAAACCATCTTGAAAGAGCTTGGTTTCCCGAGGAGATTTATATGTTGGGTTATGTTGGTTGTCACAACTGTTACCTAAAGGTTCAAAATCAATGGAATGCATTCTAATAGTCTAGTGGAAAAATGAGGCTTGAGACAATGGGATCCTTTATCCTCCTTGCTATTTGTCATCATTATGGAATATCTACATAGGAAACTCAACAAACTTCAAAGGACACTTGATTTCAACTTTCACTCTAAATGTGAGAAGCTTAAAATCATTAATACCAGTTTTGCAGATGATATCCTTCTCTTCTCAAGAGGTAACACCAAATCTGTGGAACTTATGTTGAAGGCTTCCCAAGAGTTCTCTAATTCTAGAGGGTTGGTGGTAAACCCTCAAAAGTGTGAGGCCTATTATGGTTGTGTGAATGAGCAAACCAAAGCTGAAATCCACGATGTCACATGCTTTAATGAAGGCAAGTTGTCTTTCAAGTACTTGGGAATTCCCCTTGCTCCCAAGAAATTATCTAATCATCAATGTTTAGAACTTGTTGAAAAGTTGTTGAAAAGGATAAAACATTGGAGCACTGGTTTTCTTAACTATGTAGGAAGAATCTAACTTATCTGAAGTATCTTGTTTGCTGTTACAAATTATTGGCTCCAATGTTTCCTTATGCCAAAGTTAATCATAAAGAAAGTTGAAGTTGTTTATCGGTTATTTATATGGACAGGAAAGGCTAAAATAGCTAGGAAGTCACTTATAATTTGGAAACATATATATGAGCTTAGGATATTTGGAAGGCTTAATCTAATGTCTTTGAAAATCTGGAATAGAGTTAATCCTACAAATTTTTTGTGGAATATCAACGAAAAAGAAGATACTTTGTGGATTAAATGGGTTCAAAGTTACAAATTAAAATGACACAATGTCCTAAATGCCCCTATGACTGAACAACTCTCTTGAATTCTAAAGGGCATTATAAATATGAGGAATGAGGTGTGTGGGTTACAAGCCTGGACTAACTGTTAGCAAAATGGAAATTTCAGCACTAGAAGAAAATATGAGGTAGGGATGGTAACAAGGCGGGTCGGGGACGGTTATTACCTCCCCCAATCCCAAACTCGAATCCCTAAACAGTCCTCATTCCCCGCCCCAAACCCAAATGGGGATAGAGAATTAAAATCCAAACCAGATCCAAACAGGTTCGGGTACCCCGCCCTGCCACTATCCATTTAGTGAAATCAAGTTTTTTTTAATAAAATACTTATTTTTTCCAAAATCAAATTACATTACAAATAATAAAATAATTTCAAAAACTTTCATACATATATTTAAAATATTTTAAATAATAATACAAATCAAAAAATCTAAACATTGACCATATATTTAATATTCTAAATTATCAAAAATAAATAACAATATACATAATGAAATAAACGGGGCGGATTCGGGTGGTTTATAGTGTCCCCATTACCCGATTCGTCCCCATATTTTGTAATCGGGGAAAACTCAAACTCAAACTCATTCAAAACAGATTTTCCCTGTCAAATTCAGAGCGGGTTCGGGTGGGTACCCCGGGTACGGGTTTTGTTGTCATGCTTAATATGAGGCACTAAAGGGTGACAGAACCAAGGTGACTTGGAGGAAATTATTCTTCAATAACTTTGCGAGACCTAGGGCCCTGTTCACTTTATGGGTGGCTTGCCTTGGAAGGTTGGCAACCAAGGACAAGATGCTTATATGTGGGCTAATAAATGATGATAATTGTCCACTATGTAGCCAAAGGGAGAGTCAAGGTCATCTATTTTTCACTTGTGTTGGCACCCATCATATATGGCAAGCAATTATTAACTAGATGGGTATGCAGCACACGCCTGATGAGTGGAATAAGGAAATTACTTAGGTGATGGAAGCTAGCAGAGGAAAAACGTGAAAGCAAAGCTTCTCAAAATGGCTTTTGCGGAAACTATTCATGAATGTTGGAGATATAGAAATGATATAATCTTTGGGAAAACCATAGCAAAGACTAGTATTGAAAAATATATAACTGATAGCATTACTTATAGATGTCGGGATAGACCTAATATGAGAACTCACATAGCTTATTTGCTTATGGAGTAATTGGTGATCAGATGATTTTGTTGACTTGATTTGTTGTGGGCTGGATCCTTTTTGCGATCGCCTTGTACCTATTGGTTTTGGTTCAATATATCAATATTATTGCTTCCAAAAAATAATAATAAAATTATTGATGTTTATTTAAATAGGTTGGCATGATAGACTTAAGTGGCTTTTTTATACCATGTGGCCTGCCTTTTTAGCTAAATGGACTTATGAAAAAGCCTAAGTCTTGTCTATTTTTAAATATTAAAAAATCTTGCATGGGCTTGTGTAGGCTATTCTATAGACCCATGTTAGATGGTTTTGACCTATTCTCACCCTTACCAGTCATAATAATTTATCAAACGAGAAGAAATTTAAACAATTTTTCAAAGAGAATATAATAATGATCGTTTGACTACTTAAAATAATTTCTCAGACAAGGAGAAATTCAAATAATTCTCTAAAGATATTTCGAAAAAATGCTTGGTAATTTCTAAAAAAATATATAATTCAAATAAGGAAAAACTCATAAAAAATGTTTTGTATATTTTGAAATGAAACATGTGTATTTCTTATATATTGAAATAAGTTAATTAAGGTAAATAACCTAAGCAATATGAGACTTAGAATTTTTTTAATAGTGTAGAACTTAAGTTTTTTTTTAAAAAAAAAAAAATCAGCTCCACATTTAAATATTTACATGTTATTGTTGGAATATAAGTGAGAAAATCCATAAAGATATGTTTAATGTAATGTAGAATAGGTTCTCATCTTCTCTCAATTGATCTCACTACTTGTATACAGAATTTTTACTCATATTTTCTTGGGAATGGATCAAGTGACTTTGATTTTCTATAACTGTTAAGTTAAAAAAATTGGAGGGAAAGTAGACGAATGCGGCGATAGAAGAGAGAAAGAAGAGAAATAGAGAGAAAGTCATTCTGAGTTTCCCTCCCTAAAGTGACCAAAACCCCCTATTATCTCTCCACCCAATGGGCTCATTGATTTAAGCATTTATTCCCAATCCACCACTTATAGCATGAGAATCCTTTAACATAAAGAATATTTCCATTCCAATATGACTTACTTCCACTTCCACTAGTGTCTCAATCCAATTTTATTTTTCTTCCTTTCTTTAAATCTTGCAACTTGGAGCACGAGTTTAACATGCATCAAGCTGAAATGTGGACCATTACACGGTCGTGCTATGCATAGCACCATCGTGTAATTTGAAATCTTGCGATAAAAGCTACAAAATGTAGCTTTACAATCGTCGTGTGTTGGCATTGTTTTCACCGAGAAAACAAACACGCGCGCTTGGATAGGAAACAAACAATTCACATAAAAACGTATAATATATTTCTTTGTAAAAAGTTGGCCGCAGAAGTACAAGCTTTAACTTTGGATTTTCAATCCAAAGAAAATTTATTACCGCGACTTAATGAATCGTAGTAACCTTAACCAATAATGTTTTTCTATAAAATCAAGAATGTCAAATGCACATATTGCAATCACAATGATTTCTTGGTGAACAAACTATGGCAGGTTTTGTCACAAGGATAAGGACAGTCAATGGCTTTCACAACTTTCCGATCGAAAAACCAATTTCCAACCGCGTTCGCAATCCGCTGCATGATAAATTATAACCTTATCAAATGATAAATTCACATGTACTATTTTAGAAACATTATAAATCTTAATTCACGCGCATACCGTGTTGTTAAGAAGTGGAGAGTCACTAGCAAACCATGTATCTTGTCTCTCGGATTGACAATGCGTGAAACAAGAATTTATGAATAATCCAGATTGAGATGTCGTTGAGAAGTCTTTTACGTCATTTAGCATTTGATTCCTGAACTCTGATAAAAAAAAAGAGATATATATTATTACATGAAAATCACATGATTATAGATAAACATCAATTGCTACGCGTGATTTACGCGATAGTAGAGAGTGGCGCGATTACTTTGGAGGAACTCAATTTGGGTCGAGTTACAATTCGTCTGATTCAATTTACAAGCATTCCAATAGCCATGGGGATCGGCCGTAGACGGGGTTAAACTTTCATACAACTATAGAAAACAATTTCAAATGACTTAGTAAGCAAGTAATTAATAGAAAACTACAAGAAAGCGAGCATTTATAAATCTTACCTGCCATCCATCATAAGCCGCGTTCAGCAGAAACAACGGAGTTTGAATATGATCGATCAAGTTTTCAGGAAAGAAGCACTGAAAAAAACAGCTTAAAATTTTCATGTCTAGTAATTCCAAGCAATGAATAGAATAGCATACAGAATTTGGAAATTACCGAAGTTGGATCGAGGTGGTCAAGACAACTTTTTGGCAGATTTTTTTGTACTTCCTACGATTTCAAAGACATCGATGAAATGAAATTACGTATTTATACAAGCTCTTTAACCCTTATACAAGCTTCTACAATCTTTTACTAGATTAAACTAAATATTACATACCTGTAAACTAACAACGCCTCCGAACATTTTCCTCAATGTGCGTTCGCCAGATACATCGATTCTACACGATTGAACAGATAATACACAATCACAAAGTTTACATTGCGATAATGTAGGTTTGAGGTCATATGAAACAAGATATGTTACTTACGCGTCAAGAAAGAATCCTGCATCACTGAAACATTTGACTTTGGTAGATTTTGGAAACAAGCTTCCGAAATCGTCACAATGTAGTATAGTTGCCAGACCGCCCGCAGAGCATCCAGACAAAAGAGCCTAATTTACATTTTTTCTTCTTTAGCATTCTTTGATATTGAAGAATGAATAACAAATTACAATGTTTCAATATGAGAAACCTGTTTGGCATTCTTCATTCCTTTGGACATTAATTCCTCCATTGCAGCTAGCCATATCTTTTGTCCTCTAAATTGAAGGTTTGCAGCCTGAAAAGGGGTATGAATTCACATATCAATCACAATAACAGATTTAGAAGCATCCTTACATACTAGCGCTATGCGAAGTTCCAATCCACAGGACAGAAGATCGACACTTAGACCAACAGATAACAGACATTTGTTAAGTTCTAAAGCATATGTGCTGTCATTCTCTTACTGACCTCATTTTGACTGTCTCCAGCGAAAGATGCGCCATCGCAGTACCGCACTTTGACTCTATTCCAGTTAAAGAAATCTGTACACAAAAGAAGACAATACGGAACACGCAGATTTGAGTAACCATATCATGCAATCTCTAGAAGTACTAAGCAATATTTTGATGTAAATCTATGAAGGGTAGAAAGAAAAAAACCAGGATTTTCTTCAGCTTTATTGCTCAATATCCCTGTGAATGGTATTTGCTTATCCATGTACTTTGACGAACCGCGACGAGTAGTTTTTCTAAAGACACAAGTTCTGATATTGTTACACCATCCTCCTCCCTACACCAAGGTTTTCAAACATTGGTCTTCAAAAAATTGTCATATTGAAACCATTGAATATTGTTAGTGAGACTCGTGAACAAGGTTTTAAATAACGTCAAGGTCACGTAAAGGTTTTCGTGATTTCAGTCAGTACCGGTATTGTCACACCAATTGTGGTCGTCGCGGTCCGATTTAACCACTACTTGTTCTTTAACATTAAAATGGTGAATAATGGTATCAGCGTCAGCACCTATCAATATTGTTTTGTCGCAGTCGTTTTTACTTGCAAACCGTTTTTTAAAACCTTGCTTCTGAATTATGATAAAAAATTTGAAATAGTTGAACATTATATTACATACCTCTAAATTAACTAGCCAATTATTTGCACCAGATCCAGATCCACGATGCAAGTGGTAACCAGGTAATGTTCCATCCAAACATACTAACAAAAACAACAAGAAAAAGCTTAGTGATCCATATGAACCATGATCGAGTTGAGTCGAGTTTCAAAGCTGAACCAATTCTTATCGAGCCGAGCTGAGACAAATTCGACTAGACTCATTTCCAACTGAGTCGAATTATGTTACTTAAGCAATAAGTAATACTAACATGATAGCATAATGAGGTTATAGAGAAAGAAGAAAAAAGAACCTGCTCCCTTAGAATCAGCTCCTTGAATAAGAGTGAGTGGAACCATGAGAGATTGAGGTTGAGAAGAAGACACTTGAGTTGAAAAGACATCGTTTTCCAACATATACAGAGGTGAAAAACTCTCTGTCTCAGTCTCAGATCTAATCACTGAGATAACAAATGAAAACGTTATTATGAGAATCAGCTTCATTATCATTCCTCAGAAGCTTCTTCAACTTCACTCTCTTCTTCAAACTGTGTCAAGTTTTTACTGAAAATGTATATAAAAATAATCAACAGAAAATATTGCGGAGATAATGAAATTTGAGACAATAATGGTCGCACAAAACATTCACGGATTATTACAAATTTGTCGGTCTATAAACAAATATTTGATTTTTTTATATATAATAATAGTATAATAATTTAATAGTCACAAGAATATCATCCCGTGAATAAATACGACAAATATTTTATTTTTAATTAATATTAATTGACTTTCTAAAACAAAAAGGGAATTGTATATGGATTCTAGCTCCTCTATATCAAATTACTACTTTGACTATATAAATTAAAGAATGTATTTAAAGAAAATTTACTGGCAAATAAAAGGGAAAACATAAAACTAAGGAAATAAATCTTACTAAAATAGTAAAATAAAGTAAAGAAATAAAAAAATAAAAATTTGATTTTGTATAAAAAATAGTTTATAAAATTATATTTTATTAATGGTATAAAAATTTAAATAATTTGAAAAAGAGTATAATAATAATAGTATATATATATATATATATATATATATATATATATATATATATATATATATATATATATATATATATATATATATATATATATATATATATATATATATTTAAAAAGTGGACATATTATTTTACTAATATTGTCAAAAAAATTAATAATTTTTTTATGGCTGTACTAAATGGTTTCTAATTTAATTGACCCCTATTAAAAATAAATATTTTTTATATTTTCATTAAATAATAATAATAATAATAATAATAAGAGTAGTAGGTAGTTGTATTCGTAGAATATATTATTTAAAAATTTAAATTAGTTTAAAATAATTAAATTATTATTTGATACATATAAAAATTTCATAAAAAGGTAATCTTACTATAAATATTTTATATTTTTTATACTAATTGCAATGTGACTAAGTCAATCATCTATGCTGGGGGAATGCCTTTGAATAGACATTACAGTCTGGCTGAAATTATTGGATTTTCCATTGCCTCCCCTCCCTTTATTTACCTTGGTGTGCCCATTTTTGTTGGAAAACCTAAAGCCTCATATTTTCTTCCTCTTGCAGGCAAAATTAAGCTTAAGCTAGCAACTTGAAAGGCCAACCTTCTTTCAATGGCTGGAAGGGTTTTACTTGTCAGGACTGTCATCCAAAGCATGATGGTGCATAACATTGCCATCTATGACTGGCCCTTTAGTATCATCAAGACTATTGAAGGATGGATCAAAAACTTCATTTGGAGTGGTAACATAGACAAGAAGAAATTGGTGACTGTAGCATGGAACAAGTGTTGTGCCAAGATAGATGCTGGAGGGATTGACCTCACTTCTTTGAAACACTACAACAAAGCAACAAATCTCCACCTTTGCTGGTATTTTCTCAACAAAAATCAGTCATGGTCAACCCTTCTTGCTGCTAGGGTCTTTAGAAATGGGAAGCACATCAAATACTCAATCAAATCATCACTTTGGAAGGGATTGAAACACTGGTACCATACTGTGATTGATAGCTGCATTTGGATAATTGGAAATGGCAAGAAAATAAATTTCTGGCTTGACAATTGGATAGGTGAAGTGTTGGCTACCAAATTCAATATTCCAAGTATCTTCCATGCTAAGCTTACTAAGAGTGTGACTGATTATTAGAAGAACAACTCCTGGTCCTTACATGAAAACATATCTCTTTCCCTACCCTCTCTGCTTGATTCAATCAAAAACTTCTTCATTTCTGACCACAATTCTGAAGATGAGCTTGCCTGGAGATCTATGGAGCATGGTAACTTATCTATTAGGAATGCTTATGATCTGATCAAAATAGATGTCAAGTCTGATATAGGGAACCCTTTCCCTTGGGATACTGTTTATGCCCCTTGCACATTCTATGGTAGCTTGGAGACTTATGCATAACAAGATTCCCACTGATGAGAATTTGACTTTGAGAGGCTTCTCCTTCCCATCCAAATGCACACTTTGTAATAGTAATGAAGAAACTTCTAAACATCTTTTATTTGAGTGCTCCTTTGCCAAAAATCTGTGGACCTGGTTTAGCAATACTCTGGGTATTCCTATCAACATTAATTCCTTAGAGGACTATGTGAATATTATTAAGGGAAGTTAGAATCCCCAAGCAATGGTAGTTATCAAGGCCAACCTTGTTTTCATCCTGTACCAGATTTGGCAGACACGCAACATTGCTAGGTTAGAGAATAAGCTTACACATTGGAAGAGATGCATAAGCAATATCACAGCCAGAGCAAAAATGGTGGGGAGACTAACTTCTAAGGAGGCTGACAATTCAATCAGCAGTTTCACTTTCCTCAAGCATTTTGATGTTGTCTTGCATCCTCGAAAGCCGAAGATTGAAATTGAGGTGTTATGGTGTCCTCCCAATTGAGATTGGATCAAATGCAATATTGATGGAGCAGCTGCCGGCTCCCCTCTATTGGCAGCAAGTGGAGGCATTTTTCGTGACTTCCAAGCTAATCACATTCTTAGTTTTAGTGTTTTCCATGGTGAAGGAAGTCATATCCTTGCTGAATTCTTGGCTGCAGTCATAGCAATTGAGAAGGCAAGACAAAGGCAGTGGACAAAGCTTTGGATTGAGACTGATTGTGTTATGATTGTTAGGGCATTTTCAAATTCTAGCCTAGTGTCGTGGAAACTCAAATCTCGTTGGCTTGCGTGTTGGGCTTTTACTCTTTCCATTGAATTCAGAATCACGCATATATATCGTGAAAACAATTTTTGTGCGGACTACTTAGCTAATATCGGCTTAAAGAGCAAAAATTCATCTTGGTTTAATTTTGTGCATAGGGACATTCATTCGGATTACTTGTTAGACAAGGCGGGAACCCCTAGACTTAGGCTTGTCTTTTGAGAGGTTTTGGTTTGGTCCCCCTCTTGTGTTATTTGTATAATTTGTATTCCTCTTTTGATTTTATATATTTCATATTTTTTATTAAAAAAATAAAAATAAATAAATCAGCATTAGAAGTTTTTGGAAGAAAAATTATAAGATTGGAATCATAATCGGGAAGAATCCAAGAAGAATGGGAGAATTGAGTCACTACAGCATATACATCAAGGTTGATCACATCCCAAAAATGATGGAAGAATGAGGTACCAAAGCCATCTGGCCCAAGAGCTCCATCATGGTTAGAGTTGAAGACGCCATTCTTGACTTCCAAGATGTTAGGAGTTTTGGTAAGCATGATGTTAGTCTCATCAGTGATCAAATTAGGTATGCGTGAGTTAATAAGGTCCAGGTCAGGAGAGGTAGAGTTTTGGTTGGAGAAAAAGTTCTCCAAGAACCTCCTGGTCAGAAATTAGATTGCCTTGGATCTTTATAGAGGAATGAATTTTATGGAATGTTAGACGTTATCCATCCTATGAAAAACTTAGTATTTCTGTCCCCATCTTGGGGTTCGGTCGAGAATTTGTTTGGTAAAAGCATGGTTTTAAATTGCGGTTGCGGATGCGGTTGCGGTTGCAGTCACTGCGGTTGCGGCTATTGTGGTTGTTGCGATGCGGAATGCGGTCGTTGCGGCGTGAATTCATATTTATGAACATAAAATATGATATTTTATTATTTATTTTCGATTTCACATATCTTCCATTTCCTCTCTAAATTTTCATATATATCTCATTAATAATTCGTCACCCTTTTGAATATAACTAATCCTTTTAAAATATATCTTAAATCTATGATATAATTAAAAAAGAAGGTAGACCAAATAATTTTCGCGAACATTGCATAATCTCTTGCGGTCTGATGCGGCCTAATGCAGCTTGATGCGGGCGATGCGGTGTTTTGATGCGGGCGATGCGGTGTTATGATGCGGTTTTTATTGTGATTTGCAATCACACCGCAATTGCGGCCTGATGCGGATGCGGACACTACCGCAACCGCAATATTGCGACCGCATCAGGTGATGCGGTCCGCAATTTAAAACCATGGGTAAAAGTATTACATGTAAATTGGGAAATGGAAATTTGATTGACTTTTGGAATTATCATTGGGTTGGTTTGCAGCCTCTAAAGGTCTCCTTTTCGTCTCTTTTCGGGGCGATTCAGAATGTCTCTGGTAGCATCCTCTCATCAGGTTACTGGGTTGATGGAAAATGGTGCTGGAAAGTTGTCTCGGAGACTGATTTGTTACCGTCATTGGCGAAAGAAGAGCTGAACCAACTGTTAATCATTCTGGCAGAGCTGCAACCCTTTCCAAACTCATTGGATTCTTTTAGTTGGTGGAGAAATTCGGCTGGTTTTTCGGCCAAAAGTGTTTATAAGTGGCTGTCCGGTTCGAGTTCGTTGGGGACTATGCAGAATTCCATAAATCCTTCGGTGTTTAAAAAGCTATGGAAAGTTGTGGTTCCTTCAAACATTAAGTTTTTCGGCTGGAGATTATTGCTCGATCGTTTGCCAAAGCGTATTCAGCTCGGGAAAAGGGGGGTTATATTGCCAAATGGTTCTAGCTGTCCTTTTTGTTCTAATGAAGAAGAATCTGCAATTCATCTTTTCTTTCATTGCTCAGCATCAGTTCAGCTTTGGTCAAAGGTATTTGCTTGGTTACACATTCCGTTGTATAATCTGCAGGGGTCGGTCTTGGAGAACTTCGGAATGTTCATGTACCCGATTGGAAACACAAATGACAAGTTTTGGAGGATTTTATGGTTGGCAGCAACATGGACATTATGGAAAGCTAGGAATGATTTGATTTTCAATAATATAACATTCGATTTAAATGTGCTGTATTATCGGTTAAAATCTACCTTGTGGGACTGGTTGGGATTTTGTAACATAGACAATATTGATTTTTCTTTGGAGGATTGGTTGATAAATCCTGTAGAATGTGTAATTTGATTGACGGATCGTAAAAGTTCGGTATTATTCCGGTTTTTTCCTTTGTACTAGTTTGGGCACTCCTAATGCCATATTTTAATATAATTACTATTGCTTATCGGAAAAAAAAAATTCTTTCCAAAATAATCTTAGTATTAAAACTCATATTACCTTTGTGAGTTTTAGTTGATTATATAAAAAATGTTCGTACATAATCTGGCTTATGGATTTGATAAGAATACTCTTAAAAATACTCTTAATAATAAAGTCATTACTTTAACTCATTAGAAATATTTTAGATAAGAGTATTATGCTGCAAATACATCTGTATATTATACTATCAAATCCATAAGCCAGATTATGTACCGAACATTTTTTTTTATATAATCAACTAAAACTAAAAAAAAAAAAAAACTTAAAACAACTTATTATATATTTTTATATGAGTTTTAATTGTTATGTAATGTATTTTTATATGAGTTTTAATTGTTATGTAATGTGTAAAAAAATACATGAGTTTTAATTGTTATGTAATGTGTAAAAAAATACATCATAACCATTCAATTATATTACTTACAAAAATTAAAATAAAACACAAACACTTCTAACAAATTAACGGTTGTGATGCACTGACGGTATAAATTTTTTTACACCGTCAGTGTATTCCAAAGTAAATCCTTTTTACATATAACCTAATTTAGTTTATTTCTATATTTTATTGTTTTTTAAAATAAATTGCTTCAAATGTCTAGTGTAAATAATTATAGTTGGATCTTAATAATACATTTTTCAAATTCTGCAATCAGTTGAAAAATTGTTTCTCCATGCTAAACTTAAATAAGCCACAAAATGATATGAATTTTTTCCTAAAACAAAAAGAATAAATAAAATAAAATAACAAAGATACAATTAAAATCATAGGTTCAAAACCCTCTGATAAAATAAACATATCTCAAGGAGGTCATTAAAATTGATGGCTAGTTCTATAGTATGGTGTACAACAAATAAGTTAAGTCTTGCTTCATGCACACAAAATAGATGTGCATGGTGCAATACTACTTAACTTGTGCACACTAAATAAACCATAAAATTGATATCAATTTTCTACCTATTTTCCTGCTGGACAAAATTGCCTACACTTTTGTGCAATGCAAATAAAAGTCTATTAAAAAAATTTGATCCTGAACTTCTTCATTCAGATGGCTCATAGCTTGTAAACTGGTTCAATTCCAAGGAGATAGAAGCATTTTCTCATCACAACAAGTGTGGCTTCACATAACAAGAGTCGACTAGTTTCCTCCGGAGACCCAACAACCTGGAAAGGGAAAGAAGTTAAATAACTTAGCACCTTATAGACGATTCATCGGTCATCACTACAAAATAGGAATAGGGCATTTGAATTAATAGCAAACACTTATAGCTTTGGTGGCATACCTGACAATTTGAATAAAATTTCTTTGTGAAGATTTCAGCCAAATTGTATAGGTATTCACACAGCACATTTGGTAGCAAATTTGAGCAGGACTCCACAAAAACCTGAGATAAAAAAATCAAGATTTACAAAGTTAAACGCTGTCAGTTTAGCAGCAGACAAGGTATATAAATCTTGAGAAAAAATGTTTCACTCTACCTCGGTAAATTGTAGTAAGTGAAGAGCCAATGTTCGCTCGTCTTCATGATCCAACACCAAATTCCCACTCTGTCAAGTCAAGAGGTTGGTAAGCAAGATATGAAGCATATAAAATTAAGTCAATCATGGTCTACTCTAGTATAAAGCCTAGGCAATATGTTTTACATTGTAAAATTAAACATATGATACAGGCAATAAATCTTTTTTTTCAACAACAAAAAATGTCACAATCATGGATTTTAGAAAAACATACCCTCTTTAGTTCTTCTATGTTTTTACCAGATTTCCTGATGATTGAACAGATCCTGGCATGTGCATACTGCAAATAAACAGCAGTATTTCCCTGTTGGACAAAAACCTTGTAAAGGTGAGACATTTATAGCTTTACATTAGTTGGTTTCATGAGAAACTAAGAACAAGGGTTTACCATTTCTTTAAGTTTCTATTTAGTTCTTTAAGTTTCTATTTAGTAGTTCTGACCATGGTTGTCAAAATCGGGATCTCAATAAAGAGCGTTAGGATATGGAAAAAGCGTAAGTCGTAGGATCGTAACTCGGATCGTAAGATCCCAATAAATAGACAAAATTATAAAAAATAATTGAGAAAAATAACCTTAACATAAAATTCTCATTAACTTAATCATAATAGCAAATATTCAATTAAAAAAACATAACTTTTTCAAAACATAAAATTCATAACAACTCAAAACATATTCCAAACTACTTCATCTGCAGTTTTGTATTGGAGTAAGGATGGAAAAGATGAGAATAACAAAATGACTTGATTTGAATTTATAGAGGAAATAGATGGAGAGAAGAAACCAAATCATCATGGTAAGGTAGTAGAGTTCTAATGATTTTGGTGGCTGGGCAGCTTTCACGATAAATGGTTTGCACTTTTCAAGAGTATATTTATTATATTCCAAGTCCCAAAACCCTAAAAATATAAAAGCTGCTATTAGGGTTACTAATGGGTTAGTTTTTGGGCCGGGTCAAAAAATCCAAAATAGGTCAAAATAAAATAAAATCCTGAATCGTTGGGATCTTAAGATCCCACGATTTCACGCTCTTTCTCTACGCTCTCATCGCTCCTTCCATATTCACGATCTTTCTGCCAATAAGAGCGGTGGATGGTTCCCAACTCCTAAGATCGTACGCTTTTGGGAGTTAAAGCTAGATCCTAACAACCATGGTTCTGACAGCAATTGGTAATAGAAAGGAGCAAAATCTAACTTCTTTTTCAAGTAACTTAACAAGCATTTGAAAACAGTAAATGCACCTTATCATTAAGCATCTGATCAAAGTTGAAAGTGTAATTTGTTAACCTATTGATCTTCAAGTCAGCATACCTGCAAACACATTAAAAGCATGAACATGATGGGCGATAAAACTGCAACTCATTCAGTATTCCTACAGCAGTGGCATAATCAGACAACGGAAATATTGTAAAATCAAACCAAAACCTTATGTTGATTTATATGATACAAAAAAGTGATCCCTATAACTGGGAAACATAAACGTGATTGTAATGGTAATATGTAATTGTAATACCGGTTAGAAAATCTGGTTTACTTATATAGCACTTTGAAAATATATATACATCAGAAAAAATCAATATATGTCAATCAGATTTAAAACACTAGCGCTGAATGTATCAACACAAACTTTTACAACTCAGTAACAGAAAATTATAAAATATTAAATTTGGTTATAATTTAACACAATAAAGTATGCCTACAACTAAGCAAACTACGTATTATTACTGGAAAGCATGTTGGTTATATTTCGAACATGGGAAAAATATTACTGAGATAAAGAACTTACTTAACAGCTCCGTATCCAATTGCCTCAGATGTTTTCTCAATCTCTTCCTCTGTCCAATCTTTAGCATTATCTAAATGAACTCAGATTTAAAAGGTTAACTTCGTGTCACATATATTAGAAATAAAATTGCAATGGGCAACAGGTATTTACCACGTTCAAGAAGGGAAGCTTTACAGCGCCTTTTAGCTTCATCAAGTAAATCAACCAATCGAACAGTATCGCTGCTGCGACTTCGAAATCGTTTTCCATCGTCGCCAAGAACAAGACCAAAACCTACATGAGTGCATATTGGATATTCATTTTCATCCTTTGGGAGCCACCCTGCACGCCTGTAAGCCTGATAGAAAAATCAAAAAGCATGTCAAACATTCAAACTCGTTGGTATATTGGCACTAACAATATATCAGTCAATTGGTATATACCTTAAAAAGCATGTCAAAATGTTGCCACTGTCCAACATCTGTAACATATATATTCCATTCAAGCTTTTCGACATTCAGACGATACCTACAAGGTTAAGTGGATCAGATAACCAACAAAATTTATTTTCAACAGTTGCTATATTTCTTATCCCATACTCGGATGAAAATGCAGATATAAAAGCCTTTTCCTATTTCCCATTACCTGATGCCAGTTACACATAAAAAAAACACGATATCCTAATCCTATCAAGAAATCAAGTTTGTTGGCAAACATCTAAATATAAATCCTTGTTGATATTTAATAATACAGTTCTTCTGACTTTTACCTCTAAGTCTAACTATGGGAACACCCTTCATCTAACCTACTCTTGTACTCTTCCTATTAGTTCTTATGCATTTCTTCTCCTTCAATGCTTAAACTACCAAAGGTCGCAACAAGATGTGTGACATTCAAGATAAATCAATTTGACTGATTAATAACAAAATTTGAATATTCATGTGAATCACAACACAAATTACGAGAATCTGTCCGTAAACTGAGTAACACTAACCAAAGTGATGCTAGATCAGTTGAAAAGTAGTTGTAGCCACCATCTCTTTTCACAGCAATTATTGGTATGTCTACACCTTCAACAAATATCACACGTGCACCTTCACTGTCTTCAATTAGTCCTAATTTCTCCAGTTTCTCCAAAGTTGGAGGGATTAATGGATTAAAGAAGCTCTCTGGCTGTGACCAAATACATTGCCAATCAGTACACAGCAAAAAAAAATAAATCACTATTATCCAATAAAATAAAAATCTGTAAAGACTGCAACATTAAATCAAGATATTTAATCGATTCATTGCTAGTTGCTACGGTGGATGCATTAACAATCCCCTTTAAGCTGCAAAATTTATAGTTACTGCTGCAACTGCTATATACAGGAAATCAAACAACACATTCAATAAAATTCACGCCAATCGAAAGAATTTCTATAAAACCAAACATATATAAGGCACACGGTGAATTCTAAGTAACCTTACACTTAAATTAAAAGAAAAGAAAGAGATAATAAATTCTTTAACGGGAGATACATAAGAAACTGAACCCTTACCATTTCCTCTAAACCAATTATTCCAAGGCGTTTATAGACCTTGTTAAACTCAGTCCTGCTAATATCGCAAATTTGCTGCCATGCCGCGCGATACTTGGGATCCCCTTTCTGAAATCAAAATTCAGGCAGACAAAATGCATAATCTATTCTCCGTGATCTCACATATAAGGGAGAGTAAGAAAAAACTGAGAAGTAAAATTTACCTGGAGCTTGACCACAGACTGCTGTGCATTGAGCTTAAAATCAGGATCACTATCAAACTTCAATTTCGAGGCCTTATAGAATGCCTAAAAATGCATTGACTCCAGTAATTTCAGAATAACCAAAATAAGTTTCCAGCAAAACTAAGTAATATTGAGAACATAAAATACTATCCCAACTAGACCAATAAATATTGACAAGGAATAGGATTCTAATTACTAGTATTGTATCCAAAATCAAATATAAGCATGCAGCTTGTTAATTAAAACAATGTCGGATCTGAACTAAAAATACTGACAAAATATATGAATAAAAAACTACATAAGAAAACTGATATAAAGTTCATTTCCATATGTTTTCTTACCTGTAGATCTCCAATAGCTGACTCATTAACATCTTCTGGGTTCGGATATTTCTCAAAGAGGTATGCAATCAGCATCCCAAACTGCAAAATAAATGCATGAAGTTAAGCCCAATGTTTTCAATCATGGATCGCAGAATATAGCGTTTTGTTAGAAATCAGCTAGCTACAGTGCCTTAGGGCCATTACAGCCTATATTTGACAAAAATCTTGTACTAAATAGCTCAGCATTGAGCAATAGCAGTTTGCTCAAATTTCGCTAAAGTGCTGCTAGATGCTCCAATGCCAAAATGAGCTTCGTCATAGTAATAGACTGTTATATATAACTAAAAGCACCTAGAAGTTAAGTGATTATTACAAAGGAATCACCCAAAGACAGATATAATGTTAAATGAATGAAGAAAACCAAGATTTAACAGTATACAATCTCAATGATCTAGTCACAACAAATAGAATAAAAATCCAACCTTGACTTAAACTTGCACTATATAGTCAAACACAGGGCATAAAATAGCATAGTTTAATTTAAAGATTAACTCTACCTGAGTTCCCCAATCACCGATATGATTTCGGCGGATAAGAGAATCCGCCTTGCAAAATTCAAGCATCCGAGCCAATGTGTCCCCAATAATGGTTGACCTCAGGTGACCAACATGCATTTCTTTTGCAATATTAGGAGACGAAAAGTCAACCATAACCCTCTTGACTGGAAGTCGAGGTGCCCAGGAATCAATACCTTCAGTAAGCATCCTCTGTAAGCTCTGCAAAATAAAATTTTCCGTTACATTTATAATTAAAACAACACAATGTACAACACAGATAGATACTAGTCCAGAAATTTCATGTACACATTATTTCTAACTTAAAATTACAAATAGAAATACAATGATTCACCTGTGCTAACCACTTCTTTGATAAGACAATGTTCACAAACCCAGGACCGGCTACCGAGCATGATTCTACCATTTCTGATGGAGGGAGATTTTTCACAATACCCTACACAAACAAACAAAACAAAACACACACATTGCCATCAGACAATAACAAAACAAAACAAAACCTAATTTCAAAATCCGTAATCAATAAAAAGGATTCAAAATAAATCCAACAGAGTGAATCATCTCTGATATACCTCTCCAAGCGAACGGGGATTCTTGAAATCAGTTTGCTTCCCTTTAACCTTAGCCCACAGACTCATTGCATTATTACTGCACACACAAAAAGTCTATGTATTAGCTTCAAGCAAGATTTTAAATAACAGTCGTAGTCGCGTAAAGACTTTTGCGATTTTGGTAGTCACGGTGTGAATTAACCGCAATTTGTTCTTCATCACAAAAACAATGAATAACATCGGTATTGGCATTGGCACCATCAGATACCGTTTTTTCGCGGCCGTTTTTACGTTAACAGACCGTTTCTAAAACCTAGTCTTCAAGTAGTAAATTGACAAATAACCTTCTTCTGCTGCCAATGCACATTGCAAACTAAAATGCTAAATCCATTTTTCAGACGCATGAACTCACTCACCATTGATAATCAGCAAATTTGACACCATTTTTCGCAACGCATGCATCAATCATAGGCAAAACATCGGACTCACTAGGCAAAGTTGCTCTTATAGATTCCCCAAACAGTTTCGCCAATTGCTTTCGCAGACTTGAAGTCTGAGAATTCAACTCCTATATTTCCAATCACATATATATTAACATTTTTTTACATGGAAAAAAAAAGGGAGAGGTTAGGAATGTTATCGTTAACATCGATAAATGAGTTAAGAATGAAACAACGAAATAATTTTAAAATTGGGAACGCGATGAACTTACGATATACATTGCGGGTGTACGTGGTTAACTCAAACAAAGCAGTGGGCGCGGCGGCGTTTTGCGGCGTGGTGGTGGCTCTGTGCGCAAAGCGAAAGAAGTGGGGTCTGTGTAAAGTGGCGGCAGTGAGTACGTAGGGACGATTGAGTTTTATATATTTTAGGGTATTTTTGTAATTTTGTTTTAATGAGAGCGGGCGGGTTCAGTGTAACGATGGGTTTTGATATTAGGTAGGGTTGTCAATTTGGATCCGTTAACGCTGGTTCTCGTGAGAATTGTGTTTGGAGTCTGAAGTTAGAGATTTTTTCTCCTGTGAAAATAGGAATGGAGGAAAAAATCCCCCCAATGAGAGTTTGGGACAAGAATCGGGGGAAGTATTCTCCATTCCGTGGATTCTTCAACCCCCTGACCATATTATTTATTTTTTATATATAATTATATAATTTTGCATGTTTTTGTTTATAAAAAAAATAATATATTAGAAAATAAAGAGTTATAAGTGGATTTTTCTTCTTCTTTGTATAATGTATTGTTTCACTGTCCAAATATTCAATCTTATATTCAGTGCATATAGTACACACCGTCTCCTTTTCTTCTTTTCTCAATTCTCTTTGTCTCATTCGTTTCTCATCTCCTTTGTTCTCATCACCATCACAACAACAACTCTCATTTGTTCATTGTGCTTAATGTAATTACTTTTCAACTTCACTATACTTCAATTATTATCTTGCTTTTCATTCAATTAGTAAATTGGTGGTTATGTTTTCGTAACTACATGTGCTTTAGCATTTTTTGTTATTGATGCAAGAAGTGTTTTTATTTTTAAAAAAAACAAGAAACATGTAAAATATATATTTTTTAAAAAAGAAAAAATAATGAAATAGTAGTGTCGTAGTTTTGATCAAAAGTAGATAATTTTTTAAAGGATTCAATCTTTGTGGATATTCGATTCTCTGTGGGGATTTGTGGAGATGGAGACAAATATTCCTCTATGGCGGAGATTAGAGACAGAGATGGAAAAAATATTAGGGGGCGGGGAGCAAGAAAGCATCCTCCGCACATTTCCTGCCCCGTTGACATCCGTAATTTTAGGTTGAAAAAAATTCATTGATGATCAATAAGGGGAATGCTCTTTTCCACCTTAGCGTGAGCCTCACACTTTTGGAAATTTGAAATTATTTTTAATGGATTTCAAGATACTTTTTGAGATGCATTCAAAACTACAAAAAAATTTATCTTTTTGATATTCATTCCATTTAAGTAAAATATGATTCGGAGGTATATCTTCGTATATTATTTGATTGTATTCAAATATAAATCTTCGAAACATCTTTTGTATTCAATTGTTTAGTTCTCATTCACTAAATTTGATATTTTTTGAGACATGCATATTTTAGGTCATTTTTAGGCCACGAATTAGAAGAAAAATGCATACATTAATTGATTCAAACATAGCACACAATTATGAAAAAAAGTTATACAATTATCAAAATGTACCGACCATATATAAGTTATTTTGAAAATACAAAATAGTACAACCAAATAAAAACCTATTGGGTATGTCTAACCCTCTACCTTCTCCTCTGCCTGTAATGCAAGGCATTTAGTGCATCGATAATCATGTCTTCTACGAGGGTCAACTAGGAACTACCATCCTCACAGAGTAAATTCTCTATGTTTGATCTCCCCATCACTACAATAAGCCGACATGTCCTCAGTGTGGTCATCCATAGTCTCAAGCATCTCCTGATTAGTTGGCATGCATGGTCTTCCAGGAGCGCCTGGTGTCGTGATAGGGTGTGACACCCTATAGAATCACGTCATGTAGCCGTCAACATAAGCCCACTGAAAAGAAATTGGCACCATGCAATGCTCCTCTGGTACCAAATGACTCTCGAAACCCCTCAGTATTACATCAAGATCTCTACGGTGAACGGTGGAAAGAGCGGACTCTGCGGGGAGTCTCGGAATAATCAGCAAATGACCAAATTGGTGCATCACTCGTTCGGACAAATAAGGATGCATAAGAGATGACCCTACATGCCAACCATCCAGAGTATAAGGAAATGATGTCCAACAGACGCCTCTCGTGTTGACCCCCGTATGGGCAGAAAGAAATGGCATCTGATATTTGACAATCAAGATACACTCTTAAAAAAGTTACTTACTATTATATTATATCTTCTAATTTAATTTCATGAGTAATATATAAATTAATTTATTATTTTATATCAACTTAATTTACAGACTCACTCTTCCAACAATATAGAGGTTGACTAACATATTATTTTTTGACAAAATAAAAATGACTCACTTATAAAGTATTTTGGCGTGTCTAAGGGACATCCTGGGTTAACTTTCGTATTATTCCGAGGGTAATTTTGAATTTCCTAAATGTGACTCTTCATCACTAAAAAGTGAAAAGAACAATCCCCAACGACTTAGCAGTGTAAGGATATACACATATTGCTACTTGGTCAATCAATACACTTAATATGCAATTGTTCAAACATTACAATAACTCTAAAATTATTTTGTTTCATCAAATTAGGGTAATACTAACCTGTGTCCCAAAAACAAAAGTTAATGACCTTTTTGTAAAAACATTCTTTTGAAATGCATGCATTCAATTTTTTGAAACTTTAAACATTATTTTATTCAACTCAAATTTTTTAATTCTAACTGCACAACTCAAGTCAGCAACACCCGTCAAATTATATGGATTACTATATAAAGGTGAACCTATATTGCATCATGACTAAGAAAATTCAAGCATTTCTTCGGGCCCATGATATGCTTATGTATGATGTTGCAAATAAAATTGAGAAATCCACACCAAGCTTTCTTTTGTCAAAATAAAAATACAAGTTAACTGAGGATATCATCTAGCAAGTCACTGATAGGCACATGAAGAAACAGAAGCTTTTTTATAATCCAACAACTAATAGCTGATCACACATGGAAACAGAAAAGAACCACCTAAAGATAAACTAAACATGGGCATCAAGATAACTTCAGCACCAAGCAACTTAAATATCAACACTATTCTTAGGCATTGTCGATTGCTTGTAAACCACACATATCTGGAAAACTAGAACAATCCTACCGATAGTTTACAAAAGGGTGAAATCGTTGGACAAAAGTTTAGTTTATCTAATTTTTCCCGATGGTAAACTGAATCGGTTGACTTTTTACTTTTGACTGTCATGACTTGTAAACATCGAGCATTCTGTAAAATATATTTTGCAAATCGAAGTGAATCTGGCATACCATCATAGCTTATGGTGCAAGATCTGAGGTGAGATGAAATGCATTCAGGAACAGAATTTGGACATTTCCAGTTTGTCAATGATGTGCTGCTGATACTCAATGCCCACGAACATTCGTGAAACCCGTTTTGGGCGTATTTGGGGAAAATCTATTTCAAGAAAAATAGAGACAGAATACAATAAAGGTGAGTTGGTTCAAATATATAAAAAAAGAGGAAATATAATACAAACATTCAAGTTTTGTAGAATACAATAAAAAATCACAGAAAATAGTATATATAATAAATGGGACGAACCTCATCAATTAAAAGAATTTCAAGGTTAGGACAATTCTGGAGCACATCCATTAAGTCATTCCAGCCATAGAAGTGAACAAACATTAACTTAAGGTGGATCAAGTTTTGAAAAATGGGAGAGCCTTTGAAATAGGAAATGATGTTTTCATTGGGAAGCCTCACCTCTAACTGCAAATTTCTCAAGACAAAAAACAAGATAAGAAAATAATTGAAATGGCATCTATCCAATCACTATTATAAACTATGATTTTCTTTTTCTAGTTCATTGAATAATTGATGTAAATAATTAAGGAAGTCATATCGTATTTGTACCTGTAGAAACTGGACATTATAATGTATTGCTTTAAAAAAAACATGATACGGACCGTTACCCACTCGTGTGAGTGGGATACTTGCACTTTCTTTATAGCCAACCATAATATACAAATCTTCAAGAACCAATGATTTAGATATCAACTTCTTGAGATCGTCTGAATTTTGTAAATAAACACTTTTCAAATGAAGGGTTTTAAGCGATGGAAGATCAACCGACAAAATATTTCCCGCCACACATAACCTCTCGAGTTTGAGAATCACAAGGGTTCGGCAACTAAAAATGTTGTTGGGTGCTACGGAGATAAAATCATCCACCAAGGAATTGGAGTGCGACATATAAATTTTGAAAGCAGTATAGAAATGAAGCAAGGAGAGTTGGAGGTCCTCGACGCCACGCCGTTTTGCAGCTTCAATCCATTGATCATGGTTGAAAAGTAATAACTCAGGATGACAACAGTTAAGGTGAAAGGCTCTAATAGGTTGGTTATTCATGTCTGGGATAGCATGACTTTGTCAACACAGCGACGGAAGCATTGGAACTCCTCTTGGCTTTTCACTAATTTATCATCAAAATGAAGAACTACCATGAATTTGCATAGTGGTTTCCACCTCTTGGAAAGAACAGTGGTGGTGTGAGCGAATATAGGAGGAAGAAAAGAAAGTATGTGAGTCAGTAACTCATCTGGTAATTCACTAATCCTATCAACCATAGCTTTGAACTTTGTATCCTTTGCCATGAATTTTCTCCCTCCTAATTAGGTTTGAACAATGTTACTGTGCATACTAATGAAATTAGCTATTATTAATCAACACAATTTTATAAATTCAAACAATCAATGACTAGCCAGTGCACATAACATGAAGGTGATAGAGAGTGAAGATGAGAAAGATTTTACCGGATTTTCAAACTGCTCCTCAAACCCTAGTGTGGACTCACAATGAGGGTTTTTGCTTTCGTTTCTCGGAATAAATATAGGGAAAACGGTTGTTTTTTGGAGATTACTAATTCTTTGAGTTGGCTTGATTTATATTTAGTAGATTATATTTTGATTAGCTAAAACAAAATCAATATGTTATTATTTTGAAAATTAGAATTTAAATAAAGACTAGTTGTGATATTATTATTCTTATCTAAAACAAATCTTTTATATCATTATTCTTAGAATATTATTAGAGTTATACGTTTTTACAGACATTTTAAATAGAAAAATGTAAATTACATAAAAGTATGTAATTATATTTATTACAAAAACTTGATAGAATAATTGAAAATACTTTAAGAGAATTATTCAAGTTTAAACACGCCAAAAAATTATATGTGTGGAGATTGTTCCATTCTGAACCAGATATGAGAAGAAGAACGGTGGTGATGACAAATCGTAGATTTCAACGCTATGGAGTGAGAGATTTGTAAGGTTAGCACTCCAACGCTCAAGTTAGCATGTGAGGGAGAATAGTAAATTCAAATTATGTTTTTAAACCTGGTAATTGAAGTTGCCGCATTCTCTATATATAGTTGAGAAAACATAACTAACTTGCTATTTGTTAGTCGTAAATTGCGGAGAGCCCTTGATGCATCTATAGGTCATATCTTTGATGATCATTAGAATGATGATCTTTGCGTAATAGGAAGTTTCTTGAAGGAGTGAGACCTTTCTCTGGCTGTTGACTTTTCTCATACCTTTCTTAATCGTGGAAAAGTTGACTTCACTTTGTTTATTAGTTTATTAGACGTAAAGTAAATCATATTCTTTTAGTCCAAATATATATAAATGATATCATATTCAGTTCAACTGATGAGTGTCTTTGTCAAGAGTTTGCAAGCTTGATGCAAGATGAATTTGAGATGTCTCTTATGGGAGAGCAGACATATTTCATGGGTTTGCAAATCAAGCAAGCTGAAGAAGGCACTTTCATAAGTCAAACAAAAATACTGCTTAGAGCTTCTCAAGAATTTCGATATGAAATACTCAGAAAAGTATTTCAACATCTATGGCATCTAATGTGCTAATTGACAAAAACAAAAGAGAAATAGAGGTATAATCGGACCCTTACTCTATTTAACTACGAGTAGGCCAGATATCATATTTAGCGTGTGTATGTGAGCAAGATATCAAGCATCACCTAAGGAATCTCATTTTATGATCGTAAAACAAATTTTGAGGTATCTTAACGGAACCTTGCAACACAGTCTTTGGTGGTACCTGTCACTTATTTGTAAGTTGTTTAGTTTTTTGGCATAGTAAAAACGCTTAAAAATGGAGAAGTAACGGAGGATAAATGGATGCGCTTCCATGAGACGGGACATCTCATAGCAAGTGCATATGAGAGACCGTGTATTAATCTTACAATATACAGTTTCTCATAAACATATTTCCCACTACGCACTATTCCACCTCCAAATCTAAATAATAGATATATTTGTGTTAAGTGGATTTCTAATCTGCGATATTTTCTTCAAGTTTATTTGAAACTGGGATGTCCTATACCAGTTACATCACCGAAGTGGACAAATCATTTTACAATTGAATCCTAGACTTGGTCGGACCAATTATTGAAAGGATGCAAGAGTACACCAAATGAACAACATTGAAATAGTAAAAAATAGGGAAAAGTCAAAGGGGATACCATCGGTAGATTTGTCGGCCGACAATTATTTCGGGTCATTTAAGTAATTATTTATCATATTATTGTATGTGACATTTTGTTAACATATTACGATGCTAAATAAAAACATTTTGTTATTATGTCTCTATGTTGGATTTTGTCTCTTGTTTTGTTTTTGTTTCTGTTCTATATTATGCTTTTGTTTCTGTTTTTTTATACCAGGGCAGTTACCAAAAATGTACGTTCGATTTGGAATCAAAAATGAATTTTCAGTTCATATCCTGTAAGCAGATAGGGTTTATGTGGTCCATAATATCCTTCAGCTATTATATATAACCTCATTCTTCATATTGTTTCATACCAAAACACCAAAAACCAGAATGAGCATCATTAGACATGTTGGAAATGTTCACATTACTGGCAATACACCATCACGAGAATTTAAGGTCACTGAGTATACTCCCCTTGAAGATCTGCATTACACACTGCAGGAGCTTCTACCATATGACGACAATCGGAAAGTTGTGAAGATTGAGTACCGCTCGCCATCCTTTGACAACGAAAGGAAGCTTGAGTTCATCAACCATGAGCTAAAGACGAGCGCTGATTTACGGACTATGTGTAGAACCTTTTTCCGTTTAGAAGCAAAAGTTTCAGTCGAGCTTGATGCGACTATTGCGAGTTTGGTCAATGATATTATCAACATGCTGCAACGTCCACCTGGACGTTGAAGTGTAAGGTTTATATTATGTTAAAAAAAATCCTTAATGTATTGCTTATGTTATGTTATCAATGTTTAAATTATTGTATTTTGAGTTTGTGAATTTGGTGTATTTCTAGTCAGCTTTTTCTACTTTCGGTGTATCAACATACCGGAAATGCAACTTCGGGTGCATCCCGAAAATCCATTTTTGAGAAAATTGATTTCTTATCAAATTTTAGTGCGGCCCATAAATGTTTTTTCAGTTTTCAGGGGTATTTTTAGAATTCCACGTGGTGCATAAGAGAACCATAAGATGGGTTAAGAAACTCTCAAACTTTATTGATGGTTATTATTTTGATAAGGTGGTGAGTTTGAAGGGATTTTCTTTCTCTATCCGGTGGTGGTGAAAAAAACTTAAAATCCCAAAATGTCCTTCAGAGATGAATTTCAAACGCATCTTAAATCAAGTTATTTTCGAAGATACATTTTCAAAATATCTCACTATTTGGTCTTGAGAATTTTTAGAGATGCAATTCCGAAATATTTAATAAGAAAATTATTGCATTAAAAATATTACATAAAATTTTAGTTTCAGTTGCAAATTAATGACATGATAAATTATTAAGATTTTTTATAATTGATTTTTTTTTTCAATTTTAGTTAATTATTCATTAATGGAATTAAAATTGGTAAGTTATGATTTAAATTATGTTTAATTTTGATCAATTACTTTAATTTAATTTAATATCAATTTCTTTTAATTATATTTTAATAAAAATTTATTTATTTGATTTAAGTGAATAGTAAAAAATTATAATGATTCTTTAATAATAATTTATCTATTTGATGTAATAGTTAGATTATTGTTTTATTCATAGTTATATGACGATTGATTACAATAATTAATAATTCACAAATAACTATTATAATTGTTTTTAATATAAATTTTAAAATTTAAATGATTAATTTTATTAAAAGATAAATTGATTTAGAATTCAATTCAATAAATTTGAAACTTATTCCGTTAATTAATAATTTTTCGCAAGACCAAATATTAGGATCATTCGGATATTCATCTCCGAAAATACCATTTTTAGCAAAACAAAAATAAAAAATTTATAGAGGTGGAAAAATAAATTCCCGAGTTTGAATATTTGGCAGCGTCTGATGGAAATTGGACCTTGGGAGATGGAAGGATACACACATATTGCACCGTTCAGACCTTGCAATAACTCAATTATTTTGCTTAATCAAATTATATGGATTACACAATAAAGGGGAATCTATGATTGCATCATGACTAAGAAAATTCAAGCAATGCTTCGAGGCCTATGATATGCTTATGTATGATGTTGCAAACAAAATTGAGAAATCCACACCAATCTCTCTTTTGTCCAAAATAAAAATACAAGTTAATTGAGGATATCATCTAACAAGTCACTAATAGGTACATGAAGAAACAGAAGCTTTTATATAATCCAACAGCTAATAGCTGATCACACATGGAAACAGAAAAGAACCACCTAAAGATAACTTCCTGACCAAGCAACTTAAATATCAACACTATTATTAGGCATTGCCGGTTGCATGTACACCACACATATCTGGAAAACTAGAGCTATCCTATTGAAAGTTTACAAAAGGGTGAAATCTTTGGACACGAGTTTAGTTCATCTAAATATTCCCAGTGGCGAACCGATTCGGCAAACATTCTATTTTTCACTGTCATGACTTGTAAAAGTTGAGCATTCTGTAAAACATATTTTGCAAATTGAAGTGAATCCGCCATGCCTTCATAGGTTAAGGTGCAAGATCTGAGGCGAGATGAAATGCATTTAGGAACCGAATTTGGACATTTCCAGATTGTGAACGGATTGGTGACTTTCAATGTCCACTCACATTCGCGATATAAGTTCTCAACGTAGTTGGGTATAATCTATTTCAAGAAAAATAATGACAAACGTTCAAGTTTTATTATTCTAACTATAACAAGATTTATAGAATACACTAAAAAAACACACACAATATATAATAAATGGGACAAACCTCATCAATTAAAAGAATTTCAAGGTTGGGACAATTGTGGAGCACATCCATTAAGTCATCCCAGCCATAAAAGAAAGCAAATATTAATTCAAGCTGGATCAAGTTTCGAAAAACTGAAGAGCCTTTGAAATAGGAAATGATCTTTTCATTGGGAAGCCTCACCTCTAACTGCAAATTTTCCAAGACAAAAAACAAGATAAGAAAATAAATGAAATGAGATAAGGGGTAAGGATTAAAGAAGTGATATCGTATTTGTACCCGTAGAAACTGAACGCTATAATATACTGCTTTAAATAAAACATGATATGGACCCTTATCTACTCGTGTGAGTGGAATACTTGCAGTATCTTTGTAGCCAACTATAATATACAAATCTTCAAGAATCAATGATTTAGATATCAATTTCTTGAGATCGTCTGAATTTTGTAAGTAAACACTTTTTAAATGAAGGGTTTTAAGCGAGGGAAGATCAACCGACAAAATATTGCCCGCCACACATAACCTCTCGAGTTTGAGAATCACAAGGGTTCGGCAGCTAAAAATGTTGTTGGGTGCTACGGTGATAAAGCTATCCACCAAGGAATTGGAGTGCGAGATATACATTTGGAAAGCAGTATAGGTATCAAACATGAAAAGTTGGAGATCCTCCACACCACGCCGTTTTGCAGCTTCAATCCATTGATCATGGTTGAAAAGTAATAATTCAGGATGACAACAGTTAAGGTGAAAGGCTCTAATAGGTTGGTTATTCATGTCTGGGGATAGCATGACTTTGTCAACCCAGCGACGGAAGCATTGGAAATCCTCTTTGCCTTTCACTAATTTATCATCAAAATGAAGATCCACCATGAATTTGCATAATGGTTTCCACCTCTTGGAAAGAAGTGCGGTAGTATAGGCGAAATTAGGGGGAAGAAAGGAGAGTAAGTGACACAGCAACTCATCTGGTAACTCACTAATCCTATCTACCGTAGCTTTGAACTTTGTATCCTTTGCCATAAACTTTCTCTAAATCTTTCTTTCTGCAACAATAAATGAAATTCAAACAAATTTTTTTTTTTTTTTTTTTTGGTTTATAACCACCGGTTCAGTCCGGTTCGGGGGAACAGCTCTGGCAACAATAAATGAAATTCAAACAAAATTATTTAAACAATCAAATTTTGTGACCGTTATTACTCGCACCACCAGTCCTTTTAAGAGATACACTTCAACTTTTTTTTTATTAAATAATTAATGTATTTGATCCTAATTAAATACATTAATTATTTAATGAATATAGGTGAAGTGTCTCTTATTAAAAGGACCGGAGATAGGATTAATTAACTCTCAGATTATAAAAAATTTATGATTTCTCAACGACCATAAATACCTCAATCTCAAATTCCCAATTAGGTTTTGAATAAAATTAGTGAGCATAATAGAGTTGTTATGAATAAGATAAGAGTGCACATAAACATGAAGGTGATGACAGAGAGTGAAGATGAGAAAGATGTTACCGGATTTTCAAACTGCCCCTCGGATCACCGTGTTGTCAGCCCCTGCTCAACTCGTAGTGGAACTCACAGTAAGGGTTTTTGTTTTGTAGCAGGGTCTGTCTTTTGTTTCGCTTGAGGTTCTTCTAATGATTAGTAATTCTTTATTTGCGTTTTGATTAGCTAAAACAAAATTAATGTATTGCTTAGTTTTTCTAAAAAAATTAGAATTTAGATAAAGATTATTCATAGAATTATAATTTTTATCTAAGATGAATTTCGTATATTATGATTCGACCTTTGTCATGATGATTATATCTTTTATAGATTTTTAAATAAAGAAGTGTAAATAGAATAATTTAAAGTACTTTAAGGGAATTATTTTGAGTTCAACTATACTAAAATATTTAATGTGTGAGGATCAGGGCTGGTCCAGATTTTTTAGAAGTTTAGGGCTAATAATAAAAATCGATTCTGAATAATTAATTTTAAATTTTGGTCATATAATAATTTTTAAATTTTTAATTATAAAAATAAGTATTATTTAAATTTTACATTAAAAATTAATGGTTAAGAAATAATTATATGTATTATAAAAATGTATATGGAGAAAATTCGTATCATTTATAAAAGAAAATTGATTATTTAAACATTTTCTACAATGTTAAAACCAAAATATTGTAATTAATAAAAAATATCGAAGTTATAAAATGATAAAAAAAATACCCCACGACCTTTGTTTTTGTCAATTTATACTAATTGATAGAGTAATATAAACATTAAAATATTTATATTTTACAAATATACTTAAAATGATAAGAACCTCAAATTTTGAAATATTGAGATAATAGACTCATAAATTTAATTAGAGTTCAAAGTAGTATAAAGAAATAAGATTTAACCACGAAGGTTTAAATCCACCATATGTATTACCCTTAATTCAATAATTATCACATCTTAATTTGAATATTTACTTGTATTTTATTTTTTCATTAGACAATTAATGTGGAACCAACGGAAACGGTAAATTTTAACACTTCACTAAAAAGTAGCATTTTAGATTTATACTGCTTAATCATATTGGTCCTTTCTTCATTCATTATTCACAACCGTAAGCAATAAGATTTGCTAGTGATGCTTCTTACCTGCATTTCACTTTTTTCTAGAATGACATGATAGTTTATAACATCATATCATCAAATTAACAATACTAGAATGACATGATTATTAAACATAGAATGACATGGATGTTCTAAAATTAACTGGATAACATAATATTATCATTACAAGGATTAAACATTAGTCTAGTAAAACTAAACATGGATGTTGTATCTGTGCCTTGTCTCCAATTGAGAATCCATTAAACAGCGACCGATGATAATACAAACTCGTTAACATGATTAGACGATATTCAGAAAGATCCATAAAAGTATCAACCATCTAGAGGCAATTCTCCGCATTTAACAATTCTGGAAGGCTTTGTAGGGATATCTAACCTGCTTGTTTCCTGAGACTCAAGTATCCTCACAACATCCATTCCTTCAATGACATGTCCAAACACAACATGTCGATCGTCTAACCATGGAGTCTACATCACAAAACCACAACATTAAGATTGATTGTATGCAAAAGATCATTCATCTAACCGTGAGCACTAAACATGTTTACTTAGCATTGACAGAAAATCAAGAATTTGCTCAAGCCTAATATTCAAACATGACCTATATTTAAATTTACAACCAATCACTGGTTATTAATTTTAGGCTTAATTAGAAATTTGAAGTTTACTTTCATAAAAGATAAGTTCGTAAATTTGTAACGAAACAGAATTCAGGACAGTACATGTCTCTCACCTTTACAGTGCAGATAAAAAATTGACTACCGTTGGTATTAGGACCGGCGTTAGCCATGCTCAAAACTCCAGGACCAACATGCTTCACTGCAAGAAAGTGTCGAAAATAGAATTTTCAGGAGATTAATAACACTATAAGAATCTAGATATTACTGTACCGGCAGCAACAAAGACATACAAGCAAAACTCTCATCTTCAAAACTAGAACCATAGATACTTTTTCCACCAGTTCCCTACAGCCAATAGAAATGCGTTCTGAGTGAGACGAAACATAATTATGCTTGGTGAGACAAACACATGGCGAGTGAAAGTAAATGTGCACATTAACATATAAACAAATATGACAAAGACTATTGACATATAGAAACAAATGCAACAAGTCTCACATTTCCTTCAGTGAAGTCCCCTCCCTGAATCATGAATTCTTTGATTACGCGATGGAAGGAGCATCCTTGGTAACCATATCCTTTCTCTCCTGCACAAAGATTATTAAACTCAATCAATAAAATGCCATGTTACACAATTTATTCAATGTAGCTGGTAATTCAAGTACAAGAACAAAGCTGCTGAAAAATATGATTGCTTGCCTGTGCACAAAGCGCGGAAATTTTCAACTGTTTTAGGAGCAACCTCTCCGAACAAGCCCAAAACAATTCTGCCCACAGCTTTACCCCCAATATCTACATCAAAGAAGCATTTGGTTGTCACTTTGGCTTGCAGCTCTTGAACCTAACAGTGATAAAACCAGGTAAGATAGTAATTGAACATCCAACATCTTATAATCACAGTATAATTTGACTATTCAACAATGCCAAGAATTTTTTGGTTAATAAAGTAGTCAATAAGTTTATCAACATGAAATTATCAATACCAACAATCCAAATGCTTCCTGAAACAACACATCCAACACAACATCTTCGTCTCTACTACACTTACTTTATTCTCGTGTTGGTTCTTAATAGTCCAACATTTCGTCTCATATAACATCACAGGTCTTACAGCAATGCGATAAATAAATTGGAGTAAACAACCATTTTGGTTCACAACAGTCCTCGAATGTATCAAAATTAAAAATAAATAAAAATTCCCAAATGAAAATCTTACATTTTCAGCGGCAGCAGCACATGTGACTTTCCTATATCTAATTGAACTTGCTCCAGATTGTTGCGTGGTTGAAAACTTCAAAGGAAAATGTGATTTTGATGGCAATGATTTGTTGTAACCAACCCGTGATACGGTTTGTGACCTCTGAACCAGAGACACATCTTGGCTAAAATTACCCTAAAAAAATAAATGGCACATTTAAAACCCTAAACCCTATTTTGTACAAACATGAGTAGAGATTAAGAGAATATAATTGATTTGAAGATAGAGAGAGAGTAACCTGAAGATGAGAAAGTGTGTTGTGAGATTGAAGAAATTGAGTTGAGAATGAAGACGCCATGGGTACACGAAACAACCTAACTGCAACAAGAAATGGTTTCTCTAAAGCCAAAGCGGTTGAGAATTTTGAAAAACGAACACGATAAGTTACTGAAGCGGTTCTATTTTTTGTTTTGCTTTTTGGGACAAAAAGCGGTTCTAATTTAATATTTGTCCTCTTACATTGGTTTCTCAGTCGCATTGGAAAATACATAATCCCTCCGTCTCATAATAAATGTCCTATTTGAGCAATGCGCGGTTTTTAAGAAAATGATTGGATGTGTTGGTTTTAGTAAAAAAGTTAATGTCATTTACTAGAATACCCCTATTAATAGTAGTTGAATAACGTGAAAGTTAATAAATAGGGATATAATAGTGGAAAAATAATAATGATTGATGCATTGAAATTATAAATGGACAATTAATTTGAGGCAAAGAAAAAATACAAATGAGACACTTATTATGAGACGGAGAGAGTATTTGTTAAAAAAAATTTTGAAATATATTTATTTTAATACTATAATTTATAGATTAATTATTTGTTATTAGTATTTCTTTTAAATAAAAACTATTTCGTATTTGTATTTATATTTGTTTATTAACTAACAATAAAGATATTCTTTTAGTGGAATTGTCAAAATTTTATTTTAATAGAATGTTACAAGTTTAATGAAATTGGACTCTTGTACTTGGAAAAGACTAATTTGTCCTTTGTTCATAAAATTACACTTATTTGTTTTGGGTTAAAAGTGTCTAAAATTTACTTTTTCTAATCAATGGTGTCATATTGTTCTATTCTAATGAAATAGTTATGAGTGAAGACCCATTTTGGTTCCTCACAAATATTACACGAGTCAAATTAGTCATTCACAATAAAATAGACTCAATTTAATCTCTTATAAAATTTAACTGGATCATATAAGTCTTTCTGTTAATATTTTTTTCAAACCGGTTTTTCCTAGTTTTAAATCGTGACTGGATTGCCACGTTGGATTTTATTTTATTTTCATTTTTTAAATTTTTATTTTTAGTTTCTTTTTTACACAATTATAAATTAATAATATAAAAAAGCCAAAATTGTTTCTTATAAGGAGTTGAACTCAGACCCATGTGGTTAATCTTAAACAATTCTAAATTTAAAATAAAAAATACAAAATTTGTATCAATATGGTCTCGAACCTAAGTCTCTTCAGATTAAATGACAGTCAATTTAATAAAATAGAAATTGATTTGTTTATTTGTAAATGATAGTCACTTTACTAACAATAATTTGTCTAGTTGTTATTGATAGTCACTTTACTAACCGTAGAAATTGATTTGTCTGGTTGTAAATGATAATTACTTTATTAACAATAGAAATTGATTTATTTAGTTGTAAATGATAGTCACTTTACTAACAATAGAAATTGATTTGTCTTGTTGTAAATAATAGTCACTTTACTAACAATAGAAATTGATTTTTCTAGTTGTAAATGATAGTCACTTTATTAACGATAGAAATTGATTTGTCTAGTTGTAAAGTGAAAATCATTTAACTTGAAGGGACTTGGATACCTCATGGATAAAAATTTATGTATAAAATTTGTTAATATTAGTAGAAATCATGAAAATTACTTATTTAAAATTCCTTTATAAGAAATAATTTTGGCTTTTTTGATATTATTCATTGATAACTGTTTAAAAATGAAATTAAAAATAAAGAATAATTTAGTATTTAAAAAATAAAAAATAAAAAAATCTAACGTGTCAGTCCAGTCACGGTTTAAAAGTATGAAAAGAACCGGTTTAGAAGTAGGAAAAAACCGATTTGAGAAAAATATTAGCAGAAGAACTAATATGATCCGGTTAAATTTTGCAAGGGATTAAGTTGGGTCAATTTTTTTGTGAGGGACTAATTTGACTCGTGTAATATTTGTGAGGGACCAAAATGGGTCTTCACTCAATAGTTATTGTTTTATGCTTTTGCTTGCTATGTTTGAACTGATTGATGATGTCATACGGTTTAGTTGCTATTATTTTTCCTCTTTTACCTTTTGCCAAGCTACAATTCAAAATTCAATTTTGAAAACAAACAAAATGCCTATTAAAAAAAACAAAATCTTCTGACACTCTCTCCCTCTCGTCCTTTCTCTCACACTCTCTCTCTTCTTCCTTCTCCTTCTCCTTCTTCTTCCGATATATGTCTTTGCCATTTCGTTTTCCTCTCAAAGCTAAAGCTACAAATGCCTCTCTTGTCAAATGTTTTGGAATCTTCGATCTATGTTGCGGTTTAAACTAATCTTCACAAATAAACCCTAAAAAGTGATTTGCTTATTCAACATATGAAGACGGAAGGTGAATAACCTGGTTTCAAATTTGAATATGTCGGAACAAGTTGGAAGCCCTAAAAGCGGGGGCTTTGTTTATGTTTTAGTTCGGTTGATGACAGCCGGTTCAGTTCCACGATTCATATTTCGCCACCAACGTTACTATTTATCTTTAGGTGTGTTCAATGTTGATGATTTAGGGTTTATATGTTTTGTTGATTGGGGGTTTTCTTACGGTGTTTTATTGATTGGGGCTTTTTTATAACGAGATCTTAATGCTGATTATTAATTTCTGTTTGTTTTAGTGGCCCTCATACATGGTATCTACAGGCCAGGAGGAAAGGAAACATCGATGTATTTGTTTTTTAGTACAAGCTTTTATTTTGTGTGTTGATTTTTAGTTAGAGTTTCATTAAACCTGTATATTTTTTGTCTCATTTACCCCTCAATGTCTTGCAGCAAGTTTCTACATTTTCACCAATTGCAGATGGAAGTCTACTTGTATGTTTGTTGGTATATTTTCTCAATAATAATGTTATAGACTGATGAAAATTAATAATAATGTTACATAATGTAAAAGGTGGCTTAGATGTGTATTTTGTTGATGACCACTTGCAGATCTTAGATTTGGCTTTTGATGATGAGAAGTCTCACAATATAAAGAACTAAATCACTAATGCCCTGTAGGATCTTGAGATGATACTTGATTCCTTATTAAGGTGGGAACTAAACCGAGTTCGGTTTTACGCTCACGATGTTCCACGACAGAGGAGGGACTGTTGGAAGAGGGGGAAGTCCTACTCATCTTGCTATATTATCTCATCCTTTGAGTTCAATAAATTATGGTAGATGAAAAAGACTAATCTCTTTTCTGTTCTAATTAGATTTGGCATATTTGTCCTTCCTTATTTTTCCTTTCCATGCAGGGTGCAGTGTAGGAAAATATAGCAGGGAGGATTCCTGGAATACAAAATTTCTCAGTTTAGTAGTTTTTGTTTTTAGTCCTTTTAACCCTTTTGAGTACGATAAGATTCAAAACTTTTGCCCATTCTATTTCTTACAAGCTATATTTTGTAGTTGTACTCTTTTGCATTTGTGAAGCTCTTCTTCATCAAAGTGGTAATTCTCTGTATGATCAAGTTCTCCATCCAAACATGCAGTCCCCGCAGTAAATTCTACTTGCATTTGATTCTCACTCAGCTGCTGGTAATTATCAACAGGTTTTTTAATTCACAGCTTCACAAGTTCATAAACATATTGGGTGAAACTATCCCTGTTTCTAAATTTATATTGACAAATTTTATATTTCCTTTCTCTGTGTACAACGTATGTTACTATCTTACTTATGTTTTCATTCATTACTGTTCAATATGTATGTGTTGTGTACAACGTATGTTCTATATTATGCCACTTCTGAGATAAATTCATAGTATTGAGTTGATTTGTTTAAAACTCCTTTTATGTAGTTTACATAACTGGATTGAAGGTTTATATTGGAAGCAGCATGAAATAAAGATCCAAACATGGACAATTACTTATGATTGGCTTCAAGTTGATGATATTAGTTATATGCCTTACTAATGTTTCAATAATAGTGTTCAGATAATTTAGAGTTAGAATATTTTCGACAAAACTGACCATGCCATTGTTGTTGCTGCTGCAGAATAATCGAAGGAGTTTTAATCTGTTCATCTTGCACCATCGGGCAACTGTTGTTCTTCGGGTGAACAATTAAGGTTTGTTTGTTCGCTTGGAAACAACATGGATGTTATAATTTAAAGGGTTAAATGGCATTCACCCCCTACCATATAGGCGTGTTTTGATTTACCCCCCTTAAAAAAAAATTAAAGCAGACCTTATCAAAGATAGATTCCATGAATGTAGCCCTTGGTCATTTTTTTTGGAGAAGATTCTAGGAATATTTCCTATGTGGACAATTTGGAACAACTGACTGTGTAAATGCTTGCCACATAGGATCCTTTGTTTTCTTAGTTCGCCCCCTGAAAATAGCTGACAATTTGGAACAGCTGACTGCGTTTGACTTTATGCACAGAGTTGTTAACATTAATCACAAAGCTTTTAATCTGAAAGGTAATGTGTAATTTACTTATCTCATAGTGATACATTTTGGATTTATGATGATGATATGGAAAGAAAACACTAGCTGGATTAATAAAAGATGGGATTACTGCAATTACACACTATTACTCGAATGATTTTCACACGGAATTCAGACTGCAAGTACGTTTAATATCGGGCATAGTTTTTTTTATATGAAGTTTTTTTATATGAAGTTTTTTATATGAAGTTTTTTTGGTTCGTAGTGCTGTCAAATATCGGGCATGGCGGCGCCATCAGTCACCGTCATCAACATTAGCTTTTGCAAGACCTTATACTCCTCTGCTCTCTTCTCCCAGACGTGCAGAAAGCATTCTGCAGAAAAAAATATTTGAACCGCTCTGCCAATACAATTTGAGAGTTTAATGAAGGGGCCAATCAATGTATATATATAAAAATGATAATAGGAATGAAGTGTTGCTATGTAAAATCTTGGTGGAGTGAAATACTCATTACTAAAAAAATATTAAATGTTAATATTTCTTTCATTTGCACTAATATTTTGTATATTTAGCTATTGTTCAAATTGTTGTTATTCATTATTCTGGCTCTGGTGCCTCACCTGTTTAGTTATACAATTAGAGAGAAATCATCACAAATTATGTACAATTCTTCAAAGTTTTTTGTCTTTTAAATTTGAATTTGAGGTTAGATGAGATGGAGAAAACACAGAAAAAGAAATTTGATTTGGTCGCTATAGATCTTTTCATGGTTACTCAGAAAGAAGTTTCTTTGTCATTTAAAAGATCATTTCATAAATTAATAACGATTTCTTTTAGATTAACATTTTGAGTCCTACAATTATATATATTTTAGTCTCGATTGCTAAGTTCTAAATACCTAAGTTGCGATTATGTTATGACAAATACTTTTTATTTTATCTAATTGTAATTTAATATATATAAAATGCTTCCCCACCTAATTTTCATTGGAATTATACACGAAATTTTTTTGCAGTTAAATATATTTTTTATTTTGTTGTAAAAAACAAATGCGCGCACAACACCAGTACCCGTACGAACGCACGGGTATCGTTCTAGTTTGTTAACAAGATTTTTGAAATATATTTATTTTAATACTATAATTTATAGATTAATTATTTGTTATTAGTATTTTTTAAATAAAAACTATTTCGTATTTGTATTTATATTTGTTTATTAACAATAAAGATATTCTTTTAGTGGAATTGTCGAAATTTTCTTCTAATAATATGTTTATGTATAATTATTAATAAATTTGAATTAATAGCCGAACATGTGTTTACATTTTATAATGATTACTATTAAACTATGGTCATATATATATATATATATATACACATATATATACACATATATATATATATATACATACATATATATATATATATACATATATATATATATATATATATATATATATATATATATATATATATATATATATATATATATATATATATAAAAGGAGGGTTATATTTACTCCAGGAGTAAGTTATTATAACTTACTCAAAATCTAGACCATCGATTCTTCTCAATCTAAGGTTTAAAATAATAAGTAATAGTTTTCTCTCTCCACATTTAATTACTTATTATTTTAAACCATTAGATTGAAAAGAATCAATGGTCTAGATTTGGAGTAAGTTATAATAACTTACTCTTGGAGTAAATATAACCATATATATATATATATATATATATATATATATATATATATATATATATATATATATATATATATATATATATATATGAGGAGGGTTATATTGACTCCAAGAGTAAGTGTTCAACACTTACTCCAAATCTTAACCATTGATTTTCATTAATCTAACTCTTTTAATTGATCATTTAATCTAATTATTTTTGGAAATATTTTTCTATATAAAACTTTAATTAAAGCCGTTGGATTAATGATAATCAATGAATAAGATTTGGAGTAAGTGTTGAACACTTACTCTTGGAGTAAATATAACCCTTATATATATATATATATATATATATATATATATATATATATATATATATATATATATATATATATATATATATATATATATATATATATATATATATATATATATATATATACTTTCCTGTCAAATTATAAGTCATTTTAAGTATTTTAGACAAATTAAAAATATATTTAATTTTGTATAAATAATATAATTTTTCAATATTATTCTTCATTTTTGACATGAAAAAATTTATAGAATTGTAAAAAAAATGCTATAGGATATATTAAAAAGAAAAATCATTAATGTTGTATTAGAATTGTTAAATAAGTTATAGTTTGAGAGAATTCCCTTCCATTGTTCTAACACTCACCCCTAAGCCAAATATTGTTTTGATTGTGATGTGGCTCTTGACTTGCACAATTAAAGGCCAATTAGTGGTCTTTGGAAAGCTCTAACGCTATTGAGATGAGGTTGTGCCATTGAAAGGCGCCCAAGAACAGGATGCATGTTAAGTTGCCAGGGTTGATCAACTCTCATTTCACATCCCAATTGACCTACTAAATTGTGAGGATCATGAGCTCATTTTTATGGGGAAAAATATCAATTGCGCCTTTTCTAAAAAAATGTGATTCCAGATTCTCTGTCCATGCTTGAGATTCTGAAAGCTTTAGCAGGTGCAACATTTGCTGTTAAGACCTTCCAGACGTACTTTCCCGAGAAGAGTTAGATTTCCCCCCAAAGAAACCTCATGTGATGGTGTTGGTAGTCTTCTCAGAACCTTGCTCGAACATCCTCGTGAGAAGATGGTGAAAGCAATATTGAGAAGATGATGGGTGTAGTCCAAGTTAGTTTTATTAGATTCCACGTGGGCCCTAATTGTACTCGCAAAAAGTAAGAATGCGTGACAACCTCTAGTAATTAATGGTTGTCAACAGTTTTAAGATTTGTTGTGAGGTTGAGAGCTTTCTCATGTAGGGGTCAGAAACTATGTCAGCGTGTATCTCTATATCTATCATTTTATTGAGCGATATCACGATATTGGGAATTAACTGTGTTTCCTGAATTTCAATGAATTAACTACCTATTAATTCCCACGACTCTCTCTGTCCCAAAACTGACCCAATATAAGTTACCGGCAAAATCACACGCTTTGGATGAAGACACAAAAGATTTGGGAAACATATCCGAAGAAAGGGCGCCTTATCCAAAAGAGGGGCACTCAAACGAACAAAGGATAGATAAGGAAAGAACGATAGGCGAAGCGTATTCCTTTGCCATACCCCAATGACCCCTTCAAATTACACCATTACTCAGTCCCCTCAAGCACAAGGCCTCGTAGAGACTAGAGTGTTTTAGTCCCTTACCATCTTCGAATTTTTCACAAGAGCCTTATCGAAACCTTTATTCATATAGTTCTGGAGGCTTAGGTAAACCTTGCGGACAAGACTTAGGTGAGTCCCTCAATTGAGACCTAATTGAGTCTTCCTGACGAGACTTAGTTGAGTCACTCATGCGAGACCTAGTTGAGTATTCTTAGAGAGACTTAGTTGTCTCTTCATGACGAGATTTAGTTGAGTCCCTCAGGCGAGACTTAGTTGAGTCTTCCTGACGAGATTTAGTTGAGTCCCTCAAACGAGACTTAATTGAGTCTTGCTGAGAGACTTAATCGAGTCTTGCTGACGAGACTTAGTTGAGTCCGCTAGCATGTCTTAGTTGAGTCCCTCAAACGAGACTTAATTGAGTTTTGTTGACGAGACTTAGTTGAGTCCCTCAAACGTGTTTTAGTTGAGTTCAATTTTATAAAATGTTAAAGATTTCTTTATGTTTTATACAAATCTCCTCTCCCAAAATCCTCCCTTCACCTCCCCCCTAAACTCCCAATTTTATAAAATGTTAAGATTTTGACTTAATATGTGGTGTCAGGATATTTTAGATCTTGAACGTTTAGTTCATTGACAATTTCGACGCTAGCCGAACTCCCCAGCGGATTATTTAGTAGATTTTTGATGAATTTTTTCTTAATAGATATAATTGCCACCCGTACATTAACCATACTTAATAAAAATTTAAATCATAAGTGAGTCTTTCTCCTTGATCATTCACAATTAACTCTCTTATTCTTTCTTCAACCCTTAACAATTACATTCAGTTATTTCATTTTCTATTCGAAAAGAAACTTTGGCTGAATCAGTGTGTGAAATCAGATGTTCTTACATGGCAGGAGATGCATCAGCCATGTGCAATGTGTGTGCATTTCCATAAGACATGGCACAATACTTGGCAATGACATAATAACACCCACCTTTCAATTCAGACTTTATAACATGCATAATATATTCTTAATTTAACAAATAAGTACATAGCTGCTTGTGAGAACTTAATTATTTTCTTCTATTTCCTGATGAACAATCAAAGTCAATGCAGACAAGTTAGGTAGTTGCATGTTACTACTAACATTAATTAAATCAAATATTCATACAAGTAATAGATAGTACGGAATACTAAACCTTGCATTAGTCCATTTGATAGCCTATCATTCAAATAATATATATAATTTAATCTATTTATCAATTATGAATATATATCCTAATACATGTTGACATGTTGTACATGATAGTACCACTGACGTACCATCAGAAATCTCATTATTTTCCAATAGTTTATTGAATTTCAGTTAGTTGTTTCTATGGGCTAAAACCGCCTAACTGCACCTATAAATTCTCAAGAAAGTCTTCCATCTTTAGCATCAAAATTCTAGCAATTCCTTCTTCAACTAGTCAGAGAAATTTAAAGGATGGAAAAACTCATTATCTGTGTTCTTATATTGCTGATGAATTTACTCACTTCAGAACTCAGAGTAGAATCTGCTGTTTGGCAACAAGCTCATGCAACTTTTTATGGTGGAAGTGATGCCTCAGGAACAATGGGTATATTTCAACTTCTTGTTCATCATCTTTATCATAATAACTATATAATAATAAATTTGTTTTGATTAATTTTTTTTTAGGTGGTGCATGTGGTTATGGAAATCTGAACATAGATGGATATGAAATAAAAACAGCTGCATTGAGTACTGCTTTGTTTAATGATGGCAAATCATGTGGTGGCTGCTATCTGATAGTTTGTGATGCAAGAAAAGTCCCTCAATGGTGTCTCAGAGGCACTTCCATTACTATTACTGCCACAAACTTTTGTCCACCTAACTTTGCCCAACCTAATGACAATGGTGGTTGGTGTAATCCCCCAAGACCACACTTTGACATGTCTCAACCTGCCTTTGAAACTATAGCCAAATATAGAGCTGGAATTGTTCCCATTTTGTATAGAAGGTATGTTTATTTTGTTTTTAATTAATGTCATTTCATCAACCTTTTCATTAATTTGTAGCACCGACACTTCTCATCAAAAATGTGTCTGGTGTCCGACATAAGTCAGTGTCTAATATTAACATAACGTGTCGCTGTCAGTATCGTGTCTTTGTCTGTGTGCAAATCAATTAAATGTATAAATATGTGCATTATGGAAATATTTGTTGTATATTTGTGCAGGGTTGAGTGTAAAAGAAGTGGAAACATAAGATTTACTATAAATGGGAGAGACTATTTTGAGCTGGTGCTTATAAGCAACATAGGTGGAGGTGGAGAGATATCAAAAGTTTGGATAAAAGGATCAAAAAAGAATAAATGGGAATCAATGTCAATGAATTGGGGTGCTAATTGGCAGAGTCTAAGTTATCTGAATGGTCAGAGTTTATCATTTAGAGTTCAACTCAAAAATGGAAAGACTCGTACAGCTATAAATGTAGCACCTTCAAGTTGGAGATTTGGACAGTCTTTCAAAAGTAATGTTCAGTTTTGATTCTCAACAAAGTACTATGACTTATATGATATGCAATATGAGTCAATAATAGTACATTCTTCTATTTTGGTCTTTTATTTATGTAACAGTTGTTATATAGTATATTGTGGTGATTTTGTGTAAGGAATTATTTCAAGTGGTTGGGGCTGAGCAATATATTTTAGTATTTGCAATGAAGGCTGCCAACTCTGGTATAATAATATGTGTATGTAATCAGAAGCATACTTAAATGATTTTATTAATATATATGCTGAAGTCAAAACTTTTTTTAATTTAACCCTATAAATGCTAATATGAATAAAACGAGAATACCCAAAGAAATTAACCTGCCACCTCCCACCTCCCACCTCCCACTTATATCTTACACCTCCATATTTTAAGGTCTTTTATCGTTATAACTTTCATCACCTCCCACTTATAACTTACACCTCCATATTTTAAGGTCTTTTATTGTTATAACTTTCATCGGTATACTAGGATTTTTTAAAAATATTGATTATTCACAAGAAATTTGTCAAGAGTTACATGTTTTTTTATCGTTGAAAAGGTATAATTTCTGTCATTTTGAAATTTCTGGTATATATGTCGGAATTTTTGAAAATTTCGGTAGATACTTGAATTATCTTACCAAAAATTGTGAAATTTTTGGTATTGTACAAAAAAAATTCTAGAAATATGAAATTTTCGGTAGTTAATGAAGTAAATTTTTTAATTTTTTAATGATTAATTTTTTCAGAATAACTGACTAATAAAAAAACTACCAGATAAAATACATACATATGATAAAAACTGTGCTACATATAAAAATACAAAACAAATTAGAATGACTTTCTAACTTAGTCTTCATTGTGCCTAATGCGTCCAACATATGTTAATTCTCAAGCTTTTGCTTCTTCAATACAATTTTGTCTCCAACGGTCAATGACGGGAGGCAATGGCCAATCAGGTTTTAACTTGACCTGAACCCAATGATTGTTGTTGACAAAACCAACATCAATGATTTTATGCTTGCTCGTATACATAGGTGGAGTTAGGCTAGAGGGAAAAATGTGATGTTAAGTTTTTTGGAAAGAGAGACAAATACGACATTGTATCTAGCTACTAACAATAGGGTAACCCATATCAAGAATCGTCATCCATTTATCCATACCCTGCACACCTAAGTGTTCTACTTGTAGCGCATTCCTAACTGTAGAGACTGTGTCATAGAATAATTTGGAAAACAATAGAGGGTGTTGATGAACTTGAATATCTAATTGCGTCCGAATCAAAGGCCATGACGCTTTGCCCCATCCAAATAGAGCTGCAATAGCTCAAAAACCATAATTTCCATCTTTACCAACATCAATAATGTCACCAACGTATGGATCTAAGAGATCAGGAAACTGGGACAAGTAAACATGTCTTGAAGATTTGGTGGACGATAGAGTGTCAGCTACCATACTTGATAGTTAACATTCAGTTGGTTTTTTGCATGTTCTCTTTGTAGTCTGGCTCTCATGCGAGCCCTCAACATACTTCCACTGTGAAGGATCACGATGCACATCACTCTTTTGACCCTTTTTACTCTTCTTTGCCTTGTACTTCACGGGCAGTGGATACATAGAAGTTGCGGATGAATGTGCTAGTTCCTGAACCTTTCTCTCTAACACCCTATGGCCTACAATATCTAAAGAGGGGGAGCTGACACAACACCTCTAAATCTCTCTGAAGATAGAACCCGACCCATCTCTTCTCCACCTCACGCAGATCCTTGTTTAAGCCTTCCACCTCACATACAAGCCCAAATGGAAGAATTTAGGTCTGGTATCTTTGATATAGTTCAAGATCTGGTTGTTGAGAGACTTATAGCATCTGATTCCATTTCATGTGCTACTAAGTGGGATACTCTCATAACCTATGTCGATACAATTATGCAAAATATGAAGTCTTTCTCTACTTAGTTTGTAGCTTTTTCAATTCAGAAGCACGAGAAATTAGAAGCTAAATTAGCTTATGTTGCTGCTAATCAAGAGGCTATGGGTGCTCAACTTCAGTCTGTGGCTGCTGCTAATCAGGGAGAAATGAATGCTCAGTTGAAGTCGGTGGTTGTAAGGCAGAATGACATGGGATCGGATATCATGGCCATCCTAAAGCTTCTCAAGAAACCTTAGGCTTTAGGACTTAGAACCTTCTATTGTTTCGGCCTATTTTTTTGAATTATTTTGCAATCTCACAAACTTTTTTCCTTGGTTTTAATAATATTTTCTTCAGTATCTTTTCTTATTTTCTTTCATTTATGTTTTTTTGAATTATTTTGCAATCTTACAAACTTTTTTCCTTGGTTTTAATAATATTTTCTTCAGTATCTTTTCTTATTTTCTTTCATTTATGTTTTTTTATTGATGACCAAGGGGGGAGGGGGGTAAGATAAATAAGTATTTAAGCTCATGAATCTAAGAATTAATAACTAATTTATTGCTTTAATTCTGAAGATTAACTTATTATGCTTTAAAGATCAATTTAATTAACTTGGATAGAATTTAGAGGGACCTTAAAAACCTCGGCTTTTGGACTATAAGACTCAGGGGGGCTTACAATCCTCAGACCCTGAACTCAACTTGTTAATTAAATTAACAACCATTGTTCTTAAATACTTAAGTTTATCATCATAAAAAAGGGGAGGATTGTTGGAACAAAATTGGTTTGTACCATATCCATAAGGTTTTGATGATAACAAAGTATTTAAAGAACAATTGAGTATACTGATATATGTACTAGTATGCAAGACCATAGACTAAAAATTGTGATATAATCTAAGTACTGGTAATGAAAAATAACATTTGAAGAGAAACTAAAAGATCCAAAATCTGAAGGATCAGAACCTAAGAGTCAGAGTCTGAAGTAGGTCAACTTATGAAGACCATAGTCAGGAGAAAGTCGGCCTCTAAAGATTCAAATTCTGAAGGATCAGAAGCTGAGATCTAGACTCTGAAGCTGGTCAACGCAAGAATCAAGAAGACCCTGAAAGGTCTTTTTTCTTTTGATCACATGTAGAACCAAGCAAAAATCTACACAGATAGCAAGGATGCAACAAATAATTCCTTTTGAAGCATATGGATTTTAAATGTCTTTTCCATGACATTATCCATATGAATAAACATTCCAAAGTCTATGATCAAGCTTCTCCAAGACTATATTGTATAAGCTCTTTTCTTCAACGACTCTTTCATGTATCTCTATATAAGGAGCTGAAGACTTGAACAAAAATAACGAATATTTGAAAATTAAAAAGAATTGTTACTCTGTCAAATCAAAAGCACAAGTTTAACTTATAATTTTTTAATGTTTGTATACCTTAGAAACTCTTAAGTCTTAAGAGTCTTATTGAGTTGTATTTCGTTTACACCTCTGATTGTATATCAAGTATAATATCCAAACAATATTTTATCTTATTACGATAGATTGTTAGATGTCTCTTGCTTATGTGCTTGAGCATTAGAAGTTTTTTACTTGTGTGTTTGAGTATTGAAAATATCTTGCTTGTATGCTTGAGCATTGTAATCAGTTGTGATTATACTGAAATCCCTTGAAAGTGAAAGTGGATTGGACTATTCTCGTTTTGTGGGAGGAAGCAGGATAAACCGCTTGTGTCTCTCTTTATTTCCCTATCTAATTCTAATCTAGTTTTAATCCGCTGCAGACTTCTCACATTGTATCAGATTCTAGACCTTGTGTTCAGAATATGATAAGATAAAGCTAACACAATTCAACCCCTTCTTGTATTTTTCTCACCTTCAATTCCAACACTTATAACTCTAGATGAAGAGACCTCCCAAAATTTTCCTATAAGAATAAATTTTCCTAAGCAGCCATTAGACCTCCCGACTTTCAAAGACAAATGGGTGCCTCAGCTTCCTAGAAATCCAACCTCAAACTACTAATGTATAATTTCATTATCGCTCAAACCAAGAAAAATGAGGAATTCAAAAATCAAAACCTATACACAAGTTATATCTTTAGACAGTTGGAATCTAAATATGACTTTATAGTTACCTATAACAGAATGCTGGAGACTTAAATATCCCAAGTGTCTCAGAAGCAAGCGGCTTTATTTACTCCTCTTGGAACATTTTTGGGACAGCTTGAACGAAACCCAAGAGGTCATGTAAATATTGTGGAGCTAAGAAATGGTAAGCAATTATAGAACGCACGTAAGAAGGATGTGGGTAAAATCGAAGAGAGTGAGTTAACACCACCTACGAAGGAGATTGTTAAAGAAGAAGTCTATGTTACTCCTCCTCCTCCTCATAAACCTCCAATTTTGTTTCCACAAAGGCCTTTTCTCAGAGATTCAACACTTCAAGTTGTCCTTGTGTGTCTCCTTCCTCATATGGTGGACTCCACTAAGAACAAATGTTGTGCTTGATTGACGTCTTTATTTTTTACACTTTGATGTAAAGTAGTAAACTCATCTCATGAATTCCTTCAACAAATAATAGAGTTATCTTCTAAAGCCTTGATTCATATCATATTAGCCCCTTGAGGGTTAGTAAAAACATATTTCACTTTGCCACACTCCTTACTTGGAGATAACCAGTATAGTGTCCATGTGCTCATTAGGGTCTCCAAACCCGTCAGTAATTCTCCAGCCTTGGTGGCTTGTTTATGAACTTTGGTGAATGGTTTCTTTCTATAGTTAGTGAAGGCTTGATGGGTGGTATTATGCCCAATTCCAATGTGAAGATGATGTGAAGAAGGTCTCATAGGATGATGGCCCTTAGGCAGTGTATGGGTGGTACCACCGCCTCCAAAGTCATATATGTAATTAAGATCATAGCCTGTACGTCTTGGTAGAGAGGAGGCTCTTCAGTCATGAGAGTAAGAATAACATTGTGGTATCTTGAAGCATTCATTGCTGATCAGACGTCAAACATGGAAATTATATTGCATTGAACCATAGACCGAGTTTCCTTAGATGCTACCGTTGGATGAAATAGTGAAAAAATGTTGCAAGGAAGTTAACATCCATCAGTACTAGTAAAATTGATTATTGTGTTTGAAACAATTAAGAGAAGCGGTTGTGGTGGCGCAACGGAGGAGATCAAAAAAATATGATGAAACATTCTTAAGAATCAGAAGATGATTCCCCCAGAGACCGCCACTATTCCGTATTGGAATATAGAATGGAGATAGGTTGAAGATAGCTTCTGCTATGGTGATAGAAGTCTCTAATGATCAGAGAGGATGGGTAATTGCAAAATTAACACTCTAATGCTCCAATAAATGTTTGAGAGAGGATGCATTATGAAAGTGCAAATGAGAATAATCCTTCAGTGTGACTCAGGGATATGGTTGGAAAAGTTCCCAGTTTGCCCGACGTGGATTGCGGGTGGCCGTTGAATGCAAACTGACGGGGGAGACGGGGACGGGAGTCGTGCTCTTATGTGATGTCCCAGAGTTAAGTTATATATGTTCATCATCTAATGAACTCTTTGGTTGAATTGAGCCTATGAATAGAACGAGTCTAATTGGTTCTTTGTTAGCCCGAAAAAATAATAATAATAATAATTGTTGTGAAAAACGATGTCAAGAACAAAATATAATAAGGGAATTAGGGAAGAGAAGAAGAACACAATAATTGGTTATAACTGCTATTCTTTTACTTTCTCTTTAAAACAAGATTACAAGTTTACAAGAATAACAAATAACCTCTCTCACCCTAAATTAGGATTTGCAGCTTAGCAATGATGAGAGACTAGTATGCTATTTATAATAAAACCTAACATACTAACTAATGGGCTTTTTCCACAAGGCCCATTACACAAGCCAACTTAATAAACAAGCTAACTTAACAAATTAGGGTTTAAACACTAAAACCTAATTTAACATGCTAACAACCCTAGCATCTTTGACACAAGCATGTGAACAACCTTCGACTTCATGTTTAACCCTATCGAACCAAGAAGCTACCCTTCGGCCATACTAGAGTTCGATCCAATATCTCACAAATCTCCACCTTGGATCTAACTCTACAACATCAAGGGAACAAACTAGCTTTCTTCATACAGCTTTAGCAACTGCATACAGTGGAATAACTTGCAACTCGGTAATGTCTTGGTGATCATATCAGCAGCATTGTCTTCAGTCGAAACATTCAACACTTGGACTTCTCCACGCTCGATTACTCCTCTGACGAAATGCAGCCTCACATCAATGTGCTTAGTTCGCTCATGATAGGCTGAATTCTTCGACAGGTGTATTGCACTTTGACTATCACATTTAACAGTGATACCTCGACCTTGAAGTTTCAGCTCCTTCGCAAAACCTTCAAGCCACAATGCTTCTTTCACAGCTTCAGTTAATGCAATATACTCTGCTTCAGTGGTTGATAGAGCAACAACCTTTTGAAGTGTTACTTTCCAACTAATTGTTGTGCCAAACATAGTGAAAACATATCCAGAAATAGATATTATGGAATCCATACAACCTGCATAATCAGAGTCGACATATCCTTCTATTACTGCTTTACTATCTTCACCCAAGGCTCCATCATAAATTAGGACTCTATTCAGAGACCCATTTATGTACCTTAAAATCCACTTCAATGCTTGCCAGTGAGCCTTTCTAGGGTTCGCCATGTACGTGCTTACAAGACTTACTGCATATGCTATGTCGGGTCTAGTACAGACCATAGAATACATCAAAGAACCAACTATATTAGCATATGGAATGCTATTCATATAGGCTCTTTCAACATCAGTACTGGGACACTGATCAATACTCAGCTTGAATTGAGAGTTTGTTGGAGTCACAACTGGCTTCGAATTCGACATACCAAACTTTTCAAGAATCTTCCGTAGGTATGCCTCTTGAGATAAACATAACTTAGACTTCTTTCTATCTCTTCAAATGTCAATTCCAAGAATTCTGGAAGCAGCTCCCAGATCCTTCATATCGAAATCCTTATTGAGTTCAGCCTTCACCCTCGTCACATCTTCAACATTGTTGCTTGCTATGAGAATATCATCCACATAAAGCAACAAAATAACAAATGAATTACCAGGTCGAAATCTGAAGTAAACGCAGTGGTCGAACTGACTTCTAATGAAACTTATGCGTGCCATGAACTTGTCGAATCTCTTATTCCACTGTCGAGGAGATTGTTTCAGCCCATACAAAGATCTCTTTAACTTGCACACATAATCTTCCTTCCCCTTTTCGACATACCCTTCAGGTTGCCTCATCAGGATCATTTCATCTAGATCACCATACAAGAACGCAGTCTTCACATCCATCTGTTCCAGTTCAAGATCGACCTGTGCTACCATGGCAAGTAACATTCGAATGGACCTATGCTTCACAACAGGAGAAAACACATCATTGAAGTCGACACCTTCTTTCTGAGTGAAACCCCTTGCAACTAACCTTGCCTTGTATCTTTTCGACGTCACTCCTTCAATTCCTTCCTTAACTTTGAAAATCCATTTACAGCTGACTAACCTTTCCCCAACAGGTTTCTTGATCAGTTCCCAAGTATGATTATCATGAAGAGATTTCATCTCATCATCCATGGCCTTCAGCCATTCAGTCTTATTTCGACTCCTCATAACTTCCTTGTAGTCTCTAGGTTCTTCGTCTAGAACCTCACTTGCAGAGATTAAGGCATAAGCTATACGATCTGCATACCCAAGCCTCTGAGGTGCCTTTATGACTCTTCTCGACCTATCTCTCGACAATAGGTAGTCATCGTCAGTTTCCTCAACTTCCTCCGCATCTTCTGCTTCTTCTTCAACTTCATCAGGGATATGCAATTCAGCATCAACATGCTCCACCTCAACAGGAATCTCTACCTATTCCAGCTCTTCGTCAGATGTTTCTGTACTTCGACCAACATCATCAGTTTTCTTAAAAGCCATTTCAGCTTCATTGAAAACTACATCTCGACTGGTGATACACCTCCTGTGACCTGGCTCTAGGCACCATAGCCTATAAGCTTTGACTCCTTCTGGATATCCCATGAACATGCATTTCAGAGCTCTAGGTTCGACCTTGTCTTGCCTAATGTGAGCATAGGCTACGCAGCCAAATACTCTCAGTTTGTTGAGATCTGGTGAATGTCCCGACCAAACTTCTTCAGGTGTCTTCATATCTAACGCTGTTGAAGGACATATGTTTATCATATATGTTGCTGTCGAAACAGCCTCAGCCCAGAACACCTTCGTTAACCCCGCACAAGTCAACATGCATCTGACTCTCTCCAAAATAGTTCGATTAAACCTTTCAGCCAAACCATTTTGCTGTGGAGTACCTGCAGTAGTTCTATGCCTTGCAATACCAGAGGCAGCACAAAAACTGTCGAATGCCTCATTGCGAAATTCCAGGCCATTGTCGGTTCTCAACCTCTTGACCTTTCTGCCAGTCTGATTTTCAACTAGAGTCTTCCAACTTTTGAAATTCTCAAAAGTTTCATCCTTAGTCTTCTGGATGAATACCCATAATTTTCTGGAATAATCATCTACTATGGATAGAAAATACCTTGCTCCTGAATGTGATGGACACCTTGCAGGCCCCCAAAGATCAGCATGGATGTAATCAAGGGATCCATGTGTTCTTTGTTTGCCTTTGTTGAACTTCACTCTGCAAGATTTTCCAAGTACACAGGGTTCACAAAACTTCAGCTTTTCGACTTTGTCTCCACCAAGCAGATTTTGTTTCCCTAATTCGACCAGACCCCTTTCACTGACATGGCCCAATCTCATGTGCCAGATTTCTGTTTTCGACAAAGGTTTCGTGGATGCAACATTTGTCGAACCACTTACAACTTCAGCCTCAATGGTATATAAGCCTTGTTTCTTCACACCTCTCAAGACTTCCTTCGAACCCTTCATGACTCTTAGGATACTTTTCTCTCCTTGGAAAACATATCCTTTCTTGTCGAATTCACCAAGAGAAAGCAGATTTCTCTTCAAATCAGGAACATACCTGACTTCAGTCAACAACCTTATTGACTCATCATGGAGCTTGAATCTCACAGATCCAACACCTGTAATCTTCCAAGCCTTGTTGTTTCCCAGCAATACTGATCCACCATCTTGATCACATAATTCCTCGAACAAGTCTTTGTTTGGAGTCATGTGCCAAGTGCAACCTGAATCCATAATCCACTCCTTCTTAGAGTCACTGCTTGAAACCACAAGAACATCAGATGATTCGAAATCATCTTGAACAATGGCAGCGTTGCCATTATCCTTACCTCCATGATATTTCAGGCGTTCAGGGCACACCTTTCTTGTGTGACCCTCCTTCTTACAATGGTAGCATCGAATGCCAGATGCTTCGCCACTGTAAGACTTCGACTGACTTTTGCCTTTCTTCTTGTCGAACTTACCATCCTTTCGTAAGAGTTTTCCTTTAACGGCCAAACCTTCGCCAACAGTCGAAGGTTTATGCTCCTTTCGTTCATTCAAGTCCTTAGAGTACAAGGCTGATTGAACTTCTTCAAACGTCGGGGACTCCCTTCCATACAAGAGAGTTTCTTTGAAGTGAGCATGTGATCGAGGCAAAGAACACAATAGTAACAGCGCTTGATCTTCATCATCGATCTTCACATCAATATTTTCAAGATCAAGAATCAGCTTGTTGAACATATCCAACTGCTCAGCCAATACTTTGTCTTCAATCATCTTGAATGAATACAAAGCTTGCTTCAGGTAGAGTCGATTTACCAGCGATTTGGTCATATACAAACTTTCAAGTTTCACCCATAACCCTGATGCCATCGTCTCCTTTGATACCTGCCGGAGAACCTTGTCACCAAGGCTCAACAAAATTGCGTTGTGTGCTTTCTCGATCATATTCGTCTTCTCCGTTGCCGTCAATTCTGCATTCATGGCTGCCTCTCCCTTCAACGCTTCCAAACAACCCTGCTGAACTAGTAGGGCATTCATGCATCTTCAAGCACCACAGACCGAAATCATTCACTCCGGTGAACTTTTCAATCTCATACTTTGTTGAAGGCATCTTCTCCACGCTCACCGCACCAATTTGTTGTGAAAAACGATGTCAAGAACAAAATATAATAAGGGAATTAGGAAAGAGAAGAAGAACACAATAATTGGTTATAACTGCTATTCTTTTACTTTCTCTTTAAAACAAGATTACAAGTTTACAAGAATAACAAATAACCTCTCTCACCCTAAATTAGGATTTGCAGCTTAGCAATGATGAGAGACTAGTATGCTATTTATAATAAAACCTAACATATTAACTAATGGGCTTTTTCCACAAGGCCCATTACACAAGCCAACTTAATAAACAAGCTAACTTAACAAATTAGGGTTTAAACACTAAAACCTAATTTAACATGCTAACAACTCTAGCATCTTCGACACAAGCATGTGAACAACCTTCGACTTCATGCTTAACCCTATCGAACCAAGAAGCTACCCTTCGGCCATACTAGAGTTCGATCAAATATCTCACAATAATAATAATAATAATAATAATAATAATAATAATAATAATAATAATAATAATAATAATAAATGACTCAAACATTGATACCTATATAGAATGAGATAAAATGCAGAATAACATTTAAATATGCTTCTGATCACATACACATTATTATACCAAAGTTGGCAGGCTTCATTGCAATACTAAAACAGATTGCTGAGCCATGTTGCACAACCACTTGGAATAATTCTTTACACAAAATTACCACAATATATACTATATAACAACTGTTACATAAATAAATGACCAAAATAGAAGAATGTACTATTATTAACTCATATTTCTTATCATATAAGTCGCAGTACTTTGTTGAGAATCAAAACTGAACATTACTTTTGAAAGACTGTCCAAATCTCCAATTGGAAGGTGCAACATTTATCGCTGTACGAGTCTTTCCATTCTTGAGTTGAACTCTAAATGATAAACTCTGACCATTCAGATAACTTAGACTCTGCCAATTAGCACCCCAATTCATTGACATTGATTCCCATTTATTCTTGTTTGACCCTTTTATCCAAACTTTTGATATCTCTCCATCTCCACCTACGTTGCTTATTAGCACCAGCTCAAAATAGTCTCTCCCATTTATAGTAAATCTTATGTTTCCACTTCTTTTGCACCCAACCCTGCACAAATATACAACAAATATTTCCATAATGCACATATTTATACATTTAATTGATATGCATAGCAATGTAATCACATGTGTTAGTTAGTATGTGTGAGTGACATATACCTTCTATACAAAATGGGAACAATTCCAGCTCTATATTTGGCTATAGTTTCAAAGGCAGGTTGAGACATGTCAAAGTGTGGTCTTGGGGGATTACACCAACCACCATTGTCATTAGGTTGTGCAAAGTTAGGTGGGCAAAAGTTTGTGGCAGTAATTGTGATGGAAGTGCCTCTGAGACACCATTGAGGGACCTTTCTTGCATCACAAACAATCTGATAGCAACCACCACATGATTTGCCATCATTAAACAAAGCAGTACTCAATGCAGCTGTTTTTATTCCATATCCATCTATGTTCAGATTTCCATACCCACATGCACCCCCTACAAAAGTTAATCAAAACAAAGTTATTATTATATATTTATTATGATAAAGATGATGAACTAGAAGTTGAAATATACCCATTGTTCCTGAGGCATCACTTCCACCATAAAAAGTTGCATGAGCTTGTTGCCAAACAACAGATTCTACTCTGAGTTCTGAAGTGAGTAAATTCATAAGCAATATAAGAACACAGATAATGATTTTTTCCATCTTATAAATTCACTGACAAATTAAAGAAGGAATTGTTGGATATTTGTTACTACATATGGCAGACTCTCTTGAGAATTTATAGGTGCAGTTAGGTGGTTTTAGCCCATAGAAACAAGTAACTGAAATTCATTAAACTATTGGTAAAATAAGTGTTGACCAAAAAATTATTCTCCTATTGTAAATAAAATATTATGTACATAACATGCATTTGAACATAGGCATGGCTTGTCTCTGATTGTATTAAATATTCTAGGGTTTTGCTAACCAGTGCCCTCAGAGCAATGGTTAAGCATTCTAAAAAAATAAAATATTTTATAGAAAATTTAATATTTCAATTTTTGAGAGATTAAATACGCAGATTACCGAGATGAATTTACTATTTTTAAAGTCTTAACCATTATCCGGTTAGCATTTTCCAATATTCTATTATGAGACTTTTTGTGCGTAAACTTTCTTATTTTCACATTTGATCCTCCGTAGGATCCGTGGTACGTTAATGGTACTATCATGTAGAACATGCATTAGTATATAATGATCGATAAATAGTTTAAATTATATGCTATTTGAATGATATGCTATCAAACAAACAGATAGAAGGTTTACTGATATGTACTATCTATTACTTGTATGATAAGTAATCAATTCATACACACAATAATACATCGAAATAAATATTTGATTTAATTAATGTTAGTAGTAACATGCAACTACCCAACATGTCTGCATTGACCTTTATTGTTTATCAAGTAGTCTTAAAGGAAAGACAAGCAGCTATGTACTTAAGGCATGTTACAAAGTCAGCTAAAGATGCTGAATTGAAAGGTAGGTGTTATTATGTCATTACCATCTATATTGCACATGTCTTATGGAAATGCACACACATTGCACATGGCTGATGCTTCTCTCACCATGTCAATAACTGACTCACACATAGAGTCGGCTAAACTTTGTGATTGGATGGCGTTGGATTACAACCAATTGTTATCCGGTAGCTCAAACAAGTAATGAAAGGGAGTAAATATGAAAGAGAAAATTTGTAGAATAACTGTAATGATCACTATCTTTTCTACTCATTACTAAAAGTTAGATAGAGTTAAAAGTTAGATAGAGTTACTCGTAGAATAAATTTTCTTAAAAACCTCTCAAATTTAAACTATTTAATAAATATTTGTTGTAACGAGCACCGTCAAAAACAAATTAAAACTATGAGAAATAATGAGTTTCTTAAATAAGCACAAGAAACCCATCAATTTTACGAAAGAGAGAGAAAAGGAAAGCAAAAGATTGAAAGTATTCGGGATTTTATCGTCTCTACAGAAATTAGTGCGAGGGAAAGAATGTCGTTCAACAGTTTTCGCGTTTTTAAGCTTGGGTTAAATGGTTTAAACGTAAAGTGTGGAAAGTAAAATATGAACAGGTAAAAATACATTCTTTGAAGAAAAAAAACCTGTCAAAATTGAATTTCATCTACTCCAGTAAGGGTGGAAATAGGTTAGGCTAGGCTTTATAAGGTCTGAGCCTGGCCTGTGATAAACTTGGAAGGCCTGAGTCAAGCCTGTAGTCTATAATAGACTCTCTTTTTTGGCCTGGCCTAACCTTTTTAAAAGTCTGGTCTGTCCTAAAAGCCTATTTTTCATTATGGTTTTCAATTAATCCATATTATTTAAGAAACCTTATAAGTCGGCATATATATATATATATATATATATATATATATATATATATATATATATATATATATATATATATATATATATATATATATATATATACACACACATATATAGGTCAACCTATTTAGCCTTTGTTCTAATATGCATTCATATATAGGCTTGAGTATTTAGCCTTTTTTCTAATATATATTCAAATATAGGCTGGTCTATTTAGCCTATTTTTAATATACATGAAAATATAGGCCGACCTATAAGACTTCATAGGTTTTTCTAATTGCCTATGCCTGGTCTACTTTATTAAATAGGCTTTTAAAAAACACTAAGCCTGGCCTTTTTGTTAAATAAGTCTGGCCTGGCCTTATATAGGCTATGTCATAGGCCCCTGTAGGCCGGCGTGACCTATTCTCACCCCTATAACTATCCGTCAAATACTTAAACCTATTGATCATCAATAGTCAATTTTTTACGGTGTTCATCAATAATCATATATCCATTCATTTAGCTAACTATTTTTCTTGTTTTACATCAAAAACAAATTAATGTAAAAGGAATCTGGAATATATTGCATCCAACATTTTATCTTTTCCGACATTTCCATGAAACGAGGATCTAACATCTGATCTTCACCAACAATGATGATGATGAATCGAATTTGATATTTGTTATATATATATATATATATATATATATATATATATATATAGAAATATATTATATGTATACAATATAATATTATGGGTAAACAATTAATTTATAAATATTTTGTAGTTTTTAACGAATTTTAAGAAATATATATCAATCTTACACCCCTCGGTGTATTGATAAACCGAGAGATTTGATGGGTTAGCTTTGAAAATGTTAAAAGTGTAGAAGTTGGGGTTCAAACTCATGTGCATAAGCATTTTCCCCTCCGTGTTTTAAAAATCGAGGGGAAAAGTCGTTACTTTTCATGACGCCCTTCGTTAACTTGCTTTTTTAGCCGAGGTACAATGCATTTCACGTTCGAATTTAAAAGTGCTTTTTGTAGTGGTGTCAGGACTCTGCTCAGAGACTCATTTATGTACCTTAGGATCCACTTCAAGACCTGTTAGTGCGCCTTTTGAGGATTGACCATTTACCTGCTTACAAGGCTCGCTACCTATGTTATGTTTGGCCTAGAGCAGACCATATCATACATTAAAGAACTTACTATGTTAGCATATGGGATGTTATTCATATATGCTCTTTCAACCTCATTACTTAGACACTGAGTTATAATTTGTTTGTATTGAGGATTTTTCGGAGTCACAACAAGTTTGGAATTTGACATACCAAACTTGTTGAGAATCTTCCGTAGGTATGTCTCTTGAAATAAGCATAATCTCGACTGCTTTATATGTCTCTGGATGTCAATCCCAATGATTATGGTGCCAGTACCAAGATCCTTCATCTCGAACTCTTGCTTGAGTTCAGCCTTTACCTTCAATACTTCTTCGACACTATCAATGGCTATGAGAATATCTTCCATATAAAGCAACAAAATCACAAGTGAACTTCCAAGTCGAAATTTGAAGTAAACACGTTGGTCAAACTAAATTCAAATGAATAAATGTAACAAAAACAGCAACAACAAAACACACCCTTAAAAGATTTCCAAACTAATTATGAAACCTTAAAATATTTTTCTGTTTTGCAATCTATCACAGAGAATGATGTTTGCTAGTTTGGAACAACAACACATGAATTGGGTTGGGTAAAAGTGAATGAATGTTTTTATCGAAAATATTTTATAATATTTTCCCTCTATTAGTAGTCAAACCGAAAGAATAAATAACTTAATATTTAAATAAAAATAAAATAAAAAGAATGCCATCATTATAAAAGAAATAAAAACATAAACTATAATTTTTAGGATTAGAAAAATGTTCCTTAGTTAGTTTTTCCTACAACTGTGTGTATTAACAAAGAGAATATATAGTTTTTTTAAAAAAGAATAATTAAATTATGGCCCGTCCAGGATTTATATTTCGATTTTTTTGTTGGGTGAGGTGAAAGTTTTATCGTAAAATATAATGTATTATTTGTAGTAGTGATTATTAATTCTTTCAATCTTTCAGATTCATCTGATAAATTGATTCTTCCCTTCATTTAGAGTAGATGGTCGGGCTCCCTCTAAGATGATGGTTTTCTCTTAGCCTCTTAGCCACTTATGCTAGTTATGTTCTCTTTTGGAGAGAATCCGTTTAAATGAAAAGTGATAAGTGACCCAATTGATGTTTCTTGTCGTCTTTATGAGATTTCGGTTGAGTCGGTTTCCCATTTATTTGTCACTTATGATTTAGTCTTTACTACTTGGTATATGATCTTTAAGTAGTTGGAATGAGAGGTCGTTCTTCCCAAGCACCCTAGGCTTCTTTTTGAGTTTTTATTTTATTTCTTTAGATGGTAAGGTGAAAGCTAGGGTGGTTTCACTGTTATTTGGCAAGCTGTGCTTTTGACCATGTGGAGAGATAGAAATTACATTATTTTTATATCTCTTCAATAAACGTGAAAGAATCGGAAGAAAAATTATCTTTTTGAATTTAAAATAAGTTTTAGATAGATTAATATGGAATTTTTAGACTTTTTTTTTATTGACTTCAGCACCCTACCATTTAACCAATAAGATTATTGGCTCGGTTCCGGAAGTGCTAGTGGTTTTGATGCTTTTCTTAGAGGTTTTTGTTCCATTGATGGTGGCTCCTGATGTTTTGAGATCTATCTAGATTGTTTTCCAATTGGGGTGAAGTTTTTAGTTAATTGTGTTTTTTCTCTTTAGTGTTGTGTTAGTGTTTGTGCGGTAGCTTTGTTGGTTGTTTTTCTTGCTGCCTTTTGTGTAGTTTTCTTTTTGTTTTTTCAGGCCGGTCCATACGTCCCAAATAATATCTGATATATTCCAAGAGTTGTTTCTAAAAACAATTTCATTTCTCACCAACCAAAGAGTCCAACAGAAAGCCAACCATACCACTCCCTCCTTTCCTTTCTTAGTCTTTCTCGACTTACCGTACGACGCCCATTTCAAGAAACTTTCCTTAAAGCCAACCGGTTTACAGTCAACCAATCCAATCCACCAAGCCACTTCTTTCCAAACCAAAAGAGAGTTGCATCAAAGAAGAAGAGAATGCAAAGATGTTTCATCTGACAATTCACAAAAGACACAAGCAGTAGAAACAGAAGGACGCAAACCTCTAGAAGCAAGAGAGTCACAAGTTGGAATATTAGAAAAGCACCGCCATCTTGTGCTAATTGAACTCTTTCTGTTTACATTTTCAATGACCATTTTACCCCTCTTCTGATATTATATAAGTATTATTTTTCTTTAAAAACAATTCAGCCAACAAAAAAACGCACTAGCTAATTTGCAGGACCACAACTTTGGAATGAAAGTGAGACTCACAAATTGCAGGATTCCACTTTAGAGTAGAATTAGGGTTTCATAAGAATTTTGTTTAAAAATGTAAGGTTTAAAAAGTGAAAGCAAGGGTTTTTATAGGGATCGAACACCAACCATTCAAAATCATAAAGATAATTAGGTGAACAATTTTCTACCTTTGAATTTAGTGATATTTAATGTCATTTCATGTTTTAATATTATTTTATTTAAATTAAATTAAAATTTATTTACACTAAAAATGATTAATGTTTTTGGGAATATTTAGCCTATGTTTGGAATTTATTAGAAATTACGGTCGACGGCAGCAGTGGACTGTGTTTTTAAACACGCTAGTAAACTATTTTACTGACTATAAAATTTCACTGTAATAATGATGAAGAGAAGTGGTTTGGAGACAGAAAAATGACTCCTACATTGATACACATATAAACTGATATAAACTGCATAATATGATTTGAATATGCTTTTGATCACATACATATATTATTATACCAAAGTTGGTAGCCTTCATTGCAAATACTAAAACATATTGCTGAGCCACAACTACTTGGAATAATTCCTTACACGAAATCACCACAATATACTATATAACTTGTTACATAAATAAGTGACTCATATTTCATATTATTTAACATATATAGTATTTTGTTCAGAATCAAAACTGAACATTACTTTTGAAAGACTGTCCAAATCTCCAATTGGATGGTGCAACATTTATCGCTGTACGAGTCCTTCCATTCGTGAGTTGAACTCTAAATGATAAACTCTGACCATTCAGATAACTTAGACTCTGCCAATTGGCACCCCAATTCATTGACATTGATTCCCATTTGTTCTTTACTGACCCTTTTATCCAAACTTTTGATATCTCTCCACCTCCACCTACGTTGCTTATAAGCACAAGCTCAAAATAATCTCTCCCATTTATAGTAAATCTTATGTTTCCACTTCTTCTGCACCCAACTCTGCACAAATAAACAACAAATATTTCCATAATGCACATATATTTATAGATTTAATTGATATCCATAGCAGTATAATCATCATACTGGACATCTGACGTGACATTGACAATGACACAGTGACATCGGTGTAAATTTGTGAAAATGATTAAAAAAAATGTAATCTCACGTGTCGGTGTGTCTAATACACTGACACATGTCGGATACCAACACATACCTTCTATAAAAAATGGGAACAATTCCAGCTCTGTACTTGGCTATGGTCTGAAAGGCAGGTTGAGACATATCAAAATGTGGTCTTGGGGGATTACACCAACCACCATTGTCATTAGGGAGTGCAAAGTTAGGTGGACAAAAGTTTGTGGCAGTAATAGTAATGAAAGTGCCTTTGAGACACCATTGAGGAGCTTTTCTTGCATCACAAACAATCTGATAGCACCCACCACATGATTTGCCATCATTGAACAAAGCAGTACTCAATGCAGCTGTTTTTATTCCATATCCATCTATGTTCAGATTTCCATACCCACATGCACCACCTACAAATTAATCAAAACAAAGTTATTATATAGTTATTATGATAAAGAGACGAACAAGAAGTTGAAATATACCCATTGTTCCAGAGGCATCACTTCCACCATAGAAAGTTGCATGAGCTTGTTGCCAAACAGCAGATACTACTCTGAGTTCTGAAGTGAGTAAATTCATAAGCAATATAAGAACACAGATAATGATTTTTTCCATCCTTTGAATTTAGCTGACAATTTGAAGAAGTAATTGCTGGATTTTTATTGCTAAACATGGAAGACTTTCTTCAGTATTTATAGGTGCAATTAGGAGGTTTTAGCCCATAGAAACAACTAACTGAAATTCATTATTCTATTGGGAAAATTGGGTCTGTTTGATTTAGTTGTGTAAAACTGTTTTTTAGTTTTTAAAAATTGAAAAACATAAAACTTGTTTGATAATTTAGTTTTCCAAAACTATTTTTGAAAACTATTCTCTATTTAGGAGTTTTAAAAACTAAAAAATTAAAATAGGTTTTTGACGTTATTTTGATTTTTAGTTTTGAAAATTATGAAGCATAAAAAGCTAAAAAAAAAAAAACACGAATGACAAATTTGTAATATTGTTCAACTTTAAAATAATTTTCAAAAACTAAATTACCAAACATATTTTTTTAATTTTTTTTCTTCAAAATTCATTGATTTACAAAATAGTTTTTAAAAACTAAAAATCATTCAAACGGGTCCTAACTATTTGTATTGACCAAAAACTTACACTCCTATTGTAAATAAAATATTAAAGTATATAACATGTAATTGAACATAAGCAAGGCTGGTCTCTGATTGTATTAAATATTTTATTATGAGACTTTTCTGTGTGTAAACTTTCTTATTTTCACATTCGATTCTCCGTAGGATCCGTGGTACCATGATGTACAACATGCATTGGTATACAATGATTGATAAATAATTTAAATTATATGCTATTTGAATGATATGCTATCAAACTTACAGATAGAAGGTTTACTGATATGTACTATCTATTACTTGTATGGGAAGTAATCAATTTCTACACACAATAATATATTGACATAAGTTACGGGTATATTGTTTAAATATTTGATTTAATTAATGTTAGTAGTAACATGCAACTACCTAACTTGTCTGCATTGACCTTGATTGTTCATCAAGAAATAGAGGAAAATAACTAAGTTCTTACAAGCAGCTAGCCATGTACTTAGGGCATGTTACAAAGTCAGCTACAAAGATGCTGAATTGAAAGGTAGGTGTTATTATGTCATTTCCATCTATATTGCCATGTCTTATGGAAATGCATACATATTGCCTATGGCTGATGCATCTCTCCCCATGTCATTCACACACAAAGTCAAGCCAAAGTTTGTGATTGAATGGTGTTGGATTGCAACCAAATGCTATACGGTAGCTCAAACAACTAATGAAAGGGAAAGAATGCTATACGGTAGCTCAAACAACTAATGAAAGGGAAAGAATATGAAAAGAATTGTAGAATGATTGTAATGAGTTTTATGATCACTAAATAAAATATAAAATGTGGTTTTTATATCACTAATACCGCTTAACTGGTTTACTTGTTGAGGAAGTAAATCAGAAAAACTTGTTAAGAATAATTTAAGGCGCACAGATCCATTATATTTATTTGGGTTCTTTAAATGAGACTCCCTCAATTTTTTATAAGGTTAAATTTTCGTCACTAAGAGTGGCAAAACGGACCGTCCACCTTGCCCCACCTTAAGCCCGCCAAAAAAGGGCCGGGCAAACAAGACCGCCAAGTGAAATTGGGCTTAAAATCTAGCCCGCCCCGCCAAGGGGACGGATTGGCAGGTGGTGGGTTTGCTCGCCTATTTATTTATTTATTTATTTTATTTAATAGATTAATAGTTCTTTTACATTTCAATTAAATTTTTCACTTATTTTTTAAAATAAATTTTTAGAAAGCATCTTTTTAACAAATTTTACTCTAAAGACTGGGAGGCACTGAATAAGAAAGTTCTCAAGATAACAAATGTTTGTTTTAAAAGGAAGTTCATTATTTGGAGTATATTTTGGTCTGTGATCATCAGTTGTTTCAAAGCTGAAATACATAATGATTTTGAGTCTTGGAGTCTATTTGCCAAATCTAAAGAAAATTATATTATTGTAGGATATTCTTGTCACTTGGACTAGAATTAATCGAATCCTGATATTTCTTTAAGATTAGCTACTTTGCTGAAGGAAGATGTATTTTCTATTGGGTTGATTACTAAAAGTGTACAATGCCAAACTGAATGTCATGAAATTATTGTGTGACAAGCTAATGTAATCATGGTACTCAAGGATTTAACTCTGTTTACATAAACAAGTCTTTGTTCAAGTCACCATTGTATCAGGAGTCTTGCTACTGGCAAATATTTACACTCCTAAGATTGATATGTCTGAGAAGCTGCAGAAGGTATTTTCATCATAACTTGAGGTGCAAGTTACATTGATAATATGAAGGATAATTTTGAAATTGCACTGCTGAAGAATTATAGAAGTAATTGTTTGGTCAGTTTGTCACCTATATGCCTTCATCTTGTGATATGTGCAATCTCATATAAAGCATTTCCAATGGCATGGAGAATGTCATTTAAAATGTAACATTTTTCAGAAGTCAAAGCTTGTAAAGAGAGAAAAACTGTTGAGAAATGTGTCACTCTCCAATGGTGAGCGGTGCATTGTTACTAAGGATGATATTATTTTCTTCCAAAACCACTCTCATTGAATGGAGTGTCATTACAAGCTAGGGATCATTACAAACTAGGTAACTCTCCTTGTATTTAAAGGCTTTAGAACCTCATCATCATCACAAACTATGTTTCAACAATGAGCAAATCTTTCAAAGAGGCTGGTGGTAAGAAGGTTCATCTGCTGTAATCTAAATAAAGGGCAATGATCCAAAGAAGGTTGGGTTCAACATTGCAACAAATGTTGAAACATCTACTAAAGCATCTAAAACATGAAAAACATAAAAAAGGTGTGTTTTCTTTTTATTAGAGTCTTTTGTTTTTGTTTCCTTTGTTTATTTTTTTCTCCTTGGAGACCCTTAGTTTTAGTCTCTTTAGGTCAAGTTTTTTATTTCTTTCTTTTTCAGTTTTTGTCAGTCTTGGTTGGGTAAGTAACCTTTTTTTAGTCAGTTTGGTGCTATTAGTTCTGCATATAGGTATTAAGTCAGTTCTGAGTCTTCATTTTTTTGTCTTGAATCAATTATTGCTTCTATTGATTCTTTTGTGTCAGTTTTTGTTCACTCTATTTTTTTAATTTTTGCCTAAAAGGGGGAGAAAACTGTCAGTAGGTCTTAGTCAAATGTGTTGTTTGATGTATGCAACAATTTAGGGAGAGCATGATTGTCTGTCATGTGAATCTTTAGTATGAGTTTGTTTCTACTTCTGCTGCTACTTCTGTTGTGGTTGTGTTTGCAGGATGTAATGTTGGATGTTCTAACATCCTGTTTGTATCTTGTGCTCTGAGTTATGTGGAGTTGTGTTTTAGGGGGGGTATCATATATCTTCTTCCTAAAGTACAAATTTTACATGTTTAGCATGTAGCTTTTGTTTGTGGCCGTATTCCTTTGTGGTGTTATTCCTATGTGGTTTTATTCCTCTCTCCAGTTTATTTGGGCTTTGGTTGTTTTAGTTAAAATTTACTAAAAAGGGAGATTGTTAGTTCCATAGGTTTTATGATTGGCTAAATTTTGGTAAAAACATAGTTCTACTAATGTTGAGCAAGATGTTATAACATCTGCATCAACTGTCATAATAGTTCAGCTTATGTGTTTTCAACCAAATGTCAAAGACATATGTCATGACATCTTAGTTTGGTACAGCAGGCGCTGCTATTTTAAATCTTGGCACATTTAATTTGATTTTGTGATATTTCTTTTGGATATATCTCAGTATTTTTCGCAGGTCAAGAAGATTCAATCTGGAACAAGTGAATCAAATCTCCAACAAAATAAAAGTTTCTAAAATTGGACATTGATACAACTTAGGAAACTTGAAGATTTGTTCCAAGATTTACAAATATTTTCTGCCGAATTGTTGCAGCTCTGAGCTTGTGGATCAAGAAATATTTTGGTGAAGTTTTTGAAGCCCGTGGACTGCTGAGTAGTATTTAAAGAGAATCCTAAACCTAATATAACTAATTCTTTCACAATTGTAAAATTAGGATGTTATAAGTCTTAGATTTTGAGATTCTCTTGTGTTTTAAGTCACCCACGTTTTTTTTGGTACAATGTGGTAGACTGATTGTTACTTGACTGTTTGTCAAGTTGTTGTTCTCACTCTTAACGTTTTTAAGCATGGAGTTGAGTATTGGTCTTGGTTGAAGCTCTTAAGCAAAACTAAGTATTTTATATTTGAAGTGTAATCTTCTAAATTGGATTTTTCTTGATATAGTCGCTGGGATTGGGGTTATTAGGTATCACTGAGGCGATTTAAGAAGTGAGATGGTGATTTCTCATATCTAGATGTTGATTTCTAAGTAGAAGTTGCATTGGGTAGTGATTAAGTGAGAAGTTGTAAATTGGAATTTTTAAATTTAAATTGATACTACTAATAATGGATTTCCTTCCTGATTTGGTAACCCCCAAAGTAGGTGACGTTGTACCGAACTGGGTTAATAATACTCTGTGTTATTTATCATTCTGCAATTTTTAATTTAGTATCAATTTCAGTATGATATGTCTAGTATGTTTCCAGATGTTGGAACATGTCTTAATATTATATGTTGTTGAGACGGATATGTTAGTTTGTGTTGTAAGTGACCGAATTTCATACACCACGTGATACGCAAGTCAGTGGGGATATGTCAGACGTGATCGCAAGTCATCCATCCACAATAGAAGACAATATCATCCAAGGGACGAGTCTCACGATGATTGAAGTACTTATCCAAGGGTATATTCTCTGCTACCATGCGGTCAAGATACACTCTATATGGAGCCGTCGCTCGGTTTCCTCTGAATCGAGAGAATGCATAAGCACGTAGCATATCCATAGTGTAGGTATGCACATATGACCATCTAGATATGTGTGGGAAATGTTGGAGAATCCAAATCTGAAAATGGTAAGTTTAAATAATTAGTAAAAGATGAAGAAAAAGACGCAGAAAAAGATTACGGAAATGACACTAAATGATGTAGGAATATTTACGTCAACATTATGATGATGTTTGTCACATGTTTTGTCTTCCACATACAGCCTTCGGCTAACATGGAGTACAAGTAGATCAAACAAGCACCCCCCCAATTGTACGCATAGATCTGCTCCAAGTCATCGAACTATCGCATGTATATTAAATCCACATGTGTGGCACTCTTGTCCACAAAAATGGAAGTGCCAACCAAATACAATAATTATTCTCTCAGAGCGTATGATTAGGGATGGCAACGGGTTGGGTTGGGTTGGGTGCGAGTTTCACACTACCCAAACCCGCACCCGAAATTGGCACCCAAACCCGAATCCAAACCCAAATGTTGCTCGGGTGGCAAAATAACACCCACGCCCACACCCGTTGGGTTCGGGTTTTTTCACTCAAACCCGAACCCGCAGCAAAATACATAAAATAAATTTTTCCTACAACTTTCCACAATATTATATATATATATAAGCGGGTGTAATTTCGGGTTTCGGACGCGGGCTTCACACTACCCAAACCAACACCCGAAATATCGGGTGGCACCCGAACCCAAACCCGAACCTAGTCAACTCGAGTTTTTAACCGTTGACTCGGGTTCTGGTGTGGGTGGGGCCCGCGGATGGGGGTCTGCTTGCCATCCTTACGTATGATTTATGTTGCGCAACTTGCTCTGCATTAAACAGTTGTTGTGCATACAACTTCTCTAGGAATCAAAACCTAGCATGAGCCCCTCGGGTGGCTTTTAACTCCTTCATGACTTCCTCTAAGTCAGCTCCCAGATAGTCTACCAATATCACCAGTGCCTCATCTCTGTTAATCCTGTTGTGGTCTAAGAATCTCCCCCTGATCAGAAGATGCAGCAGAAACGAGACATCGTCTAGTGTGATGGACATCTCACCACGAGGGAGATGAAATGATAGCGTCTTCGATTGCCATCTCTCTACAAATGCAGACAGCATACCATGGTTAACTGTAGGATAGCCATTCCTACTCAAATCTCTCAGCTCAGATAGTCGCAACACATCCATAAACCACAGCTCATTAGGCACTTGTAGACTTGTAATCTTACGGCCATGGTTTATGAATTTTAAAGCATCACGGTCCTGCAACAAAAATAAATCATTTTAATACATGTTTTTCAAAGTAAGATGAAGAAGATATATTTTTCATTTTATCTTCATGGTTTACCTCTCCGTCCCATACATGTCTGGCCGTATGGTCCGAATATAGAGACAACAATGATAAGTTGGACGGTCCTCCTTCAAACCCTTGCGAGGCCTCGGCTTCCTCCTGCGGGGCCTCAAGTACCTCTTGTGCCTCAATAGGTGATGCTTGTCTCCTACAAGAAGACGAAGTCGGAGATGCATGAGCCCTAGAAGTCGACGCCTCCGCAACGACCGGGCTAGAAACAATAGGTACCTGGGAGGCTTGGAAATTTTCCCTCCGAACCGATGCAGTTTGTGCAACTCTGTCATGCTCAATCTATCTTTCCTATCATCCATAATGCCTAAAAGAAACCACACAACCATTACACATATAAAACACAATTAGGTCAATAAAAAAATGCAGACAGACAAATTTCGGAGAAGCATCTCCGGTTCCTAGGAAACAAAACGTTGCAAATTTTCAAAGATGCATCTCCGTAAGGTTCTGCAACTCAGAAATTCGTCAATGGCATAAATGTAGTTAATGCCAACATCTAAAATGATACATTGATCAATAAAACTACATATCAAACACATTGTTCATGTAAATGACATATCTAAACTACCTATTACATAACCTAATGCTCAATTTTCTGATATGTAGATGGAAAAACAAAAACTTACCAAATGTGAGTTAAGTTTGATGTTGAATGAGCTCTTTGATCGTTTTGATGTTGATCGAAAAAGATTTGGAGTTAAATGATTTTAAGAATATGTGAGTTGAGAGATTTTGAGAGATGAGAGGTTGAGAGTTTGAGAGTATTATATGAGAAGTGAGGAAGAAGAAAGGATTTTGGCGTCCTAAAATGCATCTCCGTTAGGTACATGGAGCTGCATCTCCGTTATTGTTTTTAACAAAGCCTCGGGTGAATAATTCAAAAACGGATGACTTTGTGGTGCGTTCGGAGGCGCATCTTCGAAATTTGAGAGTATTTTTGGTTTTTTCCGAGAATGTGGTAGCAATCCAATCCTAGCAATCCAATCCATAAGATATCTTATGCAATTTCCAATAGATAATAGATTAGAACATAACTAACACTCCCCAAAAGTGTAAACCATAGTGACACTGCATTTATTCTTTCACTGATGGTTATATTTCTCTTTTTTTAAATGTAACATTCAATTAGACAAATAATGACAACAAATTATTGGCCATTTTGGCTTATAATAACAATGATTAAAAAAAATTTTAGGCAGGGACAATGTTGTAGCCCTCTCTGTTGAATGAGCCAACAAAAAATATTCTGACAAACAGAATGTGTCTTTTTATTGATTCCCTGATCGAAGATTCAAAATTTGAAACCTGAGCCCTTACTTCAGGTAACACTTATTCATAGCAAGAGTTTGAAGATTCTTCCAATTGTGTCTTCATTGTTGTGTTTTCCCATCTCCTTTTGATAACCATTCATCATCAAACTAAATGATCGTTCCGTTGTTTATTACCGAGTTTTTTAACACCACCGTGATCCCTGATCGAATATAAAATCCCTCAGACGATCTGTCACCCTCCTGCACATTCTACGCCCCAAAAACAACTGTCATTAATTTGATTTCAGAGAAGTATATAGGAAATAGTGGAGAAAGTTGAGAGCATAGGCAATTAAGACTTACTTCTTTGTTTGCAATTATTACATTGCTTCCAATTCTTGCATTTTTGTCGATTATACAATTCCTGCATCAAGATTCAAGTCATGATATAGACTTACATGTAAAAGATACAAGAGATAAAGAAACATTTGTAAATCCAACATAGAATATTATTCGGATCCGTTATATTGTGCCGATCCAATGAATAGTATAATTATATGCCATGTAATACATGAATGGTGTTATATGTGAAATTATGACAGCATTTTCAGGTTTTAGGATTCTTACATAATTTTCGTATTCTTGCCTATGCCTATAGGAACGTCCCCCGCTGCTAAAAGAGACGCAATTTCAGCCTCTGTCTGATAATAGTCGGCACCCATCATCAAGGTATCCTGTAAAGCCATTGTAAATGTGATAACACGGCTTCATGACAGTCGTGTTAAAAGAAGTTGAACAGATAGATATTTTTTCTTTTTACCTTTAGCTGCACTCCAGAATCGAGCCTTGAGCGAATTCCAACTATGGAATGGTCAACCATGCACTCTCTTAAAAAGCAACCATCTGAAATCAAAGAATTAATCACCTACAAGAGATGTTATTTCACACTCATTAGGCTCCATTAGAATCATATACGGTTTGGTTATATCATAAGGACGGAATTTTTCAGTTCTACCTGACACTTCTCCATTTTAGTCGGGGGTAGGAACCGAGGACACGTAAAAATAGGCTTTGACTGATCATATAACTGAAACTTTGGCGGCTTCGACATGGAAGAAGAAGAAGAAGAAGAAGAAGAAATTGCAATTTGTATAAACTCGTTGATCGATGATACCGGTAACTTTTAAATACGAAAAAGACCTACCTTGTCCATAAGCGCCAAGTTTGCATCATAGAAAGATTTTATAGTCCCAATATCTTCCCAATAACCACTGAAAAGACATGCCTGTGATGAAATACAAGGGCCAACCTTGATTGTTTACTATAAAAGCAGAATATGATAATTCAATGCATCAACCAAAAGCTACTTTGACAGAATGTTGGTGACAAAATACTTTCGCCCGCTAAAACAACTTGTATAACTCGAGTAGTTTTTAATTAGAGAAACTACCTGAACTTTAAAATCTTTTATAGCCTTCGGAAGGACCTCGGATCCAAAATCATTTGCATTAGGATAACAGTTCCTGAAAATTTATTACCAAAGAAGATTGGAAATCGCATCATACTTAACTGAATTGAACTTTGGAAAATATCATAAGTTAATTATTACCTGAGAAGTTTGCGAAGAACGTCTAGCTTAAACACGTATATACCCATCGATGCGATATATGGAAGCTTCCTTGCTTCTTGTGTGGATAATCCAAAAATACTCGTATCTACATGCTACGATAACAAGTAGAGAAATCAGAGACGGACGATTTCAGATTGAAAACTGGCACCATTATATAGTTATAGTATATTACACTTCAATGTTTTAAAAGGAAATTGGAAAAATAACAACCATAGATCGTAATAATTCTCCCTTCGGTTTTTCCATGAATTGGCGTATCTGTCCTCTTTCGTCAACCTTTACTAATCCAAAATCAGAGGCACGACTACGAGTGAAAAAAAAAATGTGAACACTTCAGAAGCCGAATGAGTAAAAAGGTGTTAGAGGAAACTTTATTTAGAATACCTGCCATCCACTGGTAGACACGATACCGACATATCAGCATATGAATTAATGTGCTTCTGCAGATTTGAGATCAGTTGTCATGTGAAACATTCAAAATGAAAGTGAAACATCAAAACGTAATCATAATTAACATCTAATAATACCAACCTTCACAAGTTCCATGTAATCCATTCGATAAAGCTGATCACCACACAATATCAGAATGTTCTCTATGTTTTTATGCTCAGCATCCTAAACTCAAGTTCCAGAAGCTTATTCAGTTTTCTGATTGACGTAAAAAAATATCCTACGAAATCTACAATGATATGATCTTGAAAACTAACTATATATACCTCAAACAACCAAAGGAACCGTCTTACAGCATCGGCTGTACCCTGAAACCACTTATTTCCTGATTCGCCGAGTGTTTGTGATGCTGCCAATACCTACCATATCGAACTTTTAGTCTGTATACATCAAGTGAAAGTAAAAAATATAATTCAGTGACAAAAAAAGAAGGTGTACCTCAATAAAACTACCGCCACAGTTGACGCCACCTCCCAAATTATATGTTCGGGCAATGTGGCGATTGAGGGACTGAGAATTGAACTGTGTAAGGACGTAAATTTTGCTAATTCCGCTATTAATACAATTACTCATTGGTATGTCCACCAGCCTATAACAACCTCCGAATGGCACCTAAGAAACACACAAAGAACATAAAAAAAACACACATATTAGTGAATTCAAGCCTAGTTTTGGAAGAACATAACAAAACGCGAGGATGAATGAATTCAATAGTTTACAGCAGGTTTAGCCCTTTTTTGAGTAAGGGGAAATAGACGAGTTCCTGCTCCACCACCTAAAATGATCGATGCAACAGTCTTTGGGTTGGCCTCTTCTTCAGCAAAAAATGGTGATTGTAGGGTCTGAAATGTAACATTATCCAAGTAAATTAATATTCATAGCATGCTTCACATCTAAAAAAATAAAATTATAGTTTCGTTGCATGATCATGAATACTTTTTTGAAAGACCAGGTAAAACTAAATAAATCATTAGTGATCAAGTTTGGTCAAAAGTAAGAAGCATGCTATGATGCCAGGCTCTGATACCAGGTTGAGAAGCATGGTGAAGCCTAACAACGAGAAAATTACATTGCTTGTACGATACACTTTATAAAGTGATCATAACTAACTTAAACAATATTCAACTAATTCTAACAATAGAAGAAACATAGCATTGCCAAAGAACTAAGACATTGACAAGCAGAATGGAAGTGAATATACCATAAAATTGTTTGCAACATCGGCAAGCGTAGCATTAGCCAAAAATCTTTTAGTTGTGTTTTTTCTTTGTACAACACTTACGAATTTTCCATATGGAAAATCAAATGCTGCATTCCTTGAATGCAACTTGCTACCAGAGAACGAAGAAGACAGAACCCTGTCACGGTCGACGAATGGCTTCTTTGAACTCAACAACATAGAAATTCCATGTAACTCACTCGCCATTGTCATTACAAAATTTCCATACACTAGGAAAATTATCTTAAATTCTTCTTTCAAGCAAGTTATTATTTAAAGTCCAAAAGCTTACTAGTACAAAATTATCTAAGAATTGAAAACAAAAACTAATAAATAACAAAGCAAATCAGAACATTTTCTGTACAACCATAAAAGAAAGAGAAACATGTGTAAATGAAATTATAATTAATTAAGAAACATCAAAAGATCCTTCAATAAAAGCAATGCACCAGACAACAGCAAAAGAGGGAAATTAAAGCAAGAGCATAATTTACAATATTATTTATTTTATTGTGTATCCACCTCATTTTGTTTAATTATGAATTTAAAAGAATTAATTAAAGCAAAGTTGGTTTCCTCAATGTAGAGCAAAGAATGGCTTAATACACAAAACCAACATGGAAAAAAAACGTCAGACAATTTCGTACACAAAACAAACTTAGTTGTAAGTTTCTAAAGATTCTCTGCAGCTTACACTACACTTAAAGCTAAAATGCATCTTTATTATTCCTAAGTGCATGTTGTTTCTCTTCTCTTTTGTGATTAATTTAACCATTAATTAAAGGTTCAAACTTTTAAAATTAATGAAGCAGAAACTTAGTACTTTCTTTTACCATAAAAATCAGTTATAGTAACAAATTTAATACATATAGTCCTCCTCGTACATTACTTTAGTTTTACATCTTTCTTTACACCTCTTTTTTTCTTTTAAAATCCTCACTCTTCACTTTACAGCTTATACTTCAAGCTTTTTCAGAGCTGTTTTCTTAATCAATTTTTATTAATAAATCCACTAATTAAAATGAATCTTACTAATTCATCATTTATGATTATCTCTTTTATACATAAATAAACAGTGACAGATAAATAAATGGAACAAATCCAAACTCCTTTACAAAAGCTATCGATGAATTTTGCGAAGTACTCCTTTCCGTCCAAAAAAAACTTCCGAAAAACCACTGATATAAGAATACAATCAGTAAGAAAAGATGCATATCATTCCATAGCTGAGAAACCGAATACCTAACAGCTCTCTCAACGAGTACTTTATCTGGCCATTATCTTCCTTTACATGCCAGACTTCAGTTTGGCAATCAGAAATTACTCCTTCGAGCTTTTCTATTCTATAGACATGCCTTATTCCAGAGCCAGCTTCTGATGACATACAATTACAGATAGAAGATGACTACAGGATGATGCTTTGCAAAGTAGCAAGAGTGTTGCTACACGCAGCACGGAGAAAGTTATTGGTGGACAAACTGGAACATCAAATGCCTACTGTACATCAACATGATCATAATACTATTTATCTATTCTTAGATTATTACATAGATGATCAAGCTCTGGTCTTGCATCCATCCACCCGGCAAATTCTGTATCGGCAGGAGAGGTACAGTAGAGATACGATGTGAATGTGATAAGAAAAAAATAGCGCCTGCCAGAAAAACAAATGATTACATAAACAATAAGTCCATATGGTGTACACATACTTTTCTATGTGATTACTACTCTCACAAATCCAATAATACGTATGTACTTCAATATTTTCTACTCTTTTTCAAAGTTTGACATTAGGTGCAAGATCAGCATGTTAGGTAGTTGTGATTTAGTGGTTGGATTGATAATTAATAGTGCTAAATGCTAACTTAACACTGTTGTTAATTAAAGTCAACCTTACAACAATAGATGACTTCTTTAAAGAACATTTTTTCTATAAATTCACCATTGTATTTAAAGTTTGTAACATGTAACATTTCTCATACTCCACCAACAGAGATTTCATATTAATATTTAATTCGCTTTTCAAAATATTTTAATTTTCTATAATTTAACATGCAAAGTATACACAATAGTTAGAAACAATTATAGGGATTGGATCGCAAAAATAAACTATTATAAATTTAGTTGTTTAAATGTCTATATCAATTCCTGCATCCGTGTAAATCCGACCCCCGCACGCTACATATATAGGCCCCAGCAGTGTGCACGAGGGTGTGAATAATTCTTCTCATACCTTTTCGAGAAAATATATTAATAGCCATCGGTAGGCATCATGAAAACATTACGGTTAGCAAGGCAAGTAAATGTACCTCAAAGCCTTGATGCCCATGTCCATAAGATATGCACGCTCCTCATCATCAACATCAGTAAGCTTTCCAAATTCTCTATTGTAATAAAGAATATCATCTCGTATATGCCCTGCGCCTGCACATCTATTAAAAAGAAAAAAGAAAAATTCAGTGCCTTTAACTAAAAGCCAACAACTATCATCATAAGCTATGTTGCTAAATCAAACTTCCTTGGCAGGTAAATGATGAAAAAGCTATAATAAAACTACAAAAGTGATGACATTATATATTTTCAGAGAAAAGGTAAATTGAACCAGGGAAAATTGGTGAATGCGACCATAAAATATATGGGTGATAGGGAACATAATATATCTACTCTAATGTTGAATCATGAATGCATTTCCATTCAGATAATAAAAAATGGTTAGTAAAGCATCTAATCAAACTATTTTGACAACCTTTCAATGACAATGTCAACATCAGCTTTGCTTTGGGGGCCATGTGCGAGGACTCTTGTAAGGTTCAAAATGTCACGATAGTCGCCCATCCTAAGTGCTGTTTCATTAGAAGCTCGGGAATGCAAATTCTCTTCAGTCACTGCAGATGTATCAGGACCAAATGAAGGCTGCAGAACTTTTGATGCAAAGTTTGCATCTGCACCAAGTCTAATACAAATGATGGCCATTGCATATGCGACTCCACCAAAACCCGTGTGTGATACAAAGAGGTAATTCCCTGCAGAGCTACAATGAAGCAAGAGCTTAGAGGGGTGCAACCAGTGACACAACAAAAATGTTGGATTTAGAAGATCCATATACTTCAAAGTAGAGGGAGACTTACTCATCTTGACAGTACTGTATTGCATCGACATCGGAGGCCAAGGCATCTCTCTCTCTTGTTAACGGTATTCTTCGATAGACAATATCATATCCATCATCTTGTAGAAAAGAATAAACTTCTGCTGGTGTCTTCACATCATCATCCATAATGTTTTCCCAGTATCCAACCACAGAAGACTGGTTTGTCGAGGGGTCATATTCTTCCCGGTGTAGTAGCATTCGCCCACCAGACTCTTTAATCTCAGCCAGTATGTCTTCTTTCAGCCGTGACTCCATGTGTTCAACCTGCATTTTAAATAACGATGAGTTGTGCAACACAATTACTTCTGTAATATGTTCCAAGAGACACTATTGTACAAAATGGCTCACCACAGGACCGGTGATTCCGACGTGTTTGAGTGTATCAACATGTTTGTTTAACTCCCTAAGGACAAAGGGAACACAATTGATATAAACAACTGCTTCTTCTCTTACATCGGTCAATATAACTTTTTGAGCAGTGAAATCAGGTTTAGACTTGGCATCCAAGTAGTTTAGCATCTCCTTGGCCCCAGAGATGGTTGGAGTAGCCATGCAATACACAGGGTATTCATCAACCTGAAAAAGAATGGCATTCTCCCAGTCATCATACCACTTATAAATCAATGGACAATGACATGAAATTTGATAATGCAAAATGCTGTCAGCAAATCAAGTTTATATTTTAGGGTCATGCTAACATGTGCCCTAAGGGCACATGTTAAGGATACTATAAATAGAAAAGGTTAAATATAATTAAATGTGATAAAGTCATATTTAAAGTTTCGATACATTAAATGCACGCGTTTCAAGAAAAATTTCTATAAATATCTCATTAACATGTGCCCTTGGGGCACATGTTAGTTTTTCCCTATATTTTATTATTGTTTGCTGGTTCTCAAAGTTATAGGTCAACAGTAACTTTATATCTTCATAGACGTACTCAATTGTCAAATTTTATAATAGTTATTTTCTTTAGCTATACTTTCATATATAAAAATACCTTGTAGACATGAGGTGCACCGTGTATCTGTATATGATTGGAAGTTCTCTGTCCAGGAAAGAAATACATTTTAAGTATGGAGCCCTTCCCCAAAACAGAACCATTTCTGGTCTTGACAGTAGCCTCCATCACTGCATCTCCATGCTGAGACTCTTGTGATTCTCTCAGCTCCTCCTAAAATTTAAATTGGCGTTATTGAAGCAATTCTACTTTGAAATTGAAAAAATAAATAAATCATTTGATTATAGAAAATTTACAGGGACAGTGAAAAATCTCCCAGGTCTTAATCTGATGCTCCATTTCATAGCCTGTACCTCTGGCCTTTGACGTGACCAAACCTTAAATGTCATTTTGGAATCTCCTTGTCCACAAAACCCATCGAATGCTTCGCTTCCAAGATATGCTGCAAAAGCAATTAGACGGAAGTACCGTTCCAAGTACTCAGCACTGCGATTTAAAGCCACCCTCCTTACCCTATCCTCAACATGCTGTTGATTGGATACTTTTCTATATTGTAGAACAGCTTGACGAATGTTTTGGAGTGAAGAACATCTATCAATAACAGCATCTAAGGCCTCTCGGCATTCAATACCATTATCAAATAATGTGGTTATCTTCCATAACAAGAGAATGTCATTTATACCAAAAACACGGTTTTGTTTCTCGGCCGTCTTCACTTCTGAAGTATTGGAGGTCAATGCAGTGACACAGCCCCCAGCTTCATCTCCACTTGAAGAACCGCTATTTGATTGTTCGTGGGTCATATCATCACTCAATATTTTAATGGGCCTACCAAAATCAATGCGAAGTTTCACAAGGCAGGCTATGACAGTACCAGTAGTAGTCCTTCCCCGACCCATCTGTTATATCAATGAGATATTAGCAGCTACAATGAAAAGGAGAAAAATACAAGAACCAGTGATGAACATAAATGAACGTATTCATAAAGAATAAAGCATATGAGATCAAAGAAAAAGAAACTACCTGACAATTGAAAACAAAATTAGTGTCCTTTGCAGCAGAAGCAATATTAATTGCCAAAGTATCGAAGTCAGAACGTTTAGGAGCTTTTCCGTCAGTGATGGGTACACGTGCATACTTAATGGGAAACCCATCAGCTTCCAGGCTTTTGAAAACTTCAAGCGGGGTTTGAATCACATCAGAGGTAACATGCTCCCAAGCATCATATATATGTCCATCATCTGTTTCATGAATAACCATTATGGCATTGCTATATTGTTTAGCTTCCTTTAAAATGTCTACTTTTAACCGAGCTTCCATTTTCTCCACTCTTTCACGGCCAATACCCTGAAAGAACAAATTACAGCTTCCAATTCACCAATAATAGGAGGAAAGAATACCAAATTAATATGAAATTCAAAGCAGCCTCTAATGACAGCTTGATTTCAACTTATTTGACAAGTAATTAAGCATTAGTTGATCATGTATATATTAACAAAATCCTGAGTTTTACAGCATGTAGAGGCTTGACAAATATACAACTTACATTGAAAAATAGATTATGAGAGGCTACACAAAAAGTTGGGTTTCAAACCATGAGCCAATTTTTCTGACAACATCTATTTTGCCATCCCCTTTCATAACTACAAATTTATTGAAAAGATATGTCAAATGCAATGTTTACCGTGTACTCCAACATGTTTTTGTATGGTCTTTCAACTTCACGAAGAACAAATGGCTTCCCATTGATGTAAATCACCGGCTCTTCTCTCATATTATGCCAAAGTATTGGGTGTCCACCATTAGTACTGCCAATTCTTTGAATGACTGATCGGATACCATCAACAGTTGGATTCGCAACACCAAAAACTGGAAATCCAGGAATTTGTCGGAAATTAGGAGCACCATCTACTCTCTCCGGCAAACTTGGATTTTGGCATCCAGGACAGTGATCACTTTTAAGAACAGTTTGACTACCAAGAACCTCGCCCTTTCTCAAGGCAGCAACCATACCCATTTCGGAAGGCCGGACATCAGTTGCTTCAGCTATCTTCTTTAAAGATGGTTTAAAACTTGAATATCCAAGTGCGCCCATTGGATCTCTCCTGAGTAACCTGCAGTGCCAATTGTCACGAGTCATGCCAAATACATCAGTGATCAGAACCTCGGACCACATATAAAGATTATGTCTGAAAGTCGAAGCGAGCTCAGTTCAATAACAATCATGATCATTGCTAGATATACAATTCAGAGGTCAAACTCACTTTGACTCAATAGTTATATTTATATCCACAGTCCACAGGCCTAATGAAGAGAAATCAATAAAGGAAAGTAACAAAACATACACCTCACAGTTGATAAAGTTTTAACCTGCGAATAATGCTGTAGAGTTCAGGCCTTGCTCTCATCCAATCAGAAAAACTACTTTGACCAGCAGTACTAGAGAGGAGTATATCCCTTTCTGAATGAAGGTACACCGCAAAACATATTAAAAAGTAGTATCTCTCCAAGTACTCCACAAAAAAGGAAAGTGATGCCTCCTTTTTCATCTCATCTGGTTGTCGCAAAATGCTATTACGATAGGTGCCAATTGCTTCACGCAAATTCTGAATTTAATGAAAGACACGGATTTAATGAGGCAATTTTAGAAATATGAAGATTCAACCCACAAAATACATGGAAAGAAATTCACAACATTCAAAGAGACGTTAAAAACAGAAACCTGCATTGAAGCACATTTGTCAATGACTTTGTCCACTTGTCTTTTCCCGTCAACACCACCCTGAAGAATGTTATCAAATTAGAATAACAAGAATAAATTCTCATTTTATACAAGAAATATCAAATTTAATGTCAGTACCTCTAACACCCGAACCAAGCTTCTTATGACTGCATATTCTCCCCTGCAAATTGCCTCCTCTGAGCTTGGCAAGTGGTCAGCAACATTGGTCATAGATTGAAATATTCTACCCATCGAATTGCTTCTTGGAATCCCTATCATATGACAATGACATAGAAGTAATATTTTTGTTAGTGGAAAATCCACTGATACACTTTATGATTTAAACTTAATGATGAAGGAGCAAGAATAAATTAAAGGAAATCCTGGAATGTGGGTTCATGTGCTCGTATAGGTGCAGTAATGAGCAAAATAGCGCTTCTGAAGTATAAAAGAGTTCGATAATTTTTGTAATTAATCAGCAAAATAAATAGCTTTCAATCAGATGCCGAATGTCCAAGAATCATAATCTTATATTCAAATTTCTGGGATGAAAAAATGCCATTAATAAAAGAAAATAAACAACAAAATCAGAAGAAAAAAAACAGAAAAGTTGAGTGAATAAATAAATAGAAGTACCAGAGGCCCCAATTCGATTGAGGTAGACCAAAGTTGCGATGACCATTCCAGTTGTCGTTCGTCCGCGCCCCATTTGACAATTAAAAATTATTTCTGTTTTTACATCAGCTTGAGAGATTTTATGCACCTGAAAAATCAAAGAATAAGATCAGCTAAGATACAAGAATTCATTGGTTTTGCAAAACTTCTTGAATAAAAAGAGTGCTTAAAAAGCATTATTTTCTCACAAACAAATTCATGCAAACACAACTGACCAAAATATCAAAATCCAGTTCCTTAGGCGATTTTTCATCAGTTACAGGAACGCGTTCATAATCAACAAGGTATCCCTCCTTTTGCAATGCCTCATACACCTGCATAAAATAAAACAACTTTGAAGCAAATTTTAGCAGGAAAAACTGATTTAATACTCGCATTTCCATTCTAATACCTCCAACGGCGTCTCTATAGAATCACATGACACGGGTTCCCATTGGTCCACCATCTGACCATCAGGAAGTTCATCCGTTACAAGGATCTTATTACTGTATCTGTTACATCAACATAAATATTAGATTGTTCATAAAGATTGAAAACAATCATAAATCCCGCATGACAAGTTAGTAACAAATACAGAATGGCCCCGAAGAAATACCTTCTAGCTTCCAATACGATGTCTTCTTTCAAACGAGCTTCCATTTGTTCCACCCTATCCCTATTAATTCCCTGATTGATTACAAGTCCGACATAAGTTAGACGTCAAAAGCACACAACAGTCTCACTGAAGCAGTAATTCACTCAAATCAACCGAAACAAGCCAACCCAAGATAGGCATAACCGGCACCGCAATTGTAGCCGCAGAGTATTAAGTATTTTGAATCCTTCTACAACCATACCCCAACTACAATTGCATCAACTGCATTGTTTGAAATTTTCCTCAATATCAATAATCACAACGCAACTACAACCACAATTTAAAACCTTGAAAACTATGAAGCACGGACACCGGAAATACAACACCTACACTAACACGTCAACATTGATAATAATTTGAAAAAATGATTAAATTAAACATAATTACAAGTGTCAGTGTCAGTTTCAGACAATGCTCTGAAAGTCTGACACATTTTTTCAGAGGTGCCGATGCTACAAAATTGGCATTAAAGAAATTGAATCAACAGTTTACCGTATATTCAAGGTTGGAGAATGGTCTCTCTACATCTCGCAAAACAAAAGGTCTGCCATTAATGTACACAAGCTGATTTCAACAAAGAAAGAAATAATGTCAATACCTATCATAGCATTATCATTATTAATCACCATTTCATCATAATTACCAACAACTTAATGAAAATAAAAATAATAAAAACTTAAATTTAACTACATTTCTACTTATCTAGAAACACTTAACAAAAGAAGCAAGCTATAAGTATACCGGTTCTTCGCGAAGACTAATCCAAAGAACTTGCTGTTTTTTACCGCGAGCACCAATGTGATTAAGAACATTTCGAATTCCATCTACCGTCGGAATCGCAACACCATGAACATGCAAAGACTCCGCCTGACGATAATTCGGAGCACCTTCGATCTGAGGCATCAATAGCTTATTCTGGCAACCAGGAAAATGGTCGCTCTTCAGAATCGTCTTCTTTCCAAGTACTGAACCTCCTCGCATTCTCATCACTTCCTCCGGTTCCTTCACTATCCTCAACATCTTCAACTTCCACAATTGCGAACTACTGTAATGTAATGTGCTTAATGTATAGTTTTCACCTGAATTTATATACACTGTCAACTTCACTGAGATTTCAACTTTTGGATTAAGAAGCTTCAATTTCACTCCATTTTTCTAGTGGATTTTCCTGGGAAATTATTCTGTACCTACCAAAACCCCTTTTTGTAACAGCAACGTGAAAAGCGTGAGCAACAAGAAGAAAAACGTGTATGCATCTTGTGATGTGACTGAACTTATAAACGCTAATCACTGTTTACTTTTTAATTAGTTTAACTAATTTGATAGTATAAATACGTCTACCGTTTAGTATATTCTTCTGAACTAACGGTTTTTTTTGAAAGCGTGTTTGTTTGGATGGGTTATGCTGTGAATATTCTGTTAACTTTATTGCCACGTTGGGATTGAATGTGCGTTTATTAACGGACGGTGCTCTTTTTATTTTCCTGGTAAATGGGGAGATGATTAGATTTAATTTAAATATGGTTTCTGTTTTCTTCTCTTGTAATGATATATAATGTGGATAAGGTTGAATGAAAATAATGATGTGGAGTAGTTCTGTTTCTGTACATTGTACAATTTGTGTCTTTTTATATGAGCTAGTAATTCTTATAGATAGACTTGTATGTAACTATGTATAATGTACATGTAGGGGTGGGAATAGGCCAGGCCGGCCTACAGGGGCCTACGGCCCAGCCTACATAGGCCTAGGCCAGGCCAAGCCTATTTAATAAAGAGTTCAGGCTTAGGCTTTTTTAAAAGTCTATTTTATTAAATAGGTCAGACTTAGGCTATTAAAAAGGCCTATGAAGCCTTATAGGCCGGCCTATATTTTCATATATATTAGAGATATGTTAAATAAGTTGGTTCATGTATGCATATATATTAGAAGGAAAAAAAAGCTAAATAGGCTACCCTATATATATATATATATATATATATATATATATATATATATATATATATATATATATATATATATATATATATATATATATATATATATATATATATATATATATATATATATATATAACAAATGCTAAATAGGTTCACTTATATAAGTATATATAGGCCGACCTACGAGACTTCTTAAGTTATATAGATTAATTAAAAACTTTAATGGGATACAGGCTTTTTAAATAGGCTTTCAGGCCAGGTCAGGCTTTTAAAAAGGGCAGGCCAGGCCAAAAAACCGAGCCTATGATAGGCCTAAGGCCAGGCTTAGGCCTTTTAAGTTTATCGTAGGCCAGGCTCAGGCCTCCTAAAGCCTAGCCTAGCCTAGCCTATTTCCACCCCTATGTACATGTCAACTAATAATTAAAATTTATCTATTATAGATAAATAGAGTCTTTAGACTCTATTTTGACGTGACGAATTATTTGATAACAATTTTTTATCACAAACATATAATTTATTTATTAACTAGACTTTATTTTAAATAGCATTTAATTTATAGTTTTAACTTATTTTTTCATCCACTTGTATCTTTATTAATTTGACTAAAATTCATTTTTTATTTTTATAATTTATATTAATTTAAAATAAAATAATTATATATTGAATGTCATTTATATTATATTACATTTAGTTGAACATTAATTTTATCAAAAACTTCAATCAAGCATCGATCATTTGATCTCTTTTAAGTTATAAGCTATCAATCATAAGTAATTAGTCATAGACTATCAATTAACTTATCTATCGATCGTTATTTAAAAATAAAAAACTTAAAATCTTTACGCACAATGGCTTGGATTAAGTAATGTGATATCTTTGAACCTAAGAAAAAAGTGGGTTGGGATTTAGAATCTCCAATTGGTTAATTTGGTCTTTTTGACCAAATTTGTTGAGAAACAGATGTGAGTATTAAGTTTTGCATTTTATAGAATAATTAAAAGTTGAGTACTTTATAAGTGAAATGGCTCATATACCTAATGCCTTAAGATTTTGGATGAATATGTGGTGTCTCTCTCACTAGTTTGCGTGAATCTTTGACCCAATGTGGATGTTTCCCCTCATGATGACCCATCAATGGTATTAGAGTCGGTGGTTCGAGTAATGGACTGGCTCCTTGTATCGAAAACCTTCTTGACAAGATGGTGGCCAAGCGATGTCTCCCATTAAAACTCTCGTGATGTGGTAAGGATGTCAACGATAGTACACGTGTATGTGGATGAAATAACTTTATGATGGACTCACACTTGAGGGGGAGAATGTTGAAAAACAAGTGTGAGTTGTAAGTGAGATGACCCATATATCCAATGCCTTAAAGTTTTTGGTGAATATGTTGTGTCTCCCTCACTTGTTTGGGTGAGTCTCTGACTCAATGTAGATGCTTTCACTCATGATGACCCATCAAAATGGAGGTGGAGGCTGATCTTTGGTGTTTTAGGCCTCAATTGTGAGATTCTAGTTGTTACATATAACGTTATAGTTTTCTCATGCTTAACGAGGAGTCAGTCGTATGGTTTTTGTTATGCATCCATTTAGTGAAAATGAGTGTCCCTCCTTGAGATTCTAGGAAGAAGATCCCTCTTATTGGTTTATTCATAAAATTAGTATGAGAGTGAGATCATGTCTTGACACTTATTTCTGGGAGAAGCCATGGTTTTAATCTACGCTTTGAGTTTAGGTTTCCTAGACTCTTTAGTTTTTGTGATAAAAAAGTGGTATGAAGGAGAAATTAGTTGTCGATAGAACAATGTTTTGGTTTGGGACCTAAGGTAGAAAAAAATTATCTATAAGGAAGGGTGGGTTGCTAACCTTCATTTTGTTATCCAAGGAACGACTCTCTCTTTAGATAAAGACAATGGTGGTGGCGTCAAGTTAGGGATAGGGTGTTTTTACCATCCTCAACTATTTTGGCCCAACTTGAACCTTTTATCTCCTCAACTATTTTGGCCTAACTTGAACCTTTTATCTCTTCTGCTCACTCTTCCTAGAATGACAACTTGACCCTTCCCCTCATTTGGGTTAGTCGGGCTCCTTTTATAGTTGTGGTTTTTTTGGCAACTTTTTACAAGATGAAATTGTTTTTACGGGAAATATGTTTAAGTGTTGGGTTATAGTTGATCTAGTTAAGATTTTCTAATCTATATGTAGGGAGATGGTAGAGTCGGTTTCTCATTTATATATTACTTGTGAGGCGGCTTCGACGTGTGCTATATAGTTTTTAGGTGATTGGGTGGCTATTGATCCTTCCTAGAAATCACAGGTCTCTTTTTGAGTTAGTTATCTTTATGTATGGTAGATTTAAGATTAGACATGAGCTTGTTATGAATCGACATTTTGTTATCTAATCAATTTGGAAATTCCGTAATAATACTTTTTTCTAGTTCATAAACTAATGTGGAGGATGCGAAAGAAAATACTATTTTGTTGATAATATCTTTGTAGTTTCCAACAAATTTCGTGTCTTCTTTGCATGTATTGAAAACCATATCCTCTTTTAAACCAATAACAATTTGAGAGTCTTTGAACTAGTTTCTCTAATAAAGTGTTTTTTATGTTTCTTCCAAAAGTCTCTATTTTTATTGACGGTGGTTCTCAGTGGCGGAGTCAGGAATTTTAGGCAGCCTGGGCAAAAACTTTAAACCGTTGATTATTCATCTGTTTTAATTTTCACATCTTATTCTTACTAATTTTGCCCTTAACTTTGTCTAAAAATCGACTATTAAATTGGGAGAGTACAAAGAAAATAGGGGTTAAGTTCGGGCGCCTGCCCGGGCTAGCTGGGCCTTGGCTCCGCCCCTGGTGGTTCTTATGGACATATATTCCCTTGTTGGTTAAAAATGTGATTTTAATTGCACACGTTGTTTGCTTGTTTAATTTAGATGAATATTAAACAATAGTATTGATTCCTTTTTCTTTTGACTCAAATAAATTAATTTTCTAAGTTAATTTTGGCTTGTAATTAAATAACGCGCATGTGAAAGGCACATGGGAGTAACTTAAATTAATGGAAAAGTTTATCAAGAACGTGAAAGCTATGGTGGGATATCCATTACTTTCATATATTTTGAACTTTTTTGACAAAATAATACATGCTTCAGAGTTCACACTATGATGCACTATTGTTTAGATGTACTTTAGATTACTTGCAAATATTTAATGCCATGGTCATTACAACAGTTTGGTGTGTTGTTTTTGAAAAACCAACGTGCCATATTTAATTATTTATATCATACTTCCAAATGAATTTGTTCTTAATTCTTGTAACAAATATTTGTACACAAAAAATACGTGAGAACATTATGAGATATTAATCATTAACAAAAGATTAATAGAGGGGAACAACTTCTCTACTCATTACAAAAAGTTCGATAATGTACCTTTTATCAATCACATTGTAACATTTAATTTTATCTTATTTAATTAATTATTAAATAGTATACTTTTTAGTTATTTCTAAGACATTTTACATTGAATGTAACTTTACCCAACTTTTTGAATTGGGTAGATAAGAATTCACCTTAATAAAGTTTTAGAAATAAAGATATGTTTAACTTCCACATTTAAGATGAAAGATTTTGGATTAATTAATACTATTTTAGAGATCAAAGTAAAGCGAAATTGTGGACGTCATGACTTAAACATATCACGTTAAAAAAAGTGTTTGATACAAACACTTATGTTTCAAGAAAGTAAATACTTCATTTAATCCTTGTGTGATGCTTTAAAAGAATGTTGGAAACCACTGCCTATTTTGTGCAATTAAAAAAATCTATCGAAAACTTATTATAATTATCTACTTAACAAAAATTTGATAAAAATTATAATATTGAAAATTTTATTACAAATTATTTGATAAACAAAAAATTTAGTAAAATAATATAATGCCAAAAATTTATTGTAAATTATCTGATAAATAAAAATTTGGTAAAAAAATTATATTATCGAATAACCTATTACAATTACAAGTTATTTGTTGAACAAAAATTACATATTAAAATTCTTTAAGGGACGTTCTCTTGTACATGTGTGTAGGGGTACAAAAATTTTCAATTTTGAGAAAAATAATAGATAAATAAAAGAGTGTAACTGAAATATTTTAAAAAATGTAGGGGTGGAGAGATAATTATTAGGGTATGGAATAAAGTTTTCTAGTAAAAGGAGTAGATATACTATAAATTTAAATGGTGAATATTAGAAGACCACTCTATTTTCGCAAATTGTATAAATTTTCAAGATGAATACATACACTAACTAAAATAAGTGTATATATCAACTAATTTTAAAATAATAGAGATAAAAATCATCTTTAAATTGATTAAAATACTAAACATTCTCAACTGTTATGAATAATAGTAAATAGATATGGATGTTCATTTTCCCCAATCTTTCTATATTCCTTAACTCCTATAATTTAAGTTTCTAACCTTTGTGTATTCCTTGAGTTAATGGTTGTCATTGGTCATGTACTATATATATGGATCATATTGCAATGTAAATGGTACACTTGAAAGATGATAATACAATATTACTTTTTCTCCCATTCATCTCTTCTTCATCTCTATATTGTTTTGGTTAATTTCATAACACGTTATCAGCACGAAACTCTACCGTGTGAGCGATTTTATGTTCAATTTGCATAATCATGTTTCTTCTCTTTCGAGTAAGTTTTTAAGATTTTTCTTCATCTTATAGATTAAATTTTAGCATGCTATTCTATTATTTTTTTTTTTGTATAAGATTTCATTGGAAATTTTGTTTAGTTAACACAATTATATATTTTAAGTTGTCTATCATCGATAAGTTCTTGAAGCATCCCTGAAGGATTGCTTAAAGAATGATTGTTCAATTTTTGTGAAAACAACAATTGTAATTTTCATGCATTCCTGAAGAATTGCATGAATAGCGTGCATCCCTGAAGGATTATAAATATTATTATTTTTATTAGTAAATGATTTGTGATTGAGTTCCTGAAGAACTACAAAATGTGATTGAGTTTAATCGAGTATTGTGTTTATCAATAATTGATGAATTCGAAAAGAATCCAACGTTCAATCATCTTTAAAAGGACGCATCTATAATAATATTGAATCCCAGAAGGATTTCATAATTTTTTTGTATCGATCTAAAAATCCATAATTTGTAATATGCTCATTAAAAGATTGTCATTCTAGAAAAATGACACAAATGATTTTAACGCATCCCAGAAGGATGGTTATATATATTTTTTATATTATTGTTTATAACAAATTATTTATATAGTTCTTGAAGAACTTATCGAGCATCCCTGAAGGATATAAAAATAAATTATTTTTCTAGTTCCTGAAGAACTTATCCATCCCTGAAGGATAGTTAATCAAATTAATTATATGACGATATAATTTTAGTGATATAATATTGTATGATTAAATATGTTTAATTTTATAAGGGGTAATTGTTTGGTAATTATATGATCATATGTTCATATGAATGTATTTGATTAAAGTGTTTAATAATGAAATACTATTATATTGGTTTTGACTTATATTGGAGGTATCAAATATCTTTGTATTACACAACACAATTTGGACAGAAAATGTGTAATAGAAAAGCTACCGTTTTTTTTCCCCGGGCTTGTACTACACTTATATTAGTACAATTTAAGCACATGTCATTGTAAACCAGTAGTTTACAAATTACACTTAAATGTGTCGTTGGTAAAACCGGTTGGGTCATCTCGGATATAATATGATGCGAATAATTTGTATTGAAGAACCAGAAGTTTCTTCAATCCATTAAATTTTTGTGTGTTTCTAAAAGAAAATAAAAATTTGAGAAATTGCGTTTTTATGACATTAACTGTTGCATCGACTAAAATATCATGCATATGTCTCTATTCACAACCAGAAGTTTGTGAAATTATTTTCTCACCTAATTAGACTAAGATCTTGTTTTCTGGATTTTTTTTTATAGAAATTCCTGTATAAGTATCACATATATTATTAAAATTGATATTGAATATCATGTAATATATGTTCATAAAAAGAAAATGGACCCGAAGATCCATTCTTTAGACGTCTAAAGTAATTAAATGGTTGATACTTATGTGATCATCAATTCTAAATTATATATTTGAAACACCCAAAGTATGATATTAAGATATTTATTCGCATTAAGCCAACAAGATACTATATCTTACTCCTCCCTAATTTATTATAATACTTCTCATCTAAGTGAATATTTGGATGTGTTGTGTATATTCCAATTGCTCCAATATAATACATTAAGATGAGTCTTGAAAGAATATTGGAAAAATATAATCAATATGAATCTCAATTTTGAGGATATAATTTGAGAAAATAATCAAATACTTGATTTCAGCCCAGTAGGCTAATTATCACTTGATAAATTAATTTTCCCAATATTAGGGGGAGAGAATAAGCAGCTGAAATCATGAACAAGAAGTTCAAATGAACAATTTAAACTAAATTGTTGTCTTGATCCTCGTACAAATCAATATGAACCAAATGTTCACAATATTATTCATTTGCAAAGTTTATGAAATAAATTATCAGCTGATAATACTCCACTCAAAGTGGATTCTCTTATTGGATAATATAATAATGCAAATGAGTTGTTGTTGCGCCTGAAGCGTGGTATGAAAGTTGGTTCCAATGTTAAAAATCCTCTACTAAGAAAAGAAACTAAAGATGACCCAAGTGAGGATATGAAAATGCTTAGAGCACTTTGACATAATTTAATTTTCAGTTCCAGAAGAACAAATCAAGTACTTGAAATATGAAATAAAGAGATCTCGATAAATTATGTCATGGATGAAATGGAATGGAACCGAAATTGAGATAACCAAATAAAGTCAATATTGACAATGTCTTTGTATACAATATAGCGCTAAAAGTGATCAATGATAACGAGGATCATGAGTCAAAGTCTATTAAAGACTGTAGACTAAGTGAGAATTGGCCAAAATGAATATATTCAATTAAAAAAGAATTAAACTCACTTTACAAGTGACTCACTTTTGGACCTGTAGTCCGAACACTTCAAGGTGTGAAACTAATTGGATATAAACGAGTTTTTATGAAAAAGAAAAATAAGAATGATATAAAGTTTGATTTATTGCTCAATGATTTTCACAAAGACCTAAGATTGATTTTGATAAAACATATCCACCTGTAGTGGATTCAATCGAATTTTGATATTTAATTAGCCTTGTAGCACATGAAGGGCTTAATTTGAACATGGTGAATATTATGACATCTTTTTTATATGGTTCACTTAATAGTGATATTTACGTGAAACTCCCTGAAGGGTTCAATATACCAGAGGCACGTAATTGTGGTTCTCGAGAAAACTACTACATCAAATTGAACAAGTCTCTCTATGGGCTGAAAGAATCTAGATGCATGTATCGCCTTAGTGAATATTTATTAAATGATGAATATACTAATAACTCAATTTTTCCTTGTATTTTCATAAAATGATGTGGAAAAGTATTTGCAATAATAGTTGTCTATGTGGATGACATAAGTATTATTGGAACTCCTGAAGAGCTTCCAAAAGCTATAAATTGCTTAAATAAAGAGTTTGAGATGAAGGACCTAGAAAAGACAAAATATGTCTAGGTTTGCAAATTGAGCATTTGGACAAAAGAATATTTGTACATCAAGAAGACTATATCGAAAAGTGTTGAAATGATTCTATATGGACAAATGTCACATGTTGCTTACTCCAATATGGTTGTTAGATCATTAGATGTGGAGAAAGATCTTTTTAGGCCTCGAGAAAAGGATAAAAATTGCTTGGTCCCGAAGTACCATATCTTAGTGCAATTGGAGTACTAATGCACCTTGCTAAATATACACATCATGATATACCATTTGCGGTCAATTTATAAGTAAGATAGAATTATTCACATACGCGAAGAAATTGGAAAGCGGTCAAACATATACTTCGTTATCTTAGAGATGCAGGTTACTTGTCAGATTCTCACAATGGTATATCAGAAAGAGATTATTTATTTACATGTGATGGTACAACCATTTCATGGAGATCTATGAAACAAATCATGACAACAACTTCATAAAATCCTGCATAACTATTAACTCTACATGAAGTCACTTCGAAGAAGACATTTTAAGCAACGACTACAAAGAATATCGTCACACATATAAATGTTTGCATGAGGGGGAGAAATACATATGTTTTGCACTCTTTTTCCCTTCACCATGGTTTTGTCCCACTGGGTTTTCCTGGTAAGGTTTTTAACGAGGCAATTCACATTCAAAGGATATTGTACTCTTTTTCCTTCACTAGAATTTTTCCCACTGGGTTTTCCCTAGTAAGGTTTTAACGAGGCATATCCTCAATGAACATCCAAGGGGGAGTGTTATGAATAATAGTAAATAGATATGGATGTTCATTTTCCCCAATCTTTCTATATTCCTTAACTCCTATAATTTAAGTTCCTAACCTTTGTGTATTCCTTGAGTTAATGGTTGTCATTGGTCATGTACTATATATATGGATCATATTGCAATGTAAATGGTACACTTGAAAGAAGATGATATAATATTGCTTTTCTCTATTCTATCTCTCTCGACCTCTATTGTTTTAGTTAGTTTTATATCATCAACGTAAATTTAAAATGAAGTGGAAAATTAAACATAAATTTTAGTTTATATGCAAATCATGTATATCTATGGAAACTATAACTATTCAACCAAATATTTCATAAATTGAGAGAATTCTTGATCAGAAATTTATGCTGCAAATTGAAGTAATCATAATAAGTTCATGAATCCATTATGGTATGATAGGCTACAGGACAAAACCTGACTTGAGTTAAAATAAAATGTATTTCAAAACACAATTGCGATAATCTAAAGTCAGGTTCTGTTATGTACCTTTCATAACAATGAAAGTACATTCTTACTTTAAAAACAATCTTCCACCACTATCAATATACACACACGTTCACCAAGCCATTTATCAAAGATGATTTTGATAGTATATTTCAAAATACAACTATGGATAAAAACTGAGGTAAATTACTTCAAATATATACAGATTCATGTTTTATAGCCGGACTATAGCTCTTCCTAGTATTATGCATTATATCGCTCAATAATTTTAAATAACACCAAAACCAAACATTAGAAAGAGGTTAGTTTCCTATTTTTAAGTGTCACCTTCAACTACTAAGAAACTAACAATCATTTCCTTTATTTTTGGAAAAAAGAAAGCCACATTATTCACTTAACTTTTACAATTAAAGGACACACATATATAGCTTATATTTACGACTCACACTACCTAATTGTTTGTTAATTTTAGAATTGAAAAATGAAAATTAAAACATTTTCTAATCTTTTTTTGCCTACAATTACTAGTAGGTTGTGCTAGTAAAACTAATTATAGTAAATTAAAAAACTGTTATATATATATATATATATATATATATATATATATATATATATATATATATATATATATATATATATATATATATATATATATATATATATATATATATATATATAATACTACAAATCTAGGGTTGTCATGATGACAACCCTAGACAAAACCCTAACTTCAAGATGATATGTGTCATTCTCTCAAAGCTTTTCAAATTATATTGATCTAATTATTATTAAAAAAATCTCCTAAACCAAAAAATATATCTCTTTATTTTTTAAACTTTAATTCTTATATTTTATAATTATATTTTCTATAATTTTCATTTTAGTTATAACCACCAAAATTGTAACTCATACATGATAATAATATATAAAAATAAAAATTTTAAAAAAATTTCATTTTAATGATCATTAAAATTGTAACTAATATTCTACAATGATGATAATATAAAAATAAAAACTAAAAAAAATGAATGTATTAACAATTACTACTAAAAAATATTTCAAATAAAAAAATATGTTAAAGAATTGAAGTAGATAAAATTTTAAAACTAAAAGATTAATTGATATGATAGTTTAAAGTTTATAAATATTTCATATTAATATTTTAATAATATAAATAAAAATATTATTTTATAATTAGTTATAAAAAAAAAATCTTCATTTATACTAAAATATTTATTCTTTATAGTTTTTAAATTTGAAATGTACAATAGGGAGATGTTTTCTATGTTTTTAATAAAATTTCAGTTTTTATTTATCATTATATATATAAAAATATAAAAGTTTTTTTTAATAAGCAATTTATCACTAATGTAACTATAAATTAATTTTTATAGTTTCTTTACCATTAATTTATTATAATTGAAAATTATTTTTATTAAAATATTTATTCTTTATAATTTTTTATATTTGAAATATACAATAGGGAGATGTTTTCTATGTTTTTAATAATATTTTAGTTTATGTGTGTATGTGCGATCTAGCGGTAAAACACTTGGGTTCTGAGAGTGTGCTCTTCTCAATATCACAGGTTCAAAACCCGCTAGATTCAAATTGCTTATTAAAAAAAAATTATTTCTTAGAGTTTTAGAACACTTATTTTAGGCAGAAATATTCACTGTTTAGTAATTTAGTTCCTACTGTTTTGATCTCAAGTTTTGCATGCATAATTGCTTACTAGTATGAATTCTACACCTACTGTTTTGATAAATGTGCATGCTAGTTACTACTACTCACTTTCATCATTATATCATTATGCTTAGAATTTTGTTTGGTATGCATAGCATGAATATTATGTCAAATATGTCCAGCTAAACGGGTCGGGGAAGTGAGGACTGTAATTCTGACTGGACTCGGTAAATCTTATTGGCGCTGATTTTAATATTAATTTATTATTTTGGTTCTGAATTTTTAGTTTTTCAAAATAAAAAAAGTTTTTGCACGAAAGTGAAAACACTCAGATATTGGTCAGTAGGGCGACAATGTGAGACCAGTATCCGATCACTAAAAAATTAAATTTTTAATTTCTAAAAACAGCGACAGCGCTTTAATAATTAATTAGGACTTATCAGTTTTCAAAAATTGTTTCGAAATTGTACCTTATGGAGCGACAACATGAAATTTACGGATTCGAAACATGATACGGGCTGCGCGAAAGTGAGTAGTGTTTTTAAACTAATTCTTCCTCCGAAAAATATTTTAACCCAAAGCGAGGTGCAGAGATTTATCTCAGTCCCAGAGGTACAGCAGAAATCACATTTCGGTCTCCGTTTCAATTGAACTCTAAACTAGTTTATTTTATTTTGTTGTCAATCAAAAGTTTTTACGGATAGCCTAGATTTATATAGCGATAATAGATAACGGTAGATTGATTATTGGTCTATGTGAATTCGACAATCCTTTATATTATAACTGATAATTCTGTGCCCTTGCGGAACGCATCAATAATAATATGCCAATACTATCTAAAGAATATCCCTTGGAATCCATCTGGCCTAAGTGAATCGCATCGATATTAGGCATGTGGTTAACAACAAAATGGTCATGGTATATCTCATTAGGAGAGTATAACAGTTTCTTAAAGAACATAGTGGCCTCAATTTGTAGAACCTCATCATTAGTGAACCATACATCACTTGAGATGTCCATGAGTTTTATTTCATTTCCTCCAATACACTTCAAATCTATGAGACTGCAGTTGTTCATAGCCTCAAGAAACTTGTCAACCCTACTTTGAAGAAAAGCACCACACATTTGCTCACTAGAATCAACTATCTCATTGAAACCCCCCATAAGTAAGTAGAAACTAGAAACCATCAATCATATGCTTCAACTCACAAAGATAAAATTCCAAAATTGAGCTCTCAAGCCTAGATTAAAACTTGCATAAAGGCCATTGAAATACCAAACTATTCAAGCAGAAGAATAATCCAAGAACATACATCTCCCCAATTTGTATTCCATTGATTTGCAAGAAGCTGAAACAGTAAAAAATACACAATCAGTATATATATAAAATTCTGAATAAAAACATGTATTTGAGAGTGTTGTTGTCTAAAATCATGAACAAGTTGATATATGGTCAATATACCCAATAGTCCTCCCCTTCATCGCTAGTTCCCCACCCAATCAGCTTTACTGCATGACCGCCTAGTGCAGAACCTGTTGTGTGTTTGTAAACTCCTGATTTGTAGTGAGCGAAATCCTGTCAAGAGATCAAAGGAATGCACAAGGATGGGAGAACGGTCCAGAATATTTCTTATGAATTGAAAGGTCACTGAAAATATGTGCAGAAGCTTTAATCTACCTCATAAACAGTGAATGAAACTTCAACCGGTCCGTTCTTATAAACTTCAGCTATAATATCTTGGGGATCTGAGTTGACCCTATATGCTTTGACACTATAGTGCTTTGACTCTTCCCAAAGTTGGTTCCCATTTACACACTTTTTAACGCACTTGGGAGTTCGATATATTGGGTCACAACCAGGTTGAGAACATCCAATTTGATCAAAGTATGGATCACACTAGCACATATAACCAAAAAAAATTTTACAGATCACAAGAGTGAGCCTAGCTGCCTGGGATTTTAATCTCTAAGTAATGAAGGGAATGAAAAATTGTTACCTCTTCAGTGACCACACCGTGGTTAGCTAAGTATATCCATGCAGAAAAGGGAGTACCCCCAGCACAGCCAGCGCCACAAAGAAGGCCACAGCATGCAAGAATGTCATTAACAGAGAGGGATACATTCTCCGTTTCAACATATAGAATGTTAGAAATAGAACAAACACCTTTGTTTTTAAAAAAAAAAAGATATGAAAGCCGCACACAGAAAACACAACGTTTGATCATAGAGTTCGGCCAATTTTGCCTATGTCTTTGACTGCAAAGTGGTTGCAATGCCTTTCTAGAAAAAAAAATTCCTAATTGGTTCTGCAAGAAGTTCACTTACCATGTCAAAATGAATGCAAAAACGATCTGATAAAGATTCAACGGCACCAAACGCCCAACAAGAACCACAGTGACCCTGAATCATCAAGTAAAGCATAAGGATCAGATAAGAATTTCATGGTCAAGGAACCATAGTGAAATAACAGGATTACCTGATCTTTAGTGACGGAATTGTTTCAGCAATCCATGTTATTGTCAATAACCAAAAAGAAAAGTAAGCACATATTGCAAAATGTGTTAAAACAATTATATCAAAATAAGGAGAAGATGCAAGCAAGTAAATGATCTAGTATTCTTCCAATAGTGCTACATTGGGACCAAGCTGTCCTTGCATCAAAATCCTTTGGCAGTTTTAATGATTTCGGATGAGCTACAACAGGTATACTACTGAGTTCATTCCTAGATGTTTGTTTGACTCCAAGAAGGCGCGCTTAAATTGTCCAACCTATGCATTTCATACTCAATTCATATCATGCAACTAACTATGTGCAAGTGAAATGCAGTTTGATGAAAATTAAAATGGTTTATTTGGTGCAAGTTGAAGTGAAACCGTAAAATTGGAGAAACGAGGACTAATAGCAGCCTCCCATCCTGCTCCTGGATTTTCATTAATCTGTTTAGCAATAGACTCCTGCGTGATGATTGATAACATCAAATTCATGAATACTAGAAAAGTATCAGTGTATAAAAATTCAAAGTTGAAACATTCAAATACCAAATCGATTAAGCATGGTAATCACCTCAAGGATAGGAGAATTAAGCTTGAGTTGAGAAAGCTGATATATTTCTGCCTCAGCTACCTGTCAATGAGGTTGTTGTAATTTCAACATTCTAACGATGCAAGAAAGTAAAAATATTAAAGCAGAAAAAGATATACCCATAGGAAAGGTGCGAAGAAGGCTAAAAATAAGGTAGCCAAGAGTAGAATTGTTGGAGTCATTTTGATAGAATGAAAAGGAACCTGATTAATCAATTTATTAGTATCTTTTTTGGGTCATAAGATGGAGTAATTATCTTGGCATACCAGATGTAGAGACGTGCAGTGCACATGTGGTGATAAATAAATTGAGTGAAATGATTATTATTGTTATCACATAAGTTTGACAAGAGATATAAATCATATATGGCAACTGTACAAGTAACAATCATTTGCTATAGCCATAATTATCATTGTCATACACTCCCTCTATCTTAAAATCAATGTTTTTTTTTCTTGACAGAAACTTCGGTTATCAATTTGAGACGACACCATCTTAAAATTCACATGGGTAAAATTTATATTGTGTTTATTTTTTTAAAATACATATTTTAGACATTGAACTTCGTTAAGAGTTTGAAAAACTCAACCCTTAATATGCAATAGTCAACATTGTTATATAATGTCGCACAAACATTCAAATCAACACTTGTTGTTACCCATTAAAAATATTTAAGATTAATGTTCTATTCACATTAGATTGGGATGCCACCACTCTTGGAACTCTTATTCAAGAAATTTCAATCTCATACCTCTCGAGATATTCATTACTAAATCTCTTACCACTGGTTTAGTAAATGGATCAGTCAAATTTTAGCTCGCGATCGTGTATACATGATAACTCACACTTTGTGAGTTATTACAAAATCTAATATTTGAATTTATCTTTTTATTTTCATCATTTAGTAGTTTAATTGATTGCATTATGTTGTTTTAGAGTAGTTTATAAAGAGCACAATAGGTGCTCTCTTTTGTTAGTTTGTATGTATTTTTTGCTTGTGTAGAGTTAACTTCTGATGAGGTTTGGCACGACGTTTTGAATCAGCAATTGTTACCCAAATGAAAGTGGAAAATTGGAGGCAGTTGAGACTAAAGAGAAACATCACTCACATTCCTATGACATACGTGGCAACAATCTGCTAATTGGAGAATAGTTGAATTGATTATGCCAAGGGATAAAAGTAAGGCGTTAAAAGACAAAATTTTGTACCATAGTACATCCACTATAGCGCCACATTGTTGCAAAGGACAACGCCGTCAATCTGGCACATTACACCTTGTCCCCCACATGTTATTTCTATCTGATTCTACATTGGTACGAATTGGAAGAAATGGGTGGAATTATGTTGTTTTCCATGGGCCGGAATGTAAAATATTCACAAGCCCATGATCCAAGAGAAGGCTCAAACCCTAGTTGGAAGTGACTATAAAAGCATCTCTTGAAGAAAATGAAAGAAGTTTAACATATTTTAGAGATAGAAGAAGCACTTATAGAAAACCAGTGAAGGAAGTGAGATGAACGAAGTGGAGATTCTTCTTCTTATCCTCTCAAGTGTATGCTACTAGTATCTAGTGTGACAGCAGTCATCTCTTAGTGACTAACCACTGCAAAAAGACGGAGAAGTTACTCTTAGGTTGTTATTTATTATTCACCATGTGTTGAAGGATGCTTAGCTTAGGAATCAGTATTGATGTATGAACTAAGCTCACTTTGAGGTAAAACTTTGTATGTTGATCAATGTGAAGTTAATACAAATTAGTCTTTTATGTTAATAATGTAGTGTTAATGCATTATTTTATCATGCGTTAAACTGTTATAAATTTGCTTCTTTGACTGATCAACTTAGGAAAAGATACAAACTTGTTGTTTTGAGAGATCCAACAACAAGTGAGTTTTATGATAAAAGTTATTAAAAATAGTAGGATAGAGATATTTACTATATCAGCTACTTTATAGATAAAGAGCTACAATCATAAAGGATATTCACTATAAAATCATACATGCATTAAGTTGACAAGTGGGGCTTAGAGATTTGTCCCCTTGCTTTGATGTTTATGATGCTGTAAAAATACATCATAAGATCACTTTCTGGCCTTTCGAGACATGACATAACAAATCAAATGCACATAAATGACAAATTATTTTAATGGATCATTTCCCAACATGATCTCTATTATTGAACTCACTTAGTTTCTTAAACTGTTATTGATATTGTTTGCTATTAAACTGAACCTGTGACAACCATAAATTATTTTTATCTTGTTCATGCTAATTTATAAAAGATAGTTCTTACAAAATAAATCTAAGTTATTTTCCACTCCGTGTGAGTTCAACATCCTTGTTATTTTATCACTTGTTACTCGAAACATACATGTATACTAGCATTAGACATCACATGTTTTCAAATAACAAATTTTTGGCACCACTTCCGTGGAGTGTGTCAAAGATAACATTTTGATTTTGTATTAAACATTATTTCTTGCTAACGAGCATTCGAGCTTCTGACGTTTTTTGTACTAAGTGATACAACCAAGATCTGGCTAACTCCCTAGAGCCAAATTCCATAGTCACGTGAAATGCTTTAGCTGAAAATAATTTAGCTAAGTATTTCCCTCCTGTCAAAATGTTAAGATGAGAAACGAGATTACTTCATTTAGACAAGGAGATGATGAATCCTTATTTAATGCTTGGGAAATATTTAAAGAATTGCTTAGACAATGTCCCCACCAAGGGGTACCAATCTTCATACAACTAGAGACATTCTAGAATGGATTGGTGCCTTGTTGTCTAAATCATATGAAGACAGGTACAAGTTGATTGAAAATATTACCGTCAATACCTACCAATGGCAAGTTACAAGAATTGTTGTTGTCTCTACTCAAAAGTAGCCGGTTGGTGTCCGTAAAGTTATTGAGACCACAACCCTTGCTGCTCAGGTGGCTCAGATTCACTAAATGATGAAAAACATGATGACGAGTCCTGACATGCCAGCAGCTGAACCTGTCAAGGTTATGAATGACGCATGAGAGGTTGTTCGTGTTTATTATGGAGTGCTCACTTATTTGACGATTGCTCAGTAAATAATGTTTTTGCTAATTATGTGGGCAATAACAAGTACAACAACCCTTACAGCAACACGTACAACCCTGATTGGCATAACCATCCAAATTTCTCTTGAAGCAACAACCAAAACCAACTTAAATCGCAAGCATTACAAGTTCCACCTAGTTTTTATACACCAAACTATATTGTGGCTAATCAAGGGAATAACCAGTTGAAGAATATTTTGAAGTCTTTCATTCAAGAGTCCAAGAACCAGTTTCAAACTCAAGGTGTGAGCATAATGAACTTGGAAAATCAAATCGAGTAAATTGCTTCTGCACTTAGTTCAAGGGCTATGAGAGCACTTCCAAGCTCCATTGAAACTCCAGCACCTCTATAGCCAAGAGTATTAAAACTCGCCAATAAATATAGATAATAAGATTAGTTTAGTAAAAATAATATGAATTGATGAAACTCGTCAATTTTTCTCTTCTTAACATCATTGGGTGGGAATAGCTTGCCCTTCCACAACAATAATAATCGTTTCTTTATTAAATCGTTGGAAACAGCTCCACAAAGTTAAGTTCTTACAAGTTCTGATCAATGGAAATTTCAGTTTATAAACTCTTCTACTAAATTCTTCCCCACAATATTTTCACTTCACCCTTGAGCTTTGACAAACCACAGACAGAGCAATGGAAGCACAAACCACAAAGCAATGCTTCCATGTCTGGACCGACGTATTTTTTGGGGCATTTTTAAGAACTCTATCGATGACAACAGGAATTAATGCACCACTGATATGAACGTCTTTATTTTTATTTTAAAACCAAAGTTTTTCAACAATATGAACAATTCAGTTAAACAATTCTAGCGAGTTCCCCTATTCCCACTCGGTATTCCGTAAGAAGTTCAACAGGGTTAGAAAGGTAGGATCATCCGATCCTACTAGCAATTCAAGTCATAGCAAGTAGACTGTACTATAAATATGGCAGTTAACCTCTTATTTGGTGTGATCTCATTGTATAAACCACAAGAGCTTACTGTCTCCATACATCATTGTCATAATTAAGATTGTTTTCTTACAATATACACATACACATAACATACAACATTTGATGCAGATTTTCAATACCAACATAAATTTTAACTGTTAAAGTAATACAATATGTGCATTCAGAAGGAAACGTCAGTGTTAGCATCCGTGTCGGTCACTTCTCTAATAATATTTTTGGGAGAAGGCAAACCAGCTGTAACTTCCTCTTCAATCCCACATTCATTTGTCCCTCTCCTGATCTTGAAGTAACCATCCTGCAGTTTAGTGGTTTAAATTAGTTCATTTGCAAAGACGTGTTTTTAGTTACAACTATTCAAGCTGAAGAATAATTTAAGAAACATACATCTCCCCAGTTTGTATTCCACTGATTTGCAATAAGCTGAAGCAGTGAAAAAAACATGATCAGTATATTTAAAATTCTGAATAAAAGCATATATTTGAAAGTGTTGTTGTCTAAATTCAGGAAGATAATATACTGTCAACATACCCAATAGTCCTCCCCTTCATCACTTGTTCCCCACCCAATCAGCTTTACTGCGTGACCGCCTATTGCAGATCCTGTGATGTGTTTGTAAACTCCTGATTTGTAGTGAGCAAAATCCTGTCAAGAGATCAAAGGAGTCAAAGGTATGCAGTAAGGTCTGATTCATAATACTAGTTTTTAACTTAAAAAGTTGTATCTTCTATCCTATTCTGAAATCAATTTGCATCTTCAATGCACAAGAGATGTGAAAATGAAAACAGAAAAACATGGTAAGTAAATGGGCCCTTACATGTATCGCTCCCAATTTTATCAAAGAAAAGAAGCAAAGTGGAAGAACGCATATCAACTCATACTAGCCTAAGATGGTGATGTGCTTCCAAATTTGACTTGCAGAAGTGACAAAAAGATGTCAAAAGCTTTCATTTACCTCATAAACACTGAATGCAACTTCAACCGGTCCGTTCTTATAAACTTCTTCCATGATATTTTGGGGATCAGACTTGACCTTATATGCTTTGACACTATAGTGTTTTGACTTCTTCCAAAGCTGGTTTCCCTTTACACACTTCTTAACACACTTGGGAGTTTGATATCCTGGCTCACATCCGGGATGAGAACATCCAATTTGATCAAAGTATGGGTCACACTATCATACGTAAAAAAAAAAATACAGAGCATAAGAAAGAGTCTAGGATTTTAGTCTCTAAGCAATGAAGGGAATGAAAATTTGTTACCTCTTCAGTGACAACGCCATGGTGCGCTAAGTATCGCCATGCAGCAATGGGATACCCACCATCACAGCCAGACCCACAGAGAAATCCACAACATGCAAGAAGGTCATTAACAGAAAGGGGTACATCCTGCAATTGAACATATAGGATGTTAGTTTTTCAATAGGTCAAGACCCTCGAGTAGGAGTGTGCATAGGGAGATAGGTCTAGAAATTTTGGGTAAACATTCACAATTACACATATTGCATAAGCGTTTATTATATAAGTATTTATATATAAGTTATCTCTATAACAAAAGAAGTTAAATTGTTTTCGAATAAACTTTAAGTTCTTTTCATAAGCTATCATGGAGAACTATGAACATGTCATAAATTATTCTCATAAATTCTCTCATACAGTTTCACAAGTGCTTATATTAGTAGATAAGTTCAAATAAGTCAATCATAACATATTCTTGTAAGAAAGAGTTTCCTACTTGCTTCAGCAAGAAGATTACTTACCAAGCCAAAATGAATGCAAAAACGGTCGGATAATGATTCAACAGCACCAAATGCCCAACAAGAACCACAGTGACCCTGAATCATAATCATGACAAGGATCAGAAGAGAACTTAACGGTCAAAGAACCACACTGAACCCTAAACATAAGAAAAGTTGCTAAAATGAGGAAATAATTAGAGAATTACCTGATCTTTAGTGAGGAAATTGGTTGAGCAATCAATGTTATTGTCAATAATGAAAAAGAAGGGTCAGCACCTATTGCAAAATGTAATGTATAATTATGTTAAGAAAAAAGTAAGGAGAAGGAGCTAGTAAATGACCTAGAATTCTTCCAATAGTGCTACACTGAGACCAAGCTGTCCTTGCATCAAACTCCTTTGGCAAGTTTGATGATTTTGGATGAGTTACAACAGGTATACTACTCAGTAGATTCCTAGGTGTTTGTTTGACTCCAAGAAGGCGCTTAAATTGTCCAACCTATATGCATCATCAAACACAACACCTTTCATTCTCATAACATGCAACTATGTGCAAATGAAAAACTTAAATACACTTTAAAGTGTAATGAATTAAGACTTAAATATAGTAAGCCAAAAAATAACATGAAAACTCACAAATATATTAATTTTGTCCTATTAATCTTTTTTATTTGATTTTAAGTCCTAATTGGTTCAACACTTTAATTAAGCGTTTCTCATGTAAGTATTTATGCACAAATTATTTGTATAATGAAATATAATGCCAAATTGTTCTCATATTAGATATAAAATATTTTTTATAAACTATCTTTAAAAACTTATGAAAATAATTTGAACATGTTGAAAGTTGCTTCTATAAGTTATCTTCAATAAATAAATTCAACCAAGTCAATTCAAAATAAATAAAAATTGAGTTTAATAAATATGCACCGACTATAAATAGAAATTCATCACTTAGCTATTTCATACCACTAACTTAAAAGGCGGAATAGAGATCACTTATAATTGCATATCCCATTTTCTCTATTGTTTTTTTTTTGGATTTTTTTTTTGAATTTTTACAAAATTAATACTTATATAATATAATATTAATTAAAATATGTAAGAAACGAAATCAATATATATATATATATATATATATATATATATATATATATATATATATATATATATATATATATATATATATATATATATATAGTCTTGAAAACAAAACAAAATTATACACAGTTCATAGACTAAAATTGGAGAAAGTTGAAGTCAAACCGTGGAATTGGAGAAACGAGGATTAATAGCAGCCTTCCATCCTGCCCCTGGGTTTTCGTTAACCTCTTTAGCAATTGATTCCTGCATCATGATCAAAAACGTTAACAAAATTCGTCAATTCAATCACAAGATTCATCATCAATTCAAATTCAAACTTCAAATATTCATAACTGCAAATAAATTAGGGTAATCTTGAATTACCTGAAGAATATGAGAATTAAGCTTTTGTGCGGTAAGTTGATCTGTTTCCGCTTCACCGATCTAACAACAACAACAAACAAATTCAAAAAAAGAGCTTAAAAAAAGTGATTATTATAAGTAGAAATTAATCTGAAGAGAAAAACGATACCTGGAGAAAAGAAGCAGAGAAAGCTAGAAATAGAGTTGCCAGGGGCAAAAACGTTGAAGCCATTTTGATCAATGGAGTCGTGGATAGAAAGAAAACTGGGAGCTTGTATTTATACTACATTAATTAATTAATTAATTAATCATTTTTTTAGTCGTGGGATAAAGTAATTATCTTGGCATACGCAACTTGTATGGGTGCAGAACACCTACGGTGTTAAATAAATACTAGATTAATTAACTAAGTAATCAGTAACGCTACGAAATTGAATTCCAAAGAAAGCAACGTCTGATTTATCAATAGAACAAACACATGACATGACTATATGGGTGGGTCCCACTATTTTCAAAAATATCTACTATTTTTGTATGACATTTTTTTGGATTTTTTAAGACAAAATGTTAAATAATTGAGCCCCGTGCCTTGAAAAGTTTGTTTGTGGCATTCGCTTTGTGTCCAAAGTCATGGGATTTAGCTAGCGGAGTAGGTTGATAGGATATGAGTCCCAAAGAAGAGGCTAGAGGACAAAATATAAAACTTAATGGATTCAAATTCCAAAAATAGATCGGGTTGCAAATATATTTCATTTTATATTTTATTATAATATAGCTAATGGAGTAAGTTGATAGGATATGAGTCCCAAAAAAGAGGCTAGAGGACAAAATATAAAACTTCATGGATTCAAATTCCAAAAATAGATCGGGTTGCAAATATATTTCATTTTATATTTTATTATAATAATTTTAAGACTCTTGCTAACTATTAAAGTTAGACCTAACTCATCCTTACAAAACCGGTTTGTAAGGTGAGGAGTGTCCCTCTATATATATTCTTTCAATGCTCTATCTCCAACCAATGTGAGACTTTAGGATCTTCCTAATACACCCCCTCACGCCCAGCACTCTTTTTGGGCTTGGTGCGTGGATATTTACGGTGGGCGGCCCATGGTCCGATCGATAGGCTCTGATACCATATTAGAGTTTGACCTAACTCATCCTTACAAAACCGGTTTGTAAGGTGAGGAGCGTCCCTCTATATATATTCTTTCAATGCTCTATCTCCAACCAATGTGAGATTTTAGGATCTTCCTAATACTAACGAGTGTTCTCAGGACACTCTTTAAATATACTAAATAAAGAAAATATCTTATATAAAAGTTAATATTTCAATTTTTAATGCATTTTCAATGTATTAAATACATATATTTTTAAAAAAACTATCACTTTAATCACTTAAAGAGTACCTTAAGGATACTGGTTATCATTTTCCTAATTTTAAGCATGCATCATTATGTTATCTAAATCTCATTGATCCACACATTGTCCAATGAATCATTATGCTATCTAAATCTCATTGATTCACACATTGCCCGAGGAGTTTTTTATAAATAAAAAAAAAAACAAGATGACAATTACTTTAAACATTGAATATTAATGGTTTTGAGTCCTCTACAAAGTTCATGACATAAGGTCTAAAAATAAACTCTGAGTAAATATGCGTATAGAACAAGTAGACTTTCATTTTAACTAGAAGTAGACGATTCAATCCTCTAACATATTAATCATCGTTCAGTTCAATTAGACGGTTGTTCGCGCAGTACACGTCGCATCACTCGCAAATGATTACAACCTCTCTTGTTTCCTCGTACCACACACATCGGAATATACTAAATCCAACACTTTCGATTTCCTCTTGGTTCAGATAACATAAATAAAACTCTCCTTTGCTTACCTGCCAAATAATGTGAACACTTTCTCAATTTTGTATCACAAACACCATACAACACATTCTTCTTAGCCAAAATACTCAAACATTTCCACTCATATGACCCAAACGTTTGTGCCATAAGTCGGATGAGCTATCATTGTCACAAGTGAAGGAGTGAAAAACACTTAGAAAGGGGGGATTTAATAAGGGTTTCTTCCAAAAACGGTAGATAAAAATAAATCACACAATTATTTTTATCCTGGTTCGTTGTTAACTAAACTACTCCAGTCCAACCCTGACAAGGTGATTTACCTCAACTAAGGATTTAATCCACTAATCAAACTGACTACAATGGTTCTCCACTTAGTTACCCTCTAAGTCTTCTAGAGTATTCTGATCACAACCTGATCACTCTAGGAATTCCTTTTACAATCAATGTAAAATAACTATTACAAGAAATTCAAATGCTTCTTAATAAGCTGTAATCACAAAGTGATTTTTCTCTTAAGTTTAAGTTCTAACACTCACTAAAATATTACAAAGTTGTGAGGTTGAAGATGAAGTTCTTCTTTGCTTTTGTGTGATTTCAGTTTGACAGCGTTTTGGTTCTTTTGCAAGAGTTCGTTACTGCTTCTAAATCAGAACTTCTATATATAGGCGTTGAGGAAATGTGACCGTTGGGAGTATTTAATGCTTTGCGTGAATAGTACACTGTTGCATTTAATGTTTCACTCTTTTGTCAACTACCTCGAGCCATGCTTCAGCTGCTTTGACTGACTTTGCCTTTTGTAGCTTCTAACGTTCTTTTTGTCAGTCAGAGATTTGACGTTACAGCCTTTTCATCTTGTACTTTCTTCTGGACTCAGATTGTGTAGAATAAACGTTTGAATATCAGAGTCTTCAGCTTTGGTGCAGATGCAACTTTTGTCTTCAGACTTTAGAAGTGCTTTGAGCGTGATACCATCATATCTCCAGAGCTTTACTTCTGACTGCCATCTTCTGATGCTTTCCAGATCATGTTCTGACTCTGCAGGACCATCTTCCGATGTCTGCCAGACCATGTTCTGATGAAGCACTCTAGAACTTCTGGGTCAGAGCCTCTGAGCGCTGATTTTGTGCATACTCTTTTATACTTTTCCTGAAATGGAAAACGTGAATAATTAGAGTACCACATTCTCTTATACAAAATTCATATATAATGCTATCATCAAAACTAAGAATATTGATTAGAACATTTCTTGTTCTAACAACAAGTATTGACGTAGCACTTCGAAACCCCAAGTTGGACGACATACAAGTTTGAATTCCTTTTTCCTTTAACAACCACCATTCAGCTTTTCTTTAACTTCCATTCATTTCTCGAAAAAGAATTATCATATCCTTAATTATCCAACTTTTCAATGGACAAAAGATTGAATCGAAGTTTCGAAATGTGTTTCACAATTTTGAGAACTAGAGTAGTCCCATTATTTCGATGACATTAGCTTGCCCATTATTTCCTATACGAACAACCCCAAAGTCACTGATCTCATAAGTTAAAAAAAGACCACGTCTCGAGGTTGCATTAGTAGAAGCACCACTATCAACCACCCAATTCATCTCATCACATGATAGATTGAAATTCTCTACACAACTATCACAAACAATAAGGAAATCATCAACAATAGCGACATCTTCATTATTGTTACCTTCCTTTTTGTCGTTGTTGTAGTTCTTCTTCTTGTTTTTACTTTTCAACTTACGACAGGACCTCTTTATGTGTCCCTTTTCCCACAATGATGACACTCAATATGAGAGAATCTATTAGAGCCTCCTTGTGATTTACCACATGAAGTACCACAATTACTTGAACCTCTACTTTGATGTCTCCCCCTTGATTCAGTAACTAACACCTCGAAATATGAAGAACAACCTTATGACTTACGCCTCAACTCCTCATTCAATACACTACTTTTAGCCAAGTTCATCGAGATGATATCATTCGGAGCGGAGTTAGACAAAAATGTCCTAAAAGTCTCCCAAGAATTAGGCAAAGTTCCAAGAAGCCACAAACCTTGAATTTCATCATCAAAAGTAAGATTCATCTCCGACAAGTGATCGATCATTGGTGAACCATCATTATACCTCAATGACATTAATTGCTTAAAGAAGAAGAACTTATTGTTCCCCGTCTTTATTGCAAACAACTCTTCAAGTTTGGTTCAAAGAGAGCGAGCATGGGTCACCGAGCTCACGTGATTCAAAACATTATCATCCACTCATTGGCTGATATAACCACAAACTTGTTTATGCAACAAAGTCCATTCTTCATCACTTTTTACATCGTTTTTTATTAGAGAAAACCTTTCACATAAAACAAATCTTCCATTTTTCCTTTCCAAACATTATAATTGGAACCATTCAAACTTACCATCATAGATGTGTTTGTCTCCAATGTTACTCAAATCAAACTACGACTCTAGATATCACTTGTTGGGAGGAAATAAAAAATGCAACAGAAAAATTCAACAACATAAACTCTCCCAAATATCACATACAGCAACAATCAACAAAAAGCACATCAAACAACACAACACAATTTTATCGTGGAAAAAACTCCATTAACTAAGAGTAAAAAACCACAGACTCGTAGACCACTTAAAATCTCAACTATAATCAACAATGGGTAAAAACAAGGTTCTCTCTAACAATAGTTAAAGGCATACATCAACATCAACAAGATTTACAATCAATCTTGGAATACAACAAGACCCAATAGAGACAAAACAATCCAAAAACACCAAGAAATTATTATTTAAAAGATTCACTTGACAGACTGACTTACAATGCTCAGAATTCAATCTCCACCATTCATAATTCGCTCTTATGAGTCATGAACACTGTGCCAACATTTCAGGACGATCCAACCGTTGGATTTTGTGCAAGCTTTGATTTTCTAGAACTGATTTGTGTAGAAAAAAGGGTTGTAGGAATAGTATTTTCTCTCTAGCTTTTCTTGTCGTTTCTCTCACATAATGAATGAATATCCAAATTCTATTTTTTGGATAATAACAAAGGCTTACGCATACATGGGTCACTAACCCATATCCATTTGGGCCTCTCCAAATAGGAGGGAAAACCCAACCTAATTCTCTTTATTGGGTAATAACAAAGGCTTACACATACACATGAGTCACTAACCCACATCTATTTGGGCCTCTCTAAATAGGAGGGAAAACCTAACAAATATGAAGGATTCAGTGTTGCTTACATTCAAAGGCCTCCTTTTTACAAGCATTTTCGTTGAGATGAGAGGAACCATTACATTAGACAAATGCTTAAGTGTGTAACCATTGACAGTACGAAAAGTTGTTACATAAATTAATCTATTAGCAGTCTCTTGCACCGTAGCTAGATGATATAATTTGGCCAAGATTTAATTTGAAATTAAGAGCCATTTAAACGAGTGTTGAATAAAGCAAGTAATATATATATATATATATATATATATATATATATATATATATATATATATATATATATATATATAATTACAAAAAGTACAAACCTGTAGCTCATAGCTAATACGTTAAAGTGTGTGAAATTGTATACAGTTTGCATCGTTAATTTCGATCCAACATTACATCCAAAACATGTGTAACGATATAAATACATTGTTAGAGAAAAACAAATGATTCAAAATGTGTGTTACCCCTTAATCTATATCTATGAGTGGTTCCGCCTTAGACTTTTGTTTATTTTATTTTATTTCAACCTCCCTCAACATGGTGAATTCTCTCATCCTATCCAAAAATGATCCGACCAAGTTTCAGCATCATTTGTTGAATGATTTGTCCACTTCAGTGATGTGAATGGTATAAGGCGTCCCAGTTTCAAATAAACTTGAACAAAATATAGTGATTTTGAAAACGACACAATACACATAATACAATCTGTTGAATTTTGAGGTGGAGCACTCCGAAGTGGAACAAATATTTTTGAGAACCTGTATTTTGTCAAATTAATACACGCCCTATTATATACACTTGCTATAAGATAAACCATTTATGGGAAGCACATACATTTATCCTCCAGTGTCGAACCGTTAACACAAGGAATAAGAGATTCATGTATTGCATCGAAATGTTTTTTTTTGTATATCATTGTGTATGATTCTTTATGCGCCTCTAACTCTTTGATAATTTGTTGGCGGGCAAATGTCTTTTCAACATATTTCAAGAAATACAAATATTTTTCACACACCTTTCTGAAATGTATAACATAATTAGCATATAACTCATTTGTAGAAGAATTTGTTATATCTTTCCAGACATCCATTATGATTTGGAATATCACAGTAGATTTGATAATTTTCCCATCTCCACCCTTTATTTTTTTGTCCCTACCGCATACTTAATTATACTTTTCACATTTTTTGTTATATGATGGTTAATACCTACAAAGTAATGCATATGATGTAGGAAACACTTTTTCAACTGAATTCATTAGTGCGATATCACAATCAATAACAATAACCTTTGGCGTGTTTTCTGTTGTAGAAATTTGACCACCACTATAACTCGATCATCTCTTCTCAGAATAAGAACCATTGAACCTGCAAAATAATAAGTTATTATATAAACCTGAGGCGTGTAAGTACACTGTCCTTAAGGATTTATCCGCCTCATAAGCGCAAATCCCCCAGGATTCAACATGTTCTTCTCAGATTCTTAATAAGACTCTGAGGCATCAGAACAACAAGAAATATTATTGGCCAGGAGATGCACCCAGAAAAACAAAGAAGGAAGGGAAGACAAAATATTTTTTTACGTTCTATTTTTCTGTGTCATTTTTGTTAATGGTAGGTGACTTTATATAAGAAAGAGAAAATTGGAGTAATGGATTTAACTCATTCAAGTCAAACTTCTTAAATTATTTGACCAATTTAAAATCATCACAAAACAAAATTAATAGTAAAAATATTTTCTTATATTTGTCAATTAAAGATGAGATTAAATTATTTAAAACTTTTGAAATATATTCAAAATTTACAACAATCCCCCACATATTTCAAAAGTTCAAAAGAAAAAATAAAGAAGAATTTTCTGGTTTAACATCATGGATGTGATGCGTCAAACTAGTGTAGCAAGCTATATGAACTAGTCCTAGAATGATAGTACTTAACATACAGTGAAGTTGGTGTAGCAAGCTATATGAACCAAAAACACTTTACGTATGTTAGAGGTCTATCACCCACATCACACCCCCACAATTCTTGTTGTTGACGCTGTGGTGCGCTAATAGGCCATGCGCGTGCCTGGTTATTTTCATGAGTGCTCTAGAGACTTTGCCAAGATCTCATATAAGCGGCCCCACTTAACACTCATATAGGTGATTTCATCAAGTGTATGCTGCAAATCATACACCACCCATAAGGGATATGAAATTCATTATAAGCTACATAAGCTTATCCTCTCAGTAATGCAGTGTCTAGCACTTTCTCATTTACACCATAGGAAAAGGACGCAAGCAAAAATTAATTATATAATTTTTGGTGCTAGCAGAACTAACAAGTGACTTGTTCTTACCCATATGAACCTTTTTCATGGGATCTCCAATCACAAAGGTTGGGTTCCCATCACTTGTTAATTTCAATTGGCTAAGTCCAATTCCCCTGGATGTGTCACAAATTAATTTCTTCCTAGGGATTTTGTCAGAGGAACAACTGAAATCATTTTGATCTAACTTCACATAAATTGACGATATTATCTCATCGTTTAGTAGCTACTTTTATACACAAATGAGGAATTCACTATTTTCCTTTCTAAAAAATACTGACTAAGACGTCTCTAAGTCAATGAATCTCAAATATTACTCAAGTTTGAATATTAAACTTGGTCTCCATAATTAAATTTATACAGGTCTACTTAAATGACTTATAAGCGACATCATTATTTCTCAATAAAAATAAACATAAATCTATTTAAGATTTTATTATAAAGGTGTGTTTGAATGTTTTTCAAATGACAACACCCCCACAATGAGAAATAGTTTCACATTTAATTTTATTCTCATTCGAATAATATATTAACATCACTGTATTATTGGAATACATTGGATCATCCACTATAAGAAATATCACAATTTAAATTATGATTCAAAATATCTCATGTGATTAAAACTCACCGTATAAATATTTTTTACAATACTCAATAAAAATAAATAATTTTCCAATAATATAAAAATTAATTCTCACAATAAGAACAATATCATCTCAAGTTTCTCTAATTATTATATCATATCATATAAACTTCTTTAAAATAAGACAATAATAATAATAATCACATTTTATTTAATTTATTTTTCTCCATTCTCTCATTCATATTATATAATATATATATATATATATATATATATATATATATATATATATATATATATATATATATATATATATATATATATATATATATATATATATATATATATATATATATATATAATGTCAAATTAAATTTTCATATAATAATAATATAACTATTATATACCCCCACGTTAAAATATATTCTAAAACATGACATATCAATATATTATATACTCACACAAACTTGAGTCATAATTTTTTTTTTTCAATTCTAGACTTTTAACTCAATTATTTATTGAGATAAATAATATCAATTATTTCTAAACTTTTCAGGATTGTTATAATAATAACAATGTGATATTATTCATTCTCCGGTGATAATATTAACATCAAATATTTTTAAAATAATAACAAAATTCATATAAGTATTCCCAAAATTAATATTTTAGCAACCATATAATTTCAATAAAAAGTTGTATTTATTTTCAACATTTTATATTTAAAAAGATTCCCAAATAACATTCTTGTGAAATAAAGGTAGATGTATAGCGGTAAAATAATATTTATAATAATGGTGTATTAACGTATGTATTAAACGTACCGTTTCCAACGGCATCAAAGAACACATAATCTCTATAATCGCTAACGTAAAAGAACATTCAATTTAATAAAATTTAATAGTAATATAATATCATATAATTAAGACACAAACTAATTTTATAATAAATGCTTAAGAAAAAAATATCGTTAACTTTAGTTACCACATATATCATCCAAATAAATAAATAATCATTACCAACAATTCACAATATGTTTTTATTTTTTCTCAATAACATATATACCATTAAATTATGTTGACCATAAAAAATACTGTAATTAGTTCCAATTAAACCAATTAAACATGAATTTTGTATATGTTTCTTTATTTATAACTCCTCTTATTATTTGATTAACATAATAATTAAACAACAATGATAAAGTTAATGATAAAGATATATGTTAAAAAATAGTGCTAAGAGAACATGTATAATACTCAACAACAATAAAATTAGGTGAATCATTTATATGACAAAATTTCATTATATATTTTCATGATCTATGACATATAAAAATAACTACAAATTAATTTATTAGTCTATAATCTTATTTAGTTAATTTTTACCTAATAAATATTTTACTTTTCATTTACACAATTCACAAGCAACTAACAAAAATATTATCGTAGGAAAAAAAAAATTTATTTGGATTTCACATAGTCAAATATTGGAATTTTCCATTATGCTATCATCTTTTTCTCCCACGAAACAAAATCCCTTCCAAACCTTTTGTCATCGTTTTTACTACTAGCAAAAAAAATCTTTAAGATTGTTGTAGAAATTTGACCACCACTATAACTCGATCATCTCTTCTCAGAATAAGAACCATTGAACCTGCAAAATAATAAGTTATTATATAAACCTGAGGCGTGTAAGTACAATGTCCTTAAGGATTTATCCGCCTCATAAGCGCAAATCCCCCAGGATTCAACAGGTTCTTCTCAGATTCTTAATAAGACTCTGAGGCATCAGAACAACAAGAAATATTATTGGCCAGGAGATGCACCCAGAAAAACAAAGAAGGAAGGGAAGACAAAATATTTTTTTACGTTCTATTTTCCTGTGTCATTTTTGTTAATGGTAGGTGACTTTATATAAGAAAGAGAAAATTGGAGTAATGGATTTAACTCACTCAAGTCAAACTTATTAAATTATTTGACCAATTTAAAATTATCACAAAACAAAATTAATAATAAAAATATTTTCTTATATTTGTCAATTAAAGATGAGATTAAATTATTTAAAACTTTTGAAATATATTCAAAATTTACAACATTTTCTTGGTCCTTCAACAAAATTTAACACATTTTGAAAGCCCAAGTAACACTGTCTTCTTTTTCACTTTCCAAAAATGTAAACCCAATCGAAAAAGTTTTTTCATAGAAGTAACACCTATAATTTCCAATAGTGGAAGTTTGTACTTGTTGGTTTTATATGTTAAATCAATAATGGGTACAATGAGAAATGTGTTGAATAACTTTAAAGAATCAAGATGACTCCAAAATATATCTCAAACATTTTCTCCATCCTCGCACATTCTGTACATAGATACATAATAATTTTCATCCAAAAGCTTCAATAATTATTGCATTTCAGTTATGTCACTTCTTATCGCCTTACTGTTTCGGGCATGAACATTTTATATGTGCTTGATATTTGAGATATTTTGAGGACTTTTCCGTTTCAAAGTTGCAAGTATATTTTTGGGTTGTACCATGTTCAATGCTATGAAAGAAACAATTTCCTTTTCTTTAACCTTAAGGTGACATATAATGGAATGATTGGCTAACTTGCGACATATGTCATGAGTATGTATTACCACAAATTACATTAAATCTCCATGCATTAGTCACCATAAGTTATCCATGCAATTTAAAAGGACACACATTTCCTTCAACAAGTGGCATTCCGTTTCAACTTTTGGATATGATTTGTGTACTTACCATTTCTTTTGCATATTAGTGTCACAAATGCATGTCTTTTATTTGAACCATTATTTGACCTTTTGATTATAACCTCGAACCCTAATTTGGCAGTCTTTGTACGGATCTACTAGAGCATATGACCACAAACAACACACTACTGGTCATTTGTACCATTTTGACATTCAAATACACAATAGGTTTAAGGACAACATTAGGATGCACCATTTATAAGGCCAATCATAGTAGAAAATATTAAAAAGTTGATCAAATTTAACTATGAACTAATCCGGAAATACAATTTTGTATAACATTCAAGAAAAAATCATAAATGTATTTTCGGATGCAACATTCTTTTTCCAGACACAAAACCAGATTAATGTAGGTAACGAGAAAGGAAATACATGTACATTACCTTAAATTCCAACTTTTTTTGCTCATTTTAATGTGAAAAAACAAACAAATGTTGTTTTGAAGTAGAAAAGTTGATTGAGCGTGAAAGAAGGTTTTAGTAGGGTTTAAAGGAGAAATGATGTTTTTTATCACGATCAATCTAAACATGCAAGATGATGTTTTATTAAATTTCTCGCTTGATATTTTCGAAAATCCACTTTCAAAATAGTCACCAAATTAAAAAATACATGCAAGATGGTTTTTTTTTTCTTTCAAATTTCCGTTTGACAAATCTGGAACGACATTTTTATATTTGTTATTGAGTTGATAAAATAACAAAATATTTGAAAAGGTTTGTCTGAAGATATAGTTCTAGATTAGTTTTTAGAAAAATAAGGTGTCTCACTTAAATATGTACTCCCGAATTTGGATTTGGGAGGGTTATAAAATCCAATTCCTCAATAGAAATATTTAGGGTTAAATATGTTTTGGTCCCTATAAATATTTTAACTTTCATTTTTAGTCTTTATTAAAAAAATAATATATTTTAATCCCTACAAAAATTTCATACATGCAGTTTTAGTCCTTACTATTTTCTAAAATTTTAAAAATGTTTAATTACTCTTAAACTTTCAAATTTTTGAATAACTTTTTTGCGATACGTTTAAAATACAATAAAATAATTCTTTATCAAATTTTAGAATTTTTTAAAATAAAAGAATTAAATATGAGTTTTTAAAATTTTAAATAATAATAATAAAAATAATGAAAACTTCGACTTAGAAATCAAATTTTGAGTTTTTTTTCAAAATTTTTTTTTATAACGTTTTAAACATGTCTTCAAAATATTCATTCAAAAATATACATTGATTTAACAAAATGGACTAAAATTACATGCATAACAATTTTGTAGAGACTAAAGTTTACTTTTTTAATAAAAACTTAAAATGAGATATTTATAGGTATAAAAAATACATTTAACCCAAATATTTAAAATGGGAGGTGTGTTAGAAAACAAAGGGTGCAAATAGTAACTCCACTTGTTTCATCATCTTCACTACACCCAAAAAAAAATTCGAAACAAAAAAAAAAACTGAAAAGAAAATGCAAGAAAAGAAGAAGAAAATGAAGGAAACATAATACAGAACAAAATCAAGGAAAAGCTTGAAGGCATCAAGCAAAAGCAGGGATCACCGTGTTGCTTCTCTACACAACCACAATTACTGAAATTACAATTCAAGCCTCCAAAGCTAACCACTCAGTCACCAGTTAGAAACCTTCTCATACATCACACGAAAATTTTCTGTTATTTCCGTTTCGTTTATCAGAAACCAAGATACAACTAAGGAGCATCGTTCTTGAAGACGGAACAAATTCATAACTCCGTGCCGTTGACGCACATTTCAAAATCTTCACGGAGTTTGAATTTTCACCAGATTTGAACAGAATCTGAAAACGCGATTCCGATCTCAACAACTTCTGGAAACAATTTTCTCCACAATCGCTTTTCTTAGCTACGCAAATAGAAGGAAATGCTGCGACTAAAAGCGTTTCGTCCTTCCACCGATAAAATCGTTAAGATCCAATTACATCCGACGCATCCATGGATGGTAACTGCCGATGATTCAGATCGAGTATCTGTTTGGAACTGGGAGCACCGTCAGGTAAAGTTGAATTTTCATTTTTCGTTTCATTTTTCCTTTTTCTGTTGTTGTGTGTTGATTGAAACGTTTTTCAGGTGATATATGAGTTGAAAGCTGGCGGAGTCGATGAACGACGGTTAGTTGGTGCAAAATTGGAGAAATTGGCTGAGGGAGAAACAGGTTTTACTCTACTGCTGTAACTTTTTCAAAAAATTTGAATGTAAATGAATGAATTCTCGAAAAGTAGCGTTCGTAATTGTTATAGACTTCAGGCATTTGCTGTCATTGGATTGATTTGGAAATATAAATCTCATTTTATGCAAACATTACAATGATACTAGTTTTCAGTAACATTCCTCCACAGGAATTTGTTTTCATTTTTAGCATTCTTATTGTAATTGTCATTTGTCAATGTTATTTTGAGGAATTGACTAGACACGATAAGATTTCTGATTAGAAATGACAATATGAAAGAAAGTGTTAGGGTAACACCTATTGTAGAATAGATTTGGGAAAATAGGCTTAGGTGGTTTGGGCATGTAGAGAGAAGACCGGTAGATTATGTGTAAAGAGAGTAAATCAGATGAAGAGAAAGATCTAGAAAACTATAAGAGAAGTTATTAAGAAAGATCTCGAGATTAACGATTTGGATAGAAGTATGGTCTTGAATAGAACATTATGGCAGAAGTTGATCCATGTAGCCGATCCCACTTAGTGGGATAAGGCTTGGTTGTTGTTGTTGTATTTTGAGGAATTGACTAGTTATCACTTATCTATGTTTGCCAATTTGTTTTATTGCTACCGGTGAGAAAACCCTCAAATCAGGTTAATTTCTTTGTGAGCTTGAATAGTATGATAACTTATTATCATAGGGCTTACTATTGTTCCTGTTTGGTTATGCTCTGACATTATTAGGATCAAGTAAACTATAACAAATGAGTTCCTTTTTATGCACCCAGAAAACAACAATTTCTTAAGCATGTTTTGCGACCTTTTAATATTTCTGCGTTGTTCTAGTTTCAGAACTTTGTAACTATATATTTTGTTTTGTTTTGTTTGGTAGAGTCTAAAGGGAAACCAACAGAAGCTATTCGTGGAGGAAGGTAGTATACCTTGCTTTGTGTTTTTATATCATTTTTTGACTTCCATGGTTCGTTTGCTTATAATGACTTTTTACCCGCCTTAAAGTGTTAAGCAGGTGAATTTTTATGATGACGACGTGCGCTTTTGGCAACTTTGGCATAATCGCTCTGCAGCGGCAGAGGCACCAACAGCTGTCCATACTTCAACTTTCAGTTCTCCCGCCCCATCAACAAAAGGGAGGCATTTTCTTGTTATATGTTGTTTAAACAAAGCTATATTTTTGGACTTGGTGACGATGCGTGGCCGCGATGTACCAAAGCAAGAGCTTGATAACAAGTCCCTACACTGGTAAGTTTTTATTATGCTATTGTTAAAATTGCTACACACTATCTATTAAGGTAAGACATGTTAACCATCCTATGGCTGTTTTCTTTTTGTTTTGTATTGATCCTTTTCCAAATCATCCTTTTTCCACTTTCTATTATGACTGTGTAGCTGTCATTTATATAATTTTGATGTTTTTCAACTCAAGCAATGCTTTTAAAGGGTGCTATGAAGCACCCACCATGTGACGTTCAGAAAAGGGTCGGACCCATTGTGAATCTATTACTTATCAGTCATACCTTGCAATTGCAAGAGATTAATTTCAGACTCGAACATGTGATCTATCTATTCACACATCAGCAACTTCAGCAATGCTTTTTTGTTATATATCAAACTGTGCCAATATTTACATATATGCATTTTCCCGGTTCATATGGCTGGAATCATTTCATGATTATATGTCTTTGAATTAAATAATAAGAGATTCCTGAAATTTGATCATTTTTAAACGTTGTTAGTTTTTCAGTAAACTAATATACTTATAAACTATAATTTATTCCTCTCTAAATGGTCTCTATTGTTTGGGCCTGTTACCTCTCTGTTGTAATGGCTATTGTCTGAAAAGTGGTCAAATGTTGTAGTAGAGCATAGCGGAGCGAGATGGGCGAGTTGATTTGTTATTTGTATTATAAATACATCATGTAACAGAGTTGTAACCCTAATTCAATTCTAAATAATACAAAGAGGCAGTCGTAGTACTCCCAGAGACGTAGGCACAGTTTACCCATCTTCGTTAAAAAGTCCTTGTTATTTACTTTTTAGTCTCTTACTCTGATTTAGATTTCGCATGTGAGTTACAACTCTTACCCACTCCCAAATTCCCCCCTTTCATTAACAAATACAAATACAACAACCAATAAACATGCATATTCAAATTGAATAGTGGTTGGGTGGGCATTTCAGCATTTGCAGTGATATATTGCCAAATTCCATACGGAGATCTTGCTTGACAATAGTTCATTTGCCATCTTATTTTTTGTTATTATGATTGGTTGAAATAGAGGAGTGCCTAAGGAGTTTTATGTGACACAAAAGTACCGTTCAAACTAAAGGGAAAATTTTACTGGACAACAATAAGGTATGCGAAGTTGTACGACAAAATAAAGTAAGTGTATCAGAAATGAGAATGTTGTGTTGGATAAAACCAACACAAGAATAAAATAAGTGTAGCTGAAATGAGAATGTTGCGTTGGATGTGTGGTAAGACTAGACGAGATAAGATTAAAAATGATATTATTAGAGAGAGTGTTAGGGTAGCCCCTATAGTAGAAAAGATGGTGGACAATAGGCTTAGGTGGTTTGGGCATATAAAGAGAGGACCTGTAGATTCTATTGTAAGGAGAGTAGATTAGATAGAGAAGAGTCAAACAACTAGAGGTAGAGAAACACCTAGAAAAGTTATAAGAAAAACTATTAAGAAATATCTCGAGATTAATGAATTGGAAAGAAACATGGTCTTTGATAAAACTTTATGGCGTAATTTGATCCATGTAGCTGACTCCACTTAGTGGGATAAGAATTGGTTGTTGTATTTGCTGTTGTTTTGGTTATTTCTACAGATTAAAGTCCTTGGTGTGAAAAATCACTACCTTGCAAAAAGAATGCACCAAACTTCTACTTTATTCTGTCTTATACAGTTATACTCATGGAAATTTGGTATAATTTGGTATCTCATATTATATTATTGATCCTTCGTGCTTCATATGCGATCTAGTATAGTCCTCAAATCATAAATTTATTGTCAAGAATGAATGTTTTTATAGTGAATGTTTGTATTTTTCTTTTGCAATCTTCATACATGTCACAAGTTGTTTCAAGTTTCCATTTTTTTCTGCTACTACAGCATGGAGTTTCTTTATAGATCTGGCGTTGGTGATGGTCCTCTTGTGGCTTTTGGTGCATCTGACGGAGTCATCAGAGTTCTCTCAATGATTACATGGAAGGTTGGTAACCAAAATAATAATCTAGTCTCAACTATTAGCATGTTATGATGCTCCTGTTCCATGCAGCTTGCGAGAAGATACACTGGAGGTCATAAAGGAACAATCTCTTGCTTGAGGTCCTTCATGGCAGCTTCAGGCGAGGTAGATCTTGATTACCCATGGATAAATTTATGCTACATAATTTTATTTTACTAGCATTGTTTTCAGGAACTTCATACTTTTACCTATGCTCTAACAAAGAATAATATTAACCCTCACACTTTTAATATATTCTGCATTTGTAGGCATTGGCTAAGACCTGTATTAGTTCCAATTCCAACTTTATTTGCAGAAACTTTCATTTTGTGACAGCTTAGTGTCCATCTAGACAATTCATTGAGAAATTACAATTGCTTGTTAATATGGGGAATGCATGTGCTGCTTTTGTACGCTTGGATGTTACTTTTATGTGTGGAATACTTGTGACACTTCATTCCATTTTTCTTTGTGGGTGGGGTTATGGGTTGATTTCAGGCTCTCCTGGTTTCGGGTGCTAGTGATGGATTGCTCATAATTTGGAGTGCTGATCATGGACAAGATTCACGTGAACTTGTACCCAAGCTGAGTTTAAAAGTACCATTCTTTTCCTTATGCTTACTCCACTTTGTTGATTAGTTCAATAATTGATGAAAGATGAAATGTGTATCGCTTGAAATGGCTTTGAAACATGGACAAGACATTGTTTATTGTTGCTAAATTTCAGTTGTTATTTCGTCTCTGTTCAAGTAAGTCCAGGCAAAAGGTGGAAGTGAAAACATAGATTGTGTTGAACAAAACTAACTTTTGATCTCTTCTCAATTTTATGTAGCTTATATTTCTTTTTGTTTGTCATTTTTCTACCCTATTATTCTTGTTTATGGAATCACATGATGCATCTAGGCTCATGATGGCGGGGTTGTGGCAGTTGAGCTGTCCAGAGTGATGGGAGGTGCTCCTCAACTAATTACAATTGGTGCAGATAAGACATTAGCTATATGGGACACAATCTCCTTTAAGGTATGTTTTTGGGGCTAGTGCCTTCACCTTAATTCTATGAAAATCCCCTTCACGACTAGAAAGACTTAGCATTAGCATGCTTTTATTTCTCAGGAGCTGCGGCGTATAAAGCCTGTTCCAAAATTGGCTTGCCACAGTGTGGCTTCTTGGTGCCACCCTCGAGCTCCAAACCTTGATATTTTAACCTGTGTCAAAGATTCTCACATATGGTATGCAGTTTTCTTTCTCTTGCGGTGGCTTTTAGTATCTTAATTTTTTACAAGATTGTGTGATGATGCACTGTATCCATTATAGATTTGAAGATTTCTTTGTTTGAACTTTTGCTAGGGCAATTGAACATCCCACATATTCTGCTCTCACTAGGCCATTGTGCGAATTGACAACAGTTATTCCTCCACATGCTCTTGCTCCTAATAAAAAACTGAGGGTATGTGGCTAACTAGTTACCATTTTGTTAATTTTGACTTGGTTTAGAATGTATTGTTCCTTATTTTATGGTTTGAAACTTCTAAAACACTCCAAGGATATGGATGACAAGACAAGAGGTTAGGATAAGATCAAGATTGAGTGTTATGGAGTCTGTTGAAAACTATATTTCAATGCTTCATAAGTTTTTGTACGCTTCAGAATATTGTTATCATGCCCCAGGGTAATAAATCCCTTTTTAATAGAAAATAAATTGGACTTAAAGCCCATATTACTTCCTGCTGAATCCACTGTTTTTTGTTGACTCTACATGGTAATGGATTTGGTCAAATTTTTCGCCGCTGATTTTTGCTGCAGGTGTATTGTATGGTTGCACATACGCTGCAGCCACACCTTGTTGCTATTGGAACCAATATTGGTGTTGTCATCTGCGAGTTTGATGCTAGATCTCTTCCACCTGTTGCTCCCCTACCCACCCCACCAGACAGCAGAGAGCATTCTGCTGTATTTGTAATTGAAAGGGAGCTAAAGCTATTAAATTTTCAACTGAACAACTCTGTAAATCCATCCCTCGGAAATAACAGCGCCTTGTCGGAAACAGGAAGATCTCAGGGAGATTCTTTTGAACCACTGTCTGTCAAGCAGGGGAAGAAGCACATTAGCACACCAGTTCCTCACGATTCATACTCTGTTCTTTCTGTGAGCAGTTCTGGAAAGTAAGTTACTTTTATTACCATCGATTGGATTTCTTCCCATAAAGTGTATCCGTAACTAAAAGCTAGCATTTTTTCTTAAACCTACCCTCGTCCCTATATAAAGCCCCTCTTTCATCAATTCACAAAGAATTAGGAAAATTATTTAATCTACTTATTTACATTAAATTTGTCAACAATGTATATTGATTTTTCAAAATTGCCCTTCAATTATTGGGACTCACATTTTTTCACTAAATTAATTATTGTCTCTAGTATTTCAGTCATTTGGTTTTTTTTTTAATAAAAAAAAATAGTTAATGCATCTAATAATTTGGAAAGAGACTTATTAAAGGGACATTGTTTTTTTTTTTGCCAAAGAAGTATATAATTTAAATGCGGATGTACAATGCAATGCATAGAATTATAACTTCTGGTATTCCTCTTATAGGTCACAGCTTGAGATTATTAACTTAACCATGTTTTTGTATGTTGTAGCCTTTCTTACTGTATCATATGTTTGCAGGTATTTAGCAATCGTATGGCCAGATATTCCTTATTTCTCTGTCTACAAGGTCAGTGATTGGTCAATTGTTGACTCTGGCAGTGCAAGGCTTCTCGCATGGGATACTTGTCGTGACAGATTTGCTATACTGGAATCAACATTACCTCCCCGAATTCCTATAATTCCCAAGGGTAGTTCATCGAAAAGAGCAAAAGAAGCTGCTGCAGCACAAGCAGCAGCAGCTGCAGCTGCTGCTGGTTCTTCAGCTTCTGTTCAAGTGCGAATTGTGTTAGATGACGGAACATCAAATATACTAATGAGGTCTGTTGGTGCACGCAGTGAACCAGTAAGATTCTTTCAGTCTCAAATATTGCCAGTAAATGTTATAATATAGGATTGGATGATTCCGGCTTTACCGGTGGCAATGCTTCTATCTTATAAATCAAACTTCTGCAAAATTTTAAAGTAAATGGCACCTTCTTAATAGCTACTAAATTATGTACTCTTTTCTTAGATTAATCAGGGCTCTGATAAATTATGATTATCAATTGATTGAATAACTAGCTCTAGATAGTCCATGTTTGGTATATATTGTTGCTATTGCTATGCAACTGCCAATTTGGTGCTATAGAAACTAATTTATCGGATAATTCGTCGGTGAATGTTTTTTTTTGTTTTACTGTTTCTTGTAAAATATTGTAGTGAATATATTTTCGAAATTGACAATGGTGGTGTTCCAAAATGTATTTAACATGTCTTAGATTTTAAAATTCTTTATAATAAATCCACTTCTATCCTGTTGCCAAGAGTCATAAATCTGTTTGTTTTTCTATGCGAAGATAGTATGACCTCTTTTGCATGTTATTTATCAAAGAGAGTATTATTGAAAACAGGAGCAACAATTTGAATGTTAGGGTACCTTTTGAATCAATGTATCTGTTTTAGGTCATTGGTTTGCATGGAGGGGCACTGCTTGGTGTTGCCTATCGGACATCTAGAAGAATCAGTCCTATTGCTGCTACTGCTATTTCGACAATCCAGTCTATGCCGTTATCAGGTTATGGAAGCAGTGGTCTTTCTTCTTTTTCCACTTACGATGATGGATTTTCTTCACATAGATCTCCATCTGAGGCAGCACCTCAAAACTTCCAGCTATACAGGTGAAATTTGTGATTGTTGTACAGTAAAAAAACTGTGATAAATTCAGAATTCCCTTTCTTCCCCACAGCTGACCTCTAAATAGAGTATTGCCTCTTTTAAGATTAGAATGCTCACATGTATAAGGGGGCTACTTTGAATCTAGTTTTGCTTTAGGATAGGTCTACATTTATCATTATATTTTGTACATTCACATGTCTGTTTCGAGGAAATTTCCTTTTTTGACATGCAGAGAGACAGGCAGCCCTGCTGCAATACATATATTTTAATGCCAAAATGTAAGTTGTATTTTGTTAGTGGTGGGAGTTGAACCTATATTTTCCTTATCACTCCAACTCCTATGTCATTCCTCCAAGCCACCTAATCACTCCCATTTTCTTTATATCCCCTTTTTTCATTTTTTTTATATCAAAGATGTTTTTATGTCCCACTATTTATACTTCCCCTGTTTTCCGTCTAATACTATTTCTCATGGTAAGGAAAAAAATAGTTAAAAAGTGGTTACTATTTCATGCCATGTTTTTACTAACATTATTTGAAGGACGGATACTCACAGGAGCAAATGAATGTTAGTTAGGTGGATTAGTGTGTCCAATTCATTACCACACACCCCTATTTCTCTATTAAATAGTGAACTTCAAACATGCATGTCTTTCAGACCTTGCTCTGCCTGCTTAAACTCTGCAATTCATGTTGCTTTAACTCTACTTGGCCCATTTCTCTTTCTGTCCCCTGCCTTCTTTAGCCTATACCCATTTATATGTTTTTTGCACATGTAAGTTTCCTACTGGATTTATTAGCTATATGCAGTTCTTTTCATGTGATCATTTCTCCAAATGGTCATGTGATAAGGATGTTTAATGAACTGTTGCACTCTGATTAGGTAGTCACTCTCATTTTTTGCGTCAAGCCCTGTATCTGCTTCAAACACTTTATTGTCTCTCCTCTCTAGTAATTCCACTTTTTGGTACTGATGTAAGATAAGTTGCTGACCTTGCTTAGCTAAACGGCTTTTTTATGGTTCTATTTTGATTATAGTAGAAAGACATATTGTTTTTGTGTAAATAAATTGAACCCAACCCAGCAGTAGTACATAACCTTTTTCTAGTTATTTATTTGAAACCCCACTGTTCAAAACTTCTATCCATGTCACTGATATAAATTTTATCACGATGTTATCAGATCGGGTCAATATCACAAAGGACAATATCTGAGCTATTAAATCAACAATTCATCTTCGAGAATTAAATAGTACTCCTACCGGTCTCATATGTAAGCAAAAATGCAAAAAAAAGCTCACCCTTAAAGAAAACAGTCAAAGTTCCTTTAAGTTACACAGTATTTACAATTTTACACTTACATTTAGCTTTGGAAGTTGCTGAAAGCAATAAAAACATTAGGAGTAAATTTTGAATAGTAACATTCAATGTTATAATATTAGGAGACTTTTGATTATATTAAGATCATTGATTTTTTTTTTTTTTGTTGCTTACATATGAGACCTGAGGGAGTATAACATAGGAAGAACTTTTATCCATACCAAATAAAAAAATTCCTCTATGAAAGGTTAAGGTTCAGCTCTATCAAAGGTGTTCTTCTTTAATAGTAGAATCGGGCAATCTTTTGCATACTCATACTCTTTGTAAGACTATCTGTACTGATGTTTCTTACATGTTAAGAGGCTGCGGCCATGTGCTTTTACACTTGCCACCTATAATAGGTGGTTTAATCACCTTGTTTGATGCATGCTTCTGGGCCACCTCACCCTCAAATATGAAATAAGGATTTTGCCTAAACTACATGGCGTTTTTTTCCCTCCCCTCCCAATTTTGTACAACCTGTTAACCCCCTGATTTGAATCGCATTCATATAAAGTTGAATGCCAGTATTTAATTTGTCTTAGTTATAATGAGGGTAAGAAGTTCACGATTTTCGTAACATTTAGATTTAACATTGCATTTAATTTTGTTTGTGATTCAGTTGGGAGACATTTCAGCCTGTGGGAGGTCTACTTCCTCAGCCCGAATGGACTGCTTGGGACCATACTGTCGAGTATTGTGCATTTGCATACCAACAATACATAGTCATATCTTCTCTGCGCCCACAATATAGATACCTGGGAGATGTTTCGATTCCATATGCTACCAGTGCTGTTTGGCACCGGAGACAACTGTTTGTGGCGACACCAACAACTATAGAGTAAGTGTCTACCATATTACTCGGTCCTTTCGTAAGTTTACTTTAGTTTAGAGAGTCGAAATGAGAAACTATAATTTACAATGTTAATTCCCTGGCCTTTTATGAAGAGACCAACTATATCATCTATTCATAAATGACCTATGAAAAATGGTGAGTTATGATTTAGAAAATTCTGACGAACATTTATCTAGTCAGGAAGTAAATAGTAATGGCTAAACCATGCCAGCGTTGAACATTGTTGGTGTAGCTGCAGTTCTACAAAAGTTTCATCCCTCATGTGTTTGGATATTATTGTGAAAATTGAATAGTATACTTCAAATATGAATAAATACAACCACTAATCTCATTACATGTATACTATTCTAACCTAATGAGTCTGACTAATGGGCTAAAGGCCCAAATACAAACTACTAACAATAGTAAAAATAACTACTGTGAAAAAAACTATTTACAACACACTCTCTCAAGCTACTGAATGAATATTTATCATTCCTAGGCTGGAAACAATATTTTCAAAGTTATTGTTGTTTAGCCCCTTAGTTAGCAGATCTGCAAGGTTTGTTGCCTTGGAAAGAAACTTATGGAGTGCAAATAAGACAACTATCTAATTTTTCTTTGATGAAGTGTCTATCAACTTTAATATGTTATGTTCTATCAGTGTTGCACTGGATTATGGGCTATGCTAATAGTAGACTTATTATCACAATAAAGTCTCATTGGTTCATCACTCATTATCTTAAAGTTTTCGAAGATCATTTTCAGCCATAATAGTTCGCATATCCCTGGTGCCATTGCCCTGAGCTCTGCTTCAGCACTAAATCCAGACACACTTTGTATTTTACTCTTCCAGTCACAAGATTTTCACTAAAGAATCTACAGAAGCACAGACAAAAGCAATATCAGATTAATTCTCTCTTTTTTTCAAGTATTAAATTGCAACAGCTAATATTTATAAGTTATTTAACGTATATGCTTTGGTTTCAGAGTTGTTTTTGTGGACGCTGGGGTTACACAAATCGACATTGAAACTAAGAAGATGAAAGATGAGCAGAAAATGAGAGAAGCACAGACAAGAGCAATATCAGAGCATGGAGAGTTAGCACTAATTACAGTTGAAGGTCCTCAATCTTCTACAGAAGAAAGAATACCATTGAGGCCACCAATGCTGCAGGTTAAAAATGTTTTCAATTTTTGTTATATGGACATGACTGCAGACATTCAGGGTCTATTTTCACTTTCATCATGATTTAATATTTTATTTTGAGATATGTTTGATATATGTTGCTTGAGTGAGTTGAAAGAATATTTTGTATGGAAGTTTGTGTAATTAGATTTCTTCTTTGAAACCAGCATTACTTTTCAAAACTATAGTACCTCTATTAAAGACATTGATATATTCTACATCTTTGATTAATTGTTAGTTTTCTTCAGTTTTAAAGGCTGAAAGAATATGAGCTTCACATCTGAGTTTTTGTGTTATTTTTGCATTGGAGATGATTAAATTTAATTCAAGTCTATGATTCTGGTTTTATATTGTACTATTCACTAAAAGTTACGTCTTGTGAGAAATTTGAGAGCAGAGAATATTGCTCTCGAATTGGTTACATCCAGTGTTTGCTTTATCTCCTTGTTTTAAATATTGAAATTTTTGTTTTCGATCCTCATGTTGTAGTTTACACAAACACACCACTAGTTACTTTGTCATCTCATCGAATAAGAACAAACATATATTGCTGGTTTCCTTGGAGGGTGTCTTATCCTTTGATCTTGTAATTTTTCATACATATGAAGATGTTTCTTGTTCCTATTCTAGGTGGTTCGACTGGCTTCATTTCAGCATGCTCCTTCAGTGCCACCTTTTCTATCGTTACCAAAACAGTCTAGAGTTGATGGTGATGACTCTTGGACAAAAGAAGCAGAGGAGAGGAGGACAAGTGAAGTAGCAGTTGGTGGCGGGGGTGTGTCTGTGGCAGTTACTCGTTTTCCGACAGAGCAAAAACGTCCAGTTGGGCCTCTTGTTGTAGTGGGTGTCAAGGATGGAGTTCTTTGGCTAATTGACAGGTAGTTTGGGCTTCCCACTTTCAATTGGACGTTTTAGTTGGGGCATCTTACTTTCAATTGGACGTTTTAAAACAAGAAAATAGCCTAAGAAAATAAATTTGAGTTAAGTGCATATAAATTTTTTGTTAGAAAATAAATATAAGGACAATTGGTTTTGACAATTTTCTATGATCCTAAATTTCCAATACTACATATAATCTTATTGATTTTTATTTCCAGCAGTAAATATTTAATGGTCCTATTACTTCAAATACTATTTCCAAGATAACCCCTATTACGTGAGAGCTCGCGACATATATTTTTTCCTGGATTTTCTGTTCTATCTTTTGCTATAGTGCATGAAACAAATGTGATGGCTTTCACATCAGGCTATTATATGATTATCTCCCTCTAGGTTAATTCCCTTAAAATTTCAAAAATTATTTATTTTTTACTAGACAAACTAACACCTTTTGTGTATCTATACTCTTTCTATACCGATTTAAATGTAAAGGAGAGTAAATGTCTAACACTGGAGGGGGGATCAATGTGTTATTTTGATGTCACTTCGTTAGGAATGAATGTTGTGCTGGATGAGCAGTCAGCAGAAATTCAAGAAACCATGTGATTAGGAACAATTGTATTTGAAACAGAGTTCGAGTAGCACTTATAAAGGGATGTGAGGTGCACTTAATGTGTTTAGTTGAGTGTTGACTTTAAGGAGTGGTAAGCTGACTTGATGTTGGTGGTTTGGGAGAGGAACATAGGGGTTGGAGTGATAAGGAAGTCATCAGTTTAATTTCTCCCTCTAACCAAGTAACAACTAACATGAAAAAAAATTTAGCTAACACGTGCATGTTGTATTTATAAATGGAATTCATATTTAAGGTTTTTCATTTTTTTAGATACTGGTTTCAAGAATGATCTACTGATTCCTGGCTTGTGGTAGGTACATGCGAGCTCACGCCTTATCCTTGAGTCATCCCGGTATTCGTTGCCGATGTCTTGCTGCATATGGTGATGCTGTTAGTGCAGTAAAATGGTGTTGATTTCCTTCTCTCTTTTCATATTTACTGCTCACTAGTTCAGATTATATATGGATATCTCACATTATACTTTTTCAAACAGGGCAAGTAGGCTTGGGAGAGAACACCATGATGATTTAGCACAATTTATGCTAGGAATGGGATATGCTACTGAAGCACTTCATTTACCTGGATTGTCAAAGAGGTGTGTTGTATGCTTATAGTTAAGAGCTTGCAATTTTAGTTGACATTTGGGTGACATTTCTTTACTCCTTATGGTTGTTGTTTACGTTTTGCAGGTTGGAGTTTGATTTGGCAATGAAGAGTAGTGATTTGAAGAGAGCTCTTCATTGTCTTCTTACCATGAGTAACAGCCGGGATATAGGACATGATGGTACTGGACTTGGTTTGAATGACATTCTTAATTTAACAGATAAAAAACAAGATGCAACAGATAAAAAACAAGATGTAGTTGAAGGTGTTCAGGGCATAGTAAAATTCGCAAAAGAGTTCTTGGAACTTATTGATGCTGCAGATGCTACAGCACAGGGTGAAATTGCTCGTGAAGCTTTGAAGAGGTTAGCTGCCGCTGGATCAGTGAAAGGTGCTTTACAAGGTCATGAGTTGAGGGGATTAGCATTGCGCCTTGCAAATCATGGAGAGTTGACTCGGCTAAGTGTAAGCAACCTTTCCTAATATTTGCTCTTCCAACCCACTGATTTCTGTCTGTTTGGTGCATGTTGACAATTTGGCATAACAATCTAATGGAGCTGGATCATAATTAATAAATTAGAATTTTATTCAAGTAAAGCCCAATCCCGAGAACTAAGATCGAAATGGTAAATACAAGAAACAAAAAACAACACCCTGGAATTATAGAAGTGTTCATTCTTATCGTTATAGACTTCGAGAAGTGTGTGCATGTAAACATCCGTTTGTGTGAGCCTGTGAGAGAGAGAGAAGAGTTTGTGATTATTTAGATTAAAGAATTTATTTTTTAAAACTTAATACACTATTTTTTAAATAAAATGATTGTTTGATAGTGTCTTATAATATACTTCCTTTTGAGATCAGTTATTCTTCTTTAGCTTTTCAATTTTGAAGTTTTTGTTTTAATTAAAACAAAGAATTATGTTATGCACCACAGGGTCTGATAAACAACCTAATCACGCTCGGCCTGGGACGGGAAGCTGCATTTTCTGCTGCTGTTTTGGGTGACAATGCTCTAATGGAGAAAGCATGGCAGGATACTGGAATGCTGGCAGAGGCTGTTCTTCATGCTCATGTATGATCAGTTAGTTATGTACAACTAGTTTCCCACTCTATTTAGCATTTCTAGTCTGATCTTGTTGTTTTCAGGCACATGGACGTCCAACTCTGAAGAATTTGGTTCAGGCCTGGAACCAAGTTCTACAGAGAGAGGTTGAGCCTACTCCGTCACAAAAAACCGATGCTACAGCTGCATTTTTAGCTTCTCTTGAGGAGCCTAAGCTTACGAGTTTGGCAGATGCAGGGAAGAAACCACCTATTGAAATCCTACCTCCGGGGATGATGTCACTTAACGCACCTATCTCCCTTCAGAAAAAACCAGCTTCTGCTGCTCAGAATTCCCAACCACAACCAGGCAAGCCATTGGCACTGGAAGCACCTCCTACAACCACAGCAGCGCCGGACAGTTCCGCGCCGCAGCCCGAGTCTGCATCTGCACCTGCACCTGCACCTGTTAGTGATCCACCTCCATCAGACTCCACGCCAACTCCTGAGGCTGCTCCACCTGAATCAACTTCCGGGGAAACCTCTGTAGATAATGGAGTTCCTGCCCCAACATCAGTGAGTGACGAAAATCCAAATAATGGGGAAACTGTTCAGGCAGAGCCTACAAGCGATCCAGCACCTCCTGAGGCCCCGTCACCAGTAGCAGAGGTTTCAGAGACTAATACTCCAAATCCAACTACAGTGCCTGCAAGTGGCGACCCGTTCATATGATTGGTATACCTCCGCACTGTTGACGTAAATGAATTTATTTACAATTCAAGATTTATTTACATTTGTAAAGAAATCAATTTAGATATAAAGGAAATCTAGTATATTAGTTAGTAACAAGTGTAACTCTGGTACAATAGTACCTAGCAGATGTGTTTTCCTATTTTTTTTCTCAATTTTCCAAGGTGATGTCTTTTCTCATATTGTTGTGATTGTGTAATATCCGGACACATGAGTGCGGCTTTTTTTAATTCCTACTCAATTGTTTTTGGCTGTATAAATTTTCTGATTCTCTAAAACTGTACAAGTTAAAGGCCAGTCTCTAATTTGTAAAGAGTTTGTGGTTGCATATACAATTATACCTAGCTGCAATCTTTTCTTGTCGTGTTCTTTTTAGCCATTCATAGCTGGACATGAGAGCTGGTTTCTTTATTTGAGAGATCAAGTGATATTTGGATATCTCCTATTCTCCTGGCTAATGGCTTTCTTCTGTATTTGTATTGATGGCTCTGATGTATATCTATCTCCACCATATATTTACGGGGAATTTCTCAATGCAACTTATATATTATTAAAACACCTCGTAAAAATATAATAGTCCCTAGGTTTTGGAGATGACGCACCAAAAACAGATATAATTCATTTATTTTTAAGATACGTCCTAAATTTATGATTAAATTTATTTCGAAAATGCATTTTCAAAATTTTTTCAGAAATGTATTTCTAAAACTATTGAAAATAATACATTTGGTTAATAAGTAGTACAACCTGATTTTTCTCAAACAAAAAAAAAAGATAAGTATCCAACAAGAAAATTACTCTATGCCTATAAATATAAAATTGATTATAGGAAGCAACTAAACAAGCATTATATTGTAAAATAAATCTATTTTAGTTAGTAGTGACTATAGTAACAGCGAAGAAAATGACCACTTAATCACCGTCTCCTGCCGGTAGTCTTGGCCACTTTTTTTTTTATTCATTCAGCAGATTTTTGAAATTATTAAAAAAAAATATTATAGATGGTTATTTCTGTCCATAAATATTGGAGTTACAACTCATTATATTTTTAAGGGTTAAATATACGATTCCCCTATGTCATTAGCGCGACTTTTGGTTTTTCCCGAAGTATTTTTTTTGTGATTCATTCCTTATAAAACAAAGATTCTATCTTCAGTGACCCCTATTCCTGGTATAAAATCTTAAAAAACTTAAGGCTTAATAACACTTTTCGTCCTCGTATTTTGATCAACTCACGAATCTGGTCCTTCATTTTTAAAACAAAACAAAGTAGTCGTTGTACTTGCCTAAAGTATGTAAAACTGATCCTAACCCCCATTTCCACTAAAAAAGCTGATGTGGTCAGATGTTTAATGAAGTGGCATTGCATATGTGGAAATTTAAATTATTAATTCATTAAAATAATTGATTGTAATTAATTTATTAATTCACAAGTAAAATATCAACCCTAATCTCCTCAAATAGAATCAGTGTGCTAGTGTTCCTCGTCTGACCCTTCTTGTTCCCAGTCTCTCTTGTTCTCGTCTCTGTGCTTATTCCATCTTCCATCAAGGACAACAATGGCTGCGAAAGGAAATGCAAAGTACTGTTTCAGGTATGTGTAGGGTTTTTCTTGTTTGTGCTATGTGTTTAGGGTTTTTCTTGTTCGTATTTTGTGCTTAGGTTTTTTTTGTTTTGTTTGTGATATGCGTAGGCCAAGTGAACCCCAGAGGTTGAGGCTACGTATCAACCATGGGGGTAGATTTATCTTCTTCCCTGTCAAATTGAATGTTGAGGGTCTAGTTTATGAGATGGATGAAGCGTTTGATGTTGATTTTACGAACTATAAAGACTTTAGAGCAGGAGTGCTACATCTTGGATATGCCAACTTCAAGTGTTTGTGGTACCAGCATCAAAAGCTATCATTTCAGACTGGACTTAAGCCTATAAACACTGATGGTGATATCTTAGAGTTAATTCCAGATGCAAAAGGGTATAATGAGTAGACATTTTTGTTGAACATGTAGTTGATATTCCTGATATAGTTGAAGTTGGTGATGAAGGACCGTTGGGGGATGAGATTAGGGATGAAGAAGTTGAAGAAGTTGTTATGGAGGAGGTTAGGACTGAAGGTGTCAGGGATGAAGGGGTTAGGGATGAAGGGGTTAGGGATGAAGCTGATAATGAGGGGGTTAGGGATAAAGCTGATAATGAGGGGGTTAGGGATGATGCTGATAATGAGGGGGTTAGGGATGATGCTGATAATCAGGATGGTTATGTTAGTGAAGAAGATGAGGACTATGTTGCAAGTGATGAAGAAAGTGAAGATGACTCTTATATAGGTGTTGATGGAGCAGAATGGGATTGGACAAGTGAAATACCTGTTGGGGGTGGAAGCATGAATGAAACACAAACTATTGATGAAGAGTCTGACCAAGATGAAAGTAACTTACACACTCCTGTTGAGAGTGATGATGAAATTGTTCAGAAAAAGGAATTTTCTTACTTTCAAAGTTCCTGAAAATGATGAAGCTGTTAGGTTTGAGATTGGTATGCAGTTTACTTCAAAGGAAAAAGTCATGGATGCTGTCAGGGATCATGCTATGGAAACAAAGACAAATTTATGGTTCTACAAAAATGATGCTATTAGGGTTATTGTGAAATGTCAAACAAAATGTCTATATCATATGTTGGTTGCTAAAAGGAGTGCAAGTAAGTACTGGCAAATCACAAGTTTGACTAAGGATCATGAGTGTGTTAGATCAGCTGGGAATAAACAAGCTAAAACTAAGTGGCTAGCAAAGAAGTTCATACCTTTGATTAGGCACACCCCTCAAATCAAATCTAGTGGATTGGTTGATGAGGCATTTCAGGGGTGGAAGGTTAAGCTCAATCATTTTCAAGCATATAGGGAAAAGAATAGAGCATTAGAGTTGATAGAAGGTGCTAGTAGTGAGCAATATGCACACTTAAGGAGCTATGCTGAAGAGTTGAGAAGGTCAAATCCTAACAGCACAGTCATAATCAAATGTCGGACATCTGAAATAGGTCTTGTCTTTGAAAGGATTTATATTTTCCTAGAGGCTTGTAAGGTTGCTTTTGCTCAACTTGTAGACCATTAATTGGATTAGATGCTTGCTTTTTGAAAGGAGAACATGGTGGTCAGCTAATAGCAGCTGTAGGTAAGGATGGAAACAACCAAATGACACCTATTGCCTATGCTGTGATGGAATCTGAAACAAGAGATTCTTGGAAGTGGTTTGTTGAACTATTATTGGAAGATCTTAATCAACTTATCCCTAGACAACATTCATTTACTTTTGACCATCAAAAGGTATGTATTTCTTGTCTTCATATTTTTGTATGTAACTAAAAGTATGTATTTCAATACTTAACTGTTTGTATGTATATGTTTGTTATGTCAGGGACTTGTGGAGGTAATTAAAGGGCTAGGTGATAATGTGGAACATAGGTTGTGTGTGAAGCATCTCTATGGTAATTGGAATAAAAGATTCCCAGGAGCTGATATGAAGGAACTATTGTGGACAACTGCAAGAGCAACAACTGTACCAGATTGGAACCATGCTATGAAGAGAATAAAAATCAAAAATGCAGATGCTTACACTGAAATGGCTAAGGTTCAACCACAACAATGGACAAGATCAACTTTTAGCACTTACACTCAATGTGATCTGCAGGTCAACAATATGTGTAAAGCATTCAACAGGGCAATTCTTGAAATTAGGGAAAAACCAATAATTTCTTTACTTGAAGGTATTAAGCATTATATAACTGTTAGGATTGTGAAGCAAAGGAAAATGCTGGAAAGGCACAATGGTGATATCTATCCTAATGTTCAAAGAAGAATCGAAGGATACAAAAGGAAGGCAGGGGGTGGAAGGCAACATGGCATGGTGATGAGCAAATGGCTAAGTTCAGTGTATCTAATGAGAGAGAGATACATATGTTGTGGATCTGACAGCAAAGACTTGTGCTTGTCGTAAGTGGGGCTTAACTGGTATACCATGTGAACATTCTATTGTCTGCATTTGGTATAATGGTTTGCAAGTTGAAACTTTTGTGTCAACCTATTATAGGTACATTCTTTTGTCTGCATTCTATATGTATCCATAAGCTGAATCATAAAGTGAAAACTGTCTGTATCCATAATTTGTGTGTCTTGTGTTTGCAGGAAGACACAATGTCTGGCCACTTACTCCCACATTGTGCTACCCTCAAATGGACCAAGACTATGGCCAGTGACAAATACTGAGTACATCAATCCACCACTAATGAGAAGGGCACCAGGAAGGTCAAAAAAGTTAAGGAACGGATCCAATGATGAGCAAAGAAAACCTGGTGTGCTGCCAAGACAATTGAAGACAGTCAAATGCAAAAAATGTCACAAGTATGGACATAACACAAGGACATGTAAGGGCAAAAGTGTTGCTGACAGGCAGATTCCTAAGGGAGGAAACAAGCAGAAGACAACAGGCAAGGCTAGCTCTAGTGGACAGCAGAAAAACAAGAAACAAAAAACAACTGCTAATGAAGTTGAGGTTGTTTTTTATCAGGGATCACAGGCTCCACAACCATCTCAAAATTACATGATACTTAGGCCTTTTATTTTGGTGTTTTGACTGTTAAATCTAATATTTTGCTGTAATGAAAATTAGTCCATATTTTGGTGTAGTAATGACAAGTAGATCACAATCAAGTTATGTTTTGGTGTAATGATAATTCAGCATATATTGTTGTCATGACAATTATGTTTTGCTATATAATGGTTGTTTATGTAATGACAATTATCCTTCTTTATCTGTTATGGTTTAAATTTTGAAAATTAACACTATTCTTTTGCTGTAATGACAACTAATGGTGTAATCAACAACTAATTCATTGGAACAACTTAATTCAACAACTTACATTTGAAAAGTACAACATACATCACTTAATTCAGCTTCTAATCATCTAATTCAGCTGCTACAACAATTAACAACTAATTAAAACAACTTAATTCAGCTTCTTGACAACTAATTCAACACTTCTTCAACATAATATTACATATCAATCCCATAATGAGCACTACAACTAAAATAACTAATCCTTGGCAGAACCTCAGCTTCTTTTTCAAATTGTCATCTTGTTTCATCTTCAAATTATCCTTCTTCTTGTCTTCATCAATTCTCTTCATTAGTGACAAAATCACCTCCTTAGCACGAACCGGAATTTCTTCATCGTACCAGTTGAAGAAATTACACCCCTTTCGTCCCTGCAACTGAAATTCATACAAAAGCAGCCATTAAACGAGTATACATAATCAGGTCCTTCAGCTTCTCAAATTCGTACAAGAATAAAATTCAACCATTTAGATACGAAATGGTGTTTACCTTGTATAAACCACAACCATTAAACCTCCGCCCAGGGTTCTCCTTCGTCCACGAGGTAGTGAGCGGCGAATCAAGGTCACAGAAGCAGCGAACCTGTCTTCTTCGTAACACGCAACTGTTGCTGGATACGACATAAGAATTAGCTGACATGGAAGTGATAAAGGTAGAACTAAGAATGGATGAATGAACGATATAAGTGAAGAGAAGATTCAGAGAAACAACAGAGATGAAGAGGCACGAAGAGATGCAGAGAAAATTGAGATAGACGAAAGAGATGAAGATACGATTGGGATTTAGGGTTACTGAATTTAAAAAGATTTTTTTTAATTTGATTTCTTTATTTTCTGAAATGTTAATTCTAATATTATTAATGACATGTAAGTGCCTAGTCAACCACTTAATCTGGCCACATCAGCTTTTTTGGAGTGGAAATGGGGGTTAGGATCAGTTTCACATACTTTAGGCAAGTACAGGGACTGCTTTTGTTCTGTTTTAAAAATGAAGGACCAGATTCGTGAGTTGATCAAAATACAAGGACGAAAAGTGTTATTAATCCAAAACTTAACTCCTATGAAATTCGAACCCAGGAGTATTATTGGCAATGAGGTCAAGCACCCAACTGCTAGACTAGCAGTTTTTGTTTGTTTATACTTGCATTGAAAATTCTTTTATTAATTGATTATTCTTGAGTTTTATTTTTTTAGATTTGCATTGATCTTTCTTTTGAAACCAACATCCTCTCTTTCGTCTTCTCCGTTCTACCTTTTCTCCATGGCCATTTTACAAACATAAAAAATCAACAGAAAATGCAAACGCAAGATATGGTTCAACTCATTTTTCCAACCTCAACATAACTTTAATCCTCAAATTCGTTGAAACCTCCACAATCCTTTTTAATTTTAAGTTTTCTTCTCAAACCCTAAAGCTTAAACGTCAAATTAAATGGTGTATATGGAACAATTCAAACAAATAACATGGGGTTATTACTCAATGAAGCATGGCAAACAAACCGATATAAAAAATTCATGAAAAAGAAGGGCGCTTGGTGCCGGTGGTGATGTTTCGTGCGGTGGTTACGGGTTGTTCAAGGGCTTGGTACGGCGGCTGGATTCGTGGATTCTTGTTTTTGTAACATCGAATTTTGGTAATGTTTCCAAATGAAGAAGAAAAGAAGAACAAGAACAGTGTTGATTATACTCACTTTGCGGATGAATCTGAACAAGAACTGCATTATCACGTAAATGAATATGCATCTGAAGTAATCAAGAATATGAACTTTGCGGATGAGAAAGCCATTAAGATTCAGAATAAGCAGTTTCTTCTTCTAATCGATTTGACGAGATCTTGTGATTCTGGATGAAGCATATTTGTTTAGGTTTTTCTCTTACAGGTTTGGTAATTTTGAGCATAATAATGGTTTTGAGATTTGTTTTGTGAGAGATGAATAGTGAATATTAACAAACAAGAGTGGTTAATCAAGTGGTTGGGCGTTTGGCATTTGATTGCATGTTCCTGTGTTCGATTCCTCTTAGAATTAATTTTTAAGATATATTTTCATATGAAGCTAAATAATATTGACATGTCATTATTTAAATAAAGGAAGATTAATACACAGTCAGCAAAATTAATGTCATGTAGGAAGATTCCAATCGCCCAGGGTCAGCAAAATGAATGCCATGTAGGGGGGAATCTTTGTTTTATAAGGGAGAATCACAAAAAAAATACTTCAAGAGGGGAAAACCAAAAGTCGATTCCAATCGCCCAGGGGAATCTTTGTTTTATAAGGGGAAATCACAAAAAAAAAATACTTCAAGGGGAGAAAATCAAAAGTCGCCCTAATGACAGCAGGAAAATTCGTATATTTAACCCGCATTTTTAAGTAAACTTTTGGACAATTTCATTTCTAAAAAAATAATTAAAAAACGTGGGAAATGAAAACTATCACCAATTTTTATTGCTAGTGCATCCGAGAGCCTGCTGAATCTATTGACGACTATGAATGCGAGACCAATTTTAGACCTTGAGTAATAACTTAGATGACAGCTGATAATAATGCAAATTTGATCATCAAAACAAAGGTATTATCCAAATTCCAAACTCATGTAATTCCATACTCTTAAGCATATGTATCTTTTTAAATTCTTTTAATAAATCTCATACCTAGTCATAATTAAGATGGAAGTATGCTTTTATATGTACTTCACCTATTAGCAGAGCTAGAAAAACCAAAGCAGAATATAGTATTTTTTTTATAATTCAGAATGAAAATTTTCTTGTGAAAACATATAAAAGCATTTTCACAAAATTACCAAACCTTAAAATTATCTTTTTGATTTGCTTGAAAGAAATTGGAGTGTAGAAAATAAATACTTGCATCAACTATTATAATAGGTGAAAGAAATTAGACCCAAACATACACTGATTAATTTGATTTTAAATAATCTAATGAAGTTCACAAATTGAGACTTCTACAAGGTGAGTGAATAAGGATGAAATATTGTAAACACCAAGTGTTGACGGGTGATATATGTAATGATAGTTTTGAAATTTAAAAACTAGCCATCCTATTTTATTTTATTTTTAAGCAAAAAGTAGCATTTATTTGTTACTCCCTCCGTCTCATAATAAGTGTCATATTTGAGTTTTGCGCGGTTCTTAAGAAAATGATTGGATGTGTTGGTTTTAATGATAAAATTAATATCATTTACTAAAATACCCTTATTTCTTATCGGTAGTAGAGTAGTTGAAAAACGTGAAAGTTAATAAATAGGGGTATAGTAGTGAAAAAAATTAATAAATGTTGCATTGGTTTTCTAAAGGGACATTTATTTTGAGACATAAAAAAAGTGCAAATGAGACACTTATTATGAGACGGAAGGAGTACTAAGATAACCAATCAAAAGAGGTGATTCTTCAAAATTTGTTTTGTTATAATTTTGTAATAAATAAATACTGCTAGTATTTTTCTTTAAAATAATAACTAGTCAAAGATCCGTGCGTCCGCACAGGTAAGTTCTATAATTATATTATTTAAACTCCATCTCCTTCCTTTCATTACTCACACTATAAACATTAGTAACAAAATCTATTACAGATTTGACATGCACGACAGTAAATCGATCATTACGCATATGTTGCCTTTAGAATGTAAAGCACAAATATAAAAAGAGTACATTTAAGACAGCAAACAACCAGAAATGAACCCGAAATTCTTGATATCTATCACATACATAGAAAGGTGCCTAGTCCTGTAACTGGAAGCAATATCATCTACTTACTGCTAAGCATGATACATTGGCACTAGTTAATTGAAACTTCTACTCTTGGCCATGGGCAAGATCGTGCCAAACTTCCCCGTTAACTTGCTGCGCTTCCTGATCTGATCAACAGTAAAGCACATGGTGTTAGAAACTCAACAAGAAAACCAGAAACAATCCTCCAACAAAAGACCCATCACACAAACAATAATCTATCCAGTAACATAAGTTACATAGCATTGACACTTAATACTGAAGATTTGTAGTATCCAACATGTACTAATACCTGATACCCACATAAATGAACACTTCAATCACTTCAATTTTCTTAGATTATTACCGGTACATGTTAGCTATGAAGCACGGACTCTGACACGGACACGACACGACACGGACACTTCGACACCGCTAATGTAAAAAACACAAGACACCGACACCGCTACATATATGATAATATTTAAAATTCATTTATCCATTTATTATCAAAAGAGTTAAAAATATCCTAATCAAAGTTGTTGTCTTTAATTTTTCATTGATAACATTGCTTCAAATACATGTTTATACAAATTCTTTTTTAAACATTTGTCTAAATTGTCCGACACGTGTTGTATGAGTGTCAAACGGGTGTCGAATACCGATTTAAAGAGTGTCGAAGCAAAGAAAATAAATCATTTATTTGAGGACACCTGTCTGACTTTTCCGACACTTCACTAACTTTTCGACACGTGTCGTACGGGTGTCATACAAGTGTCGGACACCGACGCGTGTCCGACACCGCGACACGCCTACTCCTATAGGTGTCCGTGTTTCATAGCATGTTAGTGTCAGCAATACGTTTAATGACGGTGTTTGTGCTTCATAAATTATAAGAGTACAGATGTACATCCAAACACACATTTACTTTTACACAACACAACCATGTTTTCAGTGAAGCAAATCTACTAAATTGCAACTTCTCAATCTCAGGTAATATTAAGTTTTAATCAACAAGTGTGGAGCTAGTTCACAACTTCATTGAAGCGATACTTAAATAAAGTAAGCTTCAGATAGATATTATCCACAAATCTAATTGATTTTGTAAGTGAATTGAGACACATACTTGAGTCCTCAGTATCATCCGTCCGAACAACCAGTGTTGGAGGTAGTGGAAGATCTGTAAAAACAGCACATCAGATTAACACATGGATATCAAGTTAAAAATTTATATATCACCAATTTTGTCCCTAAACATGCATTCTCTTCATGCTTCGTCCATCACATAAACCACACCAGTGCTATGTTGTACTTGTTGATTTAGTCACAAACATTCTGTCCCATCGATTTAGGGCAAGATAAATGACTCTCATTGGATGTCAATATAAAACTAATTTATATTGATAGTGTATGCCTCTTAATCTCATAGAACAAAAGATTCTCAATATATAGTTCAACTTCTTATTTGTTTATTTTTTCAATATAAACAAAATGCAAAAAAAAAAACATCTTGAACATATTCACAACAAGAACAACATCAATTGAAAGGCTTGATTGTTATTTTGTTTATACTTACAACTTACAACAAAAACAACAACCAAGACTTATCCCACTAAGAGGGGACGACTACATTAATCAACTTATGCCATACCGTTTAATCTCGAGATCTTTCTTTATAATTGTATTTATAATTTTTTTAGGTCTTCCTCGACCACTAACTATTTGACTCATTTCTATCTGATTTGCTCTCCTTACCGAAGAATTTAGCTTTCTTCTTTCTACTTGAACAAAATGCATAAAAGATTCATCTTGAAAATTAAACTACCGCTAAAACCTATCTACACAAATAAAATAAATTAAAACAAAACAAAAAATGTAAAGAAAAAAAATACCATCAGCAGGGAGAGTGTCTCTCATCCAATCCTCATCAACAATATCAATTAGAACTCCCAAACTCAGATCTGCCATTTGTTAACTTTGCCACCACACTTAATTTTCCTATTCAGTGTTAACATTTAACATAAACAATGCAATTCTAAGAACAAATTGATACTAAATAAATCAAAATTCTTATTCTAATTCTTATTCAAACATCCACACGAAACAAAAAGAAAGGTTATTATAGATTTGTTAGGAGTTTGTAATATCTCATAGATTTGTGAATTTATCGGAGAAGATGCGAAAATTAGGTTTCTCGAGAACTAACGGTTGAAAATAATAAGAATTGCAGAAATGCTGTGTGAGGTGGTAAGGAATGAAAGAAAATCATTTTGGAGAATAGAGAGAAGCGAATGAGGGAACCTGACTGAGACTGAGAGAATCGAATCGATGCTAACCTTGTCACTGCAACTGCCACTGTGTTGGATACTTTATTTTTTTATTTTAAATTTTTAAAAAATAATACAATTGAATGGTGATGATGCAGTGATGGTGTAAAACATTTTACACCGACTGTGCATAATAATTAAACTCATGAAATAAATGAAAATTGATTAAAATATATTTTGATAAAACAATATTCGTCAGTTTCTCAACCTCATTCCACCAATTTTATAATTACGCAGTAAAGATTAATTTTTCAAAAACTTTCCAAAAATATATTTTTGTAATAAATTTAGACGTAAAATAGGGCCTACGAAAACGAGTGAATTGTATGTGTGTGGGGTGCGTTTGAAAATTCATATAAAAAATAGAGAGGCGCTTTCGAATTTCCATAGGGTTCTTTTCCACCACATAGAGTGGATTAAGAAATTTCCTATTAAGAGATTTGTTAAAATGCTAAAATCAATTACAGTACTCTATCTGTCTCATAAAAATTGTTTTATTTGAACAATATGCAATTCTTAAAATAATGATTAGATGTATTTATTTTAATGATAAAATTAATATCATTTACTAAATTATTTCTTTTAATCATAGGTAATAGAGCAGCTGAATAAAGTGAATGTTAATAAATAAGGATATAATAGTAAAAAAATAATAATAAATGCTACATTAATGATCTTACCTGATCAGATGGATCTTCAAGGCCTGCAAGGAACTGGGTTTTCGGTAAACTGGGGGGTGTACCTGCAAGGTACTCCGATGCCAAAGTAAGAATACGAGCAATCAGAGTGCAAGCACAAGCTAAAAGTTAGAAGAGAATGAATACCTGACCCACTAATGAAAGAATGTATTTATAGCCCCCAGCGCTGGGCCAAGATCTCGCTACTAGACTGGATACCCAGGCCCAGTTAGGAGACTGCCAGGATTCTTAAGCGGAAATATCGGAGGTGCGTGAGTGCTCTCCGTCCTGGTCAACCACGCCAAAGTTTAAGGGAGACGCGGTCTTGTAGGGTCTACGTGGACTCCGTATTATTCGGAGGGGTTGGATGTGAAGGAACCATACGAGGAAAATGGTCCCCGACATAGGGCCAAGAGGAGAAGGGTCCTCGGTGGAGGGAACGCTCGCTGGGAGCGCGCTTGACATGCTTGGGTCTAGACGAGGAGATAGATCTTCGTCAGGTGGGATGCTCGTGGGGAGCACCTTATGCCGAGCACTGGATGCAGTGCATTAATGTCGTTGGGTCTCGAAGGAGCCGAGCACTGTTTGCTCCTTATGGACTTAGAGATGATTTGGGCCTCTAAGTCCAATTGGACCGAAAGTAGATTGGGCCGAATCTTGGTCCAGTCCAGAACAATTAATATTATAAAAAAAATAATTATTTTGATTCAGAGAAAAAATACAAATGAGACTTTAGGTTGAAAATAAAGAAATAAAAAAAATAAAAAAAAAGAGTATATAGACTTTAGGTTGAAAATAAAGAAATAAAAAATAGAATTAAATCAAATTTTTTCGCATTGGCCAAAGGTTCCTTATTTATCGGCAGCAAAGACTAAAGTAAGAATTAAAGGTAATATGATTAACTCAAGAAAGGTTATGGTAGTTCTAACATAAATTATCCTCTTAATTAGAGAAAAAAGATGTCAAATTAATGACGTTAAACAAATGCTTAAAAAAGACACATCAAAGCTAGGTAGTATCGTTTTAATTGTATTTTAAGGGTTAGAACCAATAAATAGATTTAGTTTGAGGGTTGGAATGTTAATTTCATAGAGCAATGGCTAAAAATTTAAACTTTTGAAAAAATTTATACATTTATGCGAAAAAAAATTTAAATAACCAGGTTTAATAAAAAAAATACAGAAAAAACCAAGTTTTCGGGGTATTTACCAAACTGTCTAGGTTTGGGACACCGGAAAGGTGTATGCGCCAAATGAAATGGCGCATGCATAGGTTACAAGCCAAACCATTTGGCGCAAACCCTTAAAAATTAGGGCAAAAATGTGTGAGCCATTTGATTTGGCGCATTAGGCCAAGCTTTAACACATAGGCGCCATTTCATTTGGCTCCTATGTGTTGTGCCTTTTTTTTTCAAAATTAACCCGTTTCGGGTATTTTCGCGCACCGTTTTTTATTCTGGTCTTTTATTTTCGTAAAAACGTCTGATAAATCGAGTTCGTAAAATTCTCACTAACCCTAAATAATGTTTGCGTTGTCGATATCGGTTTTTCACTAAAGCACAATTTATTGATGAAAGACCGATGAACGGTTACAAGAGGTGGTAAGCGAAACTGATACATTGTCGTAAAAAAAATACAGATTATATTAAACTTGCGACGAGGTCGAGCCACGATTAGGGCATCTTTTTCTATTGTGCCCCACCTGACGACAAATGCTGCATTTTCGTTCCATTTTGTCGTGGACGTCCATTTCGGTTCTAATCCGTGTACTATTGGGACGACCCTTTTTCTTTCGCCGCATTGCGTCGTTATGCCAAACTACCTCTCCATCATACTCAGGCCAGTAATCTTCCTTGGCTACCACTGGAAACGCAGCACTGTAAACTCTGAGCAATGTCTGAGTCTTGTAAATCGGAGACAGTAGTGATTTAGCGTCGCGGTGCGCATACGCACATGCAGCTATGACGTGCGAGCAAGGCATACGAAAAGCTTGAAACCTTCCACAGTCGCACCAATCTTCGTCCAGAAGAACCCTATATTGTTGTCTTGGCAATCCCTCATTGTGGTCAATTGTCTCGCGCACACTGAACGTGCGATTGAATCGGTCGAAAGAAGTTACTTGATGAGTGTTTGCTTTTGCCGATTGCTGTTGCATAAATTTCATGCAACTATCACTTAATAGTTGACCAGATTGCCTAACATCACCCCATTTCCTGCCTCTCGTTGAGAAGAGTGAAGCCATCCTAAAGTAGGTAGCCTCCACTAGTGCTGTGATTGGAAGGTTACGAATGCCTTTGAAAACGCCATTCATGGATTCCATGAGATTTGTCGTCATATGGCCCCATCGCACGCCCTTGTCGTAAGCCCTTGTCCATTTCTCCCTAGAAAGGTTATCTACCCAACTACCTGCCTCTGGATTTGTCATTACAATCTCACTCCGATAATGCTGGAATGTGGGTTGGGTCAATGCATAACCAGCATTGACCAGGGCCTTTCTTAGATGTTTGTCCTTGATCTCCCGCATGAAGTTCTGGGCGATGTGGCGAATACAATAGACGTGTTATGAAGGGGGGTCATGCCATCCGTTTGCTGGATTATTATAAGCACTCTCTATGGAAGCGTGCCTATCAGAGATTAAACAGATGTCAGACTGAGGAGCAACATGTTCTCGGAGGTTCCTTAGAAAGAAACTCAAAGCCGCCGCAGTTTCACCTTCGACGATTGCAAACGCCATTGGAAATATGTTGTTGTTCCCGTCTTGTGCAACCGCCATGAGCATGGTTCCTTTGTATTTGCCGTATAACCATGTCCCATCAATTTGAAGTATGGGTTTACAATGTGCAAACCCTCGTACGCAAGGTTTGAACGCCCAAAAAAGCCGATGGAATATTCCGTTTCCTTGGACAGGGTTTCCATCCGGGGCATACGCGGGCAGTGTCTCTAGAATAGTAACAGTGCCAGGTGCGTAACTATGCAGCGCATTGAGGTATCGGGGAAGAATTTTGTATGACTCCTCCCAGTTGCCGTAGACTGTCTCAATTGCCTTTGTTTTTGCAACCCACGCCTTTCTGTAAGATGGAGTGTAGTTGAAGGTTGTAACGATATGCGAGATAATATTTTTGACCTTCAGAGACGGATCAGAGCTTATTAGAGGCAAGATCTCCTGACATATGAGATCGGCACTGAGTTTCGTATGATCCTGGGAAGTGTTAGGGTTGACACACGTGTGTTGCTGAGTTTCGTATGGATGTGTTGACATGTCCAGCATGCAGCTTGTTACCGTTTTTGCCTCATGAGTATATAAACCACTTAGGACTCTGCACATTTCGCACCACTTTCACTCATCTACTCTCACAACAATCCTTTTGCAATCAAATTCCAAATTTTCATCCTTCAACCATGTCTCTCCTAACAATGGGTGATACACACAGAGGAACCCCCGAGAACATCGCTACCTTTGTAAGTATTTTAGTATTACGTTAATAACATGCAACTGACTGTGATTAAATAACTGAATTTTTTTTGCATACATAATTATTTTCAGAACGCTCAACGTTTCCGGACTCGTAGTCACTCGACCATCTCTCCGGACGACCGCATAAGACCCTACTTGGACGTTGCTGGTTTCGGACCGATTAGCACCATCACTGAGTCTTCTATTGAGCACAAATTTGTTCTTGCGTTGCTAGAACGCTGGAGGCCGGAGACACACACCTTCCATCTTCCAACAGGGGAGTGCACCATCACCCTGGAGGATGTTCATATGTTACTAGGCCTTCCAATTGACGGTAAGGCAATTAATGATCGTGTAATGCAGGCAAATTCCTTATGCTTTCAGGAAATTGGCATAGACTTGATAGAGGGACAAGTTGGTGCTAGGGGACAAGGTATTAACCTTAAGAGGTTAAGGCTTTATTATGATCAGTTTCGGTTGGATGATGCGTCTCCCCAAGAGACCATACTTCAGAAAACTAGGTGCTACCTACTCTTGCTAATTGGAAACGTTTTGTTCCCAGATAGCACTGGTAACACTGTTAATTTTATGTATCTTCGTTTATTAATGAATTTTACTAGATTTGGTCTATATAGCTGGGGGTCTGCAGTGCTGGCTACGGTGTACCAATCCCTGTGCAAGAACTCAAAAGTTGATTCTTGCACATTCTATGGATGCGCTCTGTTGGTGCAGGTGTGGGGGTGGTGGAGGATGCCCATACTGACCCCGGTTAACAATGGCAGTTGGACCTTTCCGTATGCACTGAGGTAAGTTTTTAGTATACCATATTTTTCATACACAATTAGTGGATTATGATCTACTCCACTCTAACTAAATCATTATATTTACGTTGTAGATTTTGCGTGAAAAAAATGGACTTCACACTAAATCCGCGGTCAAATATCACAATGTACCGCACGTTGATTGATCACCTAGGACCCCATCAAGTATTATCTCTAATCTTTTTCTTTTTTATTAGAGTATTTTTTATAAATATTTTTTCCCGAAATAATGTATAACTCTTATGCATGCAGTTCATATGGCGACCGTATCTCGAATGCGAGTATGAGCCTAGAGCTCAGGATGCAGAAATTTGGACCACAAAGTGTTGCCTGATCCGGTACAATGTAACACCCTTCTAAACCCCGCGGAAATTAACATTAAAATCAGAGTAAAACATGAAGAAGAGTATTACAACGCCAACAAAATAAACAACATTCATGTCATGCCATAAAGGAACGATAAACCAAAAATTATTCAGGTAGCATGTTAACACAGCGGAATCTTCTTAACAACTGAATAATCAAACATCTGGAGTCGAAGACTCATAAATGCAACCATAAACCATAAACAAAACAGAAGTTTATCAGCCAATTCTAAAATAACGTTCCCGGTGTTACACGACCAGAGCATGACACTGACCCAACCGACTCTAACGAACTACTTGACGAGCTAATCCTCACCAAGTACACAAGCTACTCCTCAATCTGAAAAATAACAACAGTAAGGGTGAGTTTCGTTCGCATTAACAAATGTTATAGGTATATAAACAATACAACTTCATCCATACATTATTCACCCAAATCAATTATATTCAGATAATATAGCAACATACATACCAAAATACACACAAATCATAACATTGGACAACTTCCATTCATGTTACAATTATACACAACAACCTAATGCAATGCAACTAAATGCATGTGGTACCAGACATGGGATAACCCATCTCACCGATCCACCACCATAAAGATTCGGCTACTTCTCTCACCAATTCCACACAATGGGAATTAGCTACCGCTGTCCCACCACCATAAGGGATACAGCCCACAACATGATTATGAAATGCATGCATCACATACCGCATGCTAATCATCAACACCAAACAACTGAACAGTCATAATCATCAACCAATGCAATAACAATATAATCCACCACAACCAATTAAATCAAGTGTTTAAATTAAATTCGAGTCACAACTCAAACACTGTTTTATTGCATATCTCACTGAATTAGTCTCACTAGGTTCGAACGGCACATCAAACAGACTAACAGTTAAAAAGTTATACATCGTTAAACTTTAACAAAAAAAAGAGTCCAAACAGCACAGCACGCGGCGCCAACATCTACACGCGGCGCGAAACGAGGAAAAGTTACGCCTTCGCGGCGCCAACACCTACACGCGGCGCGACGCGAGGAAAAGTTACGCCTTCGCGGCGCCAACACAGGTACGCGGCGCGACCTGTGCGTATCAAAACATCTTGCCAATCAGTCCACCTGTTCGCGGCGCCACCCTGTGCACGCGGCGCGAACCGGTGATTTCAGAAATCCCAACCTGCAGAAAACAGCATTCTATGCCTCCCAAATACTCTCAAATCATACCAGTACGAATTTCAGCAGAATAAACCACACATACGACATAAAATGCACGTTTACACATACTTCTAATCAGGTTTAACATCATTGTTCATCACCAATCATCATTCACAACCTAAATTGAATCAAAGTTCTATAAACCCCAAAACCCCAAACCCGACATATAATCCAATTCGAAATCCTAACATACAAATTCCATCGAATCATTCATACATCCCATAATAGAGGTTAATGAGAAGAATCCCCCCCTTACCTCGATGTCGAATTCTTGAATTCTCTTCCTCTTCGCACTTGCTCTTCTCCCAATTTCACGTTCAATCTCCTCTGCTCCCTTTTGGTTCTTTTCTTTTTCACAAAAATACTCCTCTTTTCTATTTTTATGAAAATATAACTTTATTTTAGAAAAAGGGCTTTGCAACTGATACACCCCCCAACTGCTACTTACAACACTGGCCCATTAGCCTTATTTCATCCCTATTCCCAAATAATTCCACTTAATTCTAATATTTAATAAAAAAAAATTAATTAAATTAAATAAAGAATTTTATGGGGTGTTACAACCCTCCCCCACTAGAAAAGTTTTCGTCCTCGAAAACATACCTTAGGCAAAGAGTTCTGGGTAGGAGTCCTTCATTTGGCTCTCCAATTCCCAGGTAACATTTCCACCGGCTGGTCCTCCCCAAGCTACTCTGACCAACGCTATCTCCTTGCCACGCAGTTGTTTCACCTTCCGATCTTCAATCCTCGTAGGTAAAGCTTCAACTGTCAGATTATCCTTTACCTGTACATCATCTACTTGGATAACATGTGACGGATCAGCAATGTATTTCCTCAACTGCGACACATGGAATACATCATGCAGATTCGCAAGTGTCGGTGGTAACGCAATGCGATACGCCACCTCTCCCACTCTTTCTGAAATCTGAAACGGACCAATAAAACGCGGAGTTAATTTCCTTGACTTTAGAGCTCGTCCGATACCAGTCATAGGTGTAACTCTCATAAACACGTGATCTCCTTCTTGAAACTCAAGAGTTCTCCGTCTCTTGTCATGATAACTCTTCTGACGACTCTGAGAAGCCTTCATCTTCTCCTGAATCATCTTAATCTTTTCTGTTGTTTCTTGAACAATCTCTGGTCCAATCATCGCACTTTCGCCAGATTCATACCAACATAAAGGCGTTCTACATCTCCGACCATACAAAGCTTCAAACGGAGCCATACCAATGCTCGAGTGAAAACTATTATTGTAGGTAAATTCGATCAAGGGTAGATAACTATCCCAAGTACCACTCCTTTCCAACACACAAGCACGCAATAAATCCTCTAGCGATTGGATAGTTCTTTCTGTCTGTCCGTCCGTCTGCGGATGATAAGCAGAACTCAATCTCAGCTTAGTACCCAAAGCCTTCTGCAAACCTTCCCAGAATTTGGATGTAAACCTTGGATCTCTATCTGACACGATACTCGAAGGAATACCATGTAAACTCACTATCTTCTCAATGTACAATTGAGCCAGCTTCTCCATCGAGTAATCCATTCTCATTGGTATAAAGTGAGCAGACTTAGTCAACCTATCCACTATGACCCAAATGGCTTCATAGTTCTTCACCGTTCTCGGCAATCCAGAAACAAAATCCATAGATATACTATCCCACTTCCATTCCGGAATAAATAACGGTTGCATAGCTCCATATGGTTTCTGATGCTCAACCTTCGACTTCTGACAAGTTAAACAAGCATAGACGAATTCAGCTATTTCTTTCTTCATTCCAGGCCACCAAAACAGCTTCTTCAAATCATGATACATCTTGGTCGCACCAGGATGTATACTCAATCCACTACGATGTCCTTCTTCGAGAATACTCTTCCTCAATTCAGAAACATTAGGAACACAAACACGATTACCAAACCTTATAATACCATTCTCGTCGATTCTGAATTCACCTCCCTTGCCTTGGTTAATTAGAGTCAATTTATCCACTAACTCTACATCAACTTTCTGACCTTCTCGAATCTCTTCCAGAATGCCACTAGTCAACTTCAGCATGCCCAACTTAACACTGACAGGAGTGTCTTCGCATACTAAACTCAAATCTCGGAATTGTTCAATTAAATCCAATTCTCTCGCCATAAGCATAGACATATGCAAGGACTTCCTACTCAAAGCATCGGCAACAACATTTGCTTTACCCGGATGGTAATTCAGTTCAAAATCATAATCCTTGAGAAATTCTAACCATCTCCTTTGTCTCATATTCAACTCTTTTTGATCAAAGAGGTACTTCAGGCTCTTGTGGTCACTAAACACTTCAAACCTCGAACCATACAGATAGTGTCTCCACAATTTCAACACAAATACCACTGCTGCCAACTCTAAGTCATGAGTCGGATAGTTTCTCTCATGTAATTTGAGTTGCCTCGACGCATACGCGACTACCTGTTGATTCTGCATTAGTACACCTCCTAATCCCAACAATGAAGCATCGCAATATACCACAAAAGATTCCGCCGGATTCGGCAAAATCAAGATCGGTGCACTAGTCAATCTCCTTTTCAATTCTTGAAATCCTTCTTCACATTTCGAATCCCAGATGAATGCTTGACCCTTCCTAGTCAACTTAGTTAACGGTAACGCTAACTTCGAGAAACCTTCAATGAACTTCCTATAGTAGCCCGCAAGACCAAGGAAACTACGGATTTCGGAAACTGACTTCGGAGCTTCCCATTGAGACACTGCTTCTACTTTCGTTGGGTCAACGGCAATACCATCTTTAGAAATTACATGCCCAAGAAAACTTACTTCACTTAGCCAGAACTCACACTTTGACAGTTTCGCATAAAGTTTCTTTTCCTTCAGTAGTTCTAATACCACTCTCAGATGTTCTGCATGTTCTTCTTCACTCTTAGAATATATTAGAATGTCATCGATAAATACCACCACAAACTGATCCAAATAAGGATGGAAGATCCTATTCATATATTCCATGAAAACCCCCGGCGCATTAGTTACTCCAAATGGCATCACTGTATACTCGTAATGACCATACCTCGTTCTAAATGCTGTTTTCTGAATATCGTCCGTCTTCACCCGAATCTGATGATATCCCGACCTCAAGTCAATTTTGCTAAACACACTCGCACCAACCAGTTGATCCATTAAATCATCAATCCTCGGTAATGGATACCGATTCTTGATAGTAACTTTATTCAGCTGTCTATAATCCACACACAGTCTCATAGAGCCTTCTTTCTTCTTTACCAACAACACCGGCGCACCCCACGGCGACACACTAGGACGAATGAATTCTTTTTCCAGTAACTCTTCCAGTTGACTCTTCAATTCTGCTAATTCAGATGCCGACATACGATACGGCGCCATCGACACAGGACTAGTACCAGGGACTAACTCAATAGCAAATTCTACCTCCCTCTCTGGCGGTAACTCTCTTACATCTTCTGGAAAAACTTCTGGAAATTCGCCTACTACTGGTAAATCACTACTCACCGCTTTCTTCTTCACTTCCATGGATGCAATCAACATAAACACGGCGGCCCCGCCCTTCATGGCTTCATCCACTTGTCTAGCAGTCATTGCTAAATCCTCGACTCGGACATCTTCAGGAAAAATAACTGTCTTCGTGAAACAGTTGATATGAACCCGATTAAATTGCAACCAATTCATACCCAGGATGACATCAAGTTGTTCCAACGGAAGGCATACTAAGTCCATTCCGAACTCTCTACCAAAAATATCAATTGGACAGTTCAAACAGGCAAACGAAGTAGTCACTGAACCCGACGCAGGAGTGTCAATGATCATACTTCCATGAATATCAGATATTTCCAAGTTCAGACGTTTAGCACAATCCAATGAAATAAACGAGTGAGTTGCTCCAGTATCTATTATTGCAATTAAAGGAGTGCCATGGATAAAACACGTACCTTTAATCAATCGATCCTCCGGAGTAGTCTCTGAACCTGATAAAGCGAAAACTTTACCCCCAGTTTGATTCTTCTTTGGCTTAGGACACTGTGGACTGATATGGCCCTCTTCACCACAGTTATAACAAGTCACAGTCCTTCCCTTGCAGTCAGCAGCAATGTGGCCTGCTTTACCACACCGGTAGCACTTCTTCTCTTCACTTTTGCACTCGTGAACACGATGTCCAGGTTCCCCACACTTAAAGCACTTAACAGGAGCACTAGAGTCTCCCCCACTAGGCTTCTTCCAACTTCCAGCTTTATAATTACCTCTACCATATGGTTTACCACGGTCCATAGGCTTCTTCCCTTTCTTGTCAACTAACTCACGGGAGTGAGATGACTTCAGCTTCAGGTTGTCCTCTTCGTAGATTCTACTACAATCTACCAAATCAGCAAACCGACGAATCCTTTGGTACCTGATTCCCTGCTTAATTTCATCACGAAGACCATTCTCGAACTTAACACACTTCGAAAATTCGCTCGCTTCATCATTGTTGTAGTGAACATAATACTTTGCTAGCTCCACAAACTTGGACGCATACTCTGGCACAGTCATGTTACCTTGTGTCAGCTCCAAAAATTCAATCTCTTTCCTGCCTCTAACATCCTCAGGAAAGTACCTCCGCAAGAATTCTCTCTTGAACACAGCCCAAGTGATCGCTACACCTGCAGATTCAAGTTCATCTCTACTAGCCATCCACCAATCATCAGCTTCTTCAGACAGCATGTGAGTCCCGTACCTCACCTTCAGATTTTCAGCACAATCGATCACCCTGAAGATCCTTTATATTTCCTTCAGCCACTTCTGAGCGCCTTCGGGATCGTGCGTGCCTTTGAACAAAGGAGGATTGTTCCTCTGAAAGCTATTCAGCTGCCTGTCAGCACCAATACCAGCTCCATTGGCATTCCCTCCCAACACACCAGCAATCATGCCCAGAGCCTCAGCGATCGCGTCGTCATTTCTTCCCCCTCTTCCGGCCATTGTTCTGCTAAATATCAGACAATATTCATTAGAACAAGAAGTATCGACAGTGTCAACTTTACACTAGTCGTATACGAAGGATTAACCGACACTAAGACTCTGACTCAAACGACCGACTATGCTCTGATACCACTATTGTAACACCCTTCTAAACCCCGCGGAAATTAACATTAAAATCAGAGTAAAACATGAAGAAGAGTATTACAACGCCAACAAAATAAACAACATTCATGTCATGCCATAAAGGAACGATAAACCAAAAATTATTCAGGTAGCATGTTAACACAGCGGAATCTTCTTAACAACTGAATAATCAAACATCTGGAGTCGAAGACTCATAAATGCAACCATAAACCATAAACAAAACAGAAGTTTATCAGCCAATTCTAAAATAACGTTCCCGGTGTTACACGACCAGAGCATGACACTGACCCAACCGACTCTAACGAACTACTTGACGAGCTAATCCTCACCAAGTACACAAGCTACTCCTCAATCTGAAAAATAACAACAGTAAGGGTGAGTTTCGTTCGCATTAACAAATGTTATAGGTATATAAACAATACAACTTCATCCATACATTATTCACCCAAATCAATTATATTCAGATAATATAGCAACATACATACCAAAATACACACAAATCATAACATTGGACAACTTCCATTCATGTTACAATTATACACAACAACCTAATGCAATGCAACTAAATGCATGTGGTACCAGACATGGGATAACCCATCTCACCGATCCACCACCATAAAGATTCGGCTACTTCTCTCACCAATTCCACACAATGGGAATTAGCTACCGCTGTCCCACCACCATAAGGGATACAGCCCACAACATGATTATGAAATGCATGCATCACATACCGCATGCTAATCATCAACACCAAACAACTGAACAGTCATAATCATCAACCAATGCAATAACAATATAATCCACCACAACCAATTAAATCAAGTGTTTAAATTAAATTCGAGTCACAACTCAAACACTGTTTTATTGCATATCTCACTGAATTAGTCTCACTAAGTTCGAACGGCACATCAAACAGACTAACAGTTAAAAAGTTATACATCGTTAAACTTTAACAAAAAAAAGAGTCCAAACAGCACAGCACGCGGCGCCAACATCTACACGCGGCGCGAAACGAGGAAAAGTTACGCCTTCGCGGCGCCAACACCTACACGCGGCGCGACGCGAGGAAAAGTTACGCCTTCGCGGCGCCAACACAGGTACGCGGCGCGACCTGTGCGTATCAAAACATCTTGCCAATCAGTCCACCTGTTCGCGGCGCCACCCTGTGCACGCGGCGCGAACCGGTGATTTCAGAAATCCCAACCTGCAGAAAACAGCATTCTATGCCTCCCAAATACTCTCAAATCATACCAGTACGAATTTCAGCAGAATAAACCACACATACGACATAAAATGCACGTTTACACATACTTCTAATCAGGTTTAACATCATTGTTCATCACCAATCATCATTCACAACCTAAATTGAATCAAAGTTCTATAAACCCCAAAACCCCAAACCCGACATATAATCCAATTCGAAATCCTAACATACAAATTCCATCGAATCATTCATACATCCCATAATAGAGGTTAATGAGAAGAATCCCCCCTTACCTCGATGTCGAATTCTTGAATTCTCTTCCTCTTCGCACTTGCTCTTCTCCCAATTTCACGTTCAATCTCCTCTGCTCCCTTTTGGTTCTTTTCTTTTTCACAAAAATACTCCTCTTTTCTATTTTTATGAAAATATAACTTTATTTTAGAAAAAGGGCTTTGCAACTGATACACCCCCCAACTGCTACTTACAACACTGGCCCATTAGCCTTATTTCATCCCTATTCCCAAATAATTCCACTTAATTCTAATATTTAATAAAAAAAATTAATTAAATTAAATAAAGAATTTTATGGGGTGTTACATACAACATCATCGAAATGCATCATAGTGACCGGGTCATGCTACAGTTCGGAATGCATCAACGTATACCCGACCCTCCAGTTGACTTGGGAGTGTGGCACCTCAGACGAGTTAACCATCAATGGACACACCAAAACTGGAAGGATTTTGCACCCGATCACCGCCAGATGTGGAAGGACTGTCGCCAATATGTCCTCAACTTCCCCGTTAGTGACCATGAGATGAAACCGTCCGCCGAGTACATGAGTTGGTATCGTACAGTTACATCCCCTAACTTGTTTATTGCAGCTCCGTTTTATTTAATTGATCCCCGTGCTCACAACTACATCTTACCCCAACAACAACCTGAAGAGGAACAACAACAACTACGACAACAAAAACGACAACAACAACGCCTACAACAACGCCAACAACTACAGCAACAACAACTACAACAACAACTACAACAACAACAACTGCAACAGCAACAATAAAATCTTTTCAGTACTCCATCCCGTTCCACCCGCAACTACCGACAACCAAATATGTTCCAATCACAGTCTCAACCATTACAAGAATCTGAAGACCACCATCATTCCGCGGGCCAATATAAGACCCAATCACAACCATTTGGATTTGCAGCGTTTGCAGGGTCCACGAGGTCTTTCGGCCAAAACCTTACGCCCGGTTCGTCAAGCCTACATCTAAGTCCCGACGATGGTCCTCATGGTGAATCCTCTCACCGTGGCACCCCCTCCGGCTATGCAACACCGTCGAACCAATTCGGCTTTAATCAAGGTAGTTCTAGTGCTGCTGGATGCTACGAACCTGAAGTCTTTTCCCAACCCACTCCACCACCACGACTTAACACGTTTGAGGGGATGGGTAACCGACTTTACAACAGCCGTTTTCAAGAAAATTATGGGGGCGTGGACGAATTCATAGACAGCGACCCACGAGACATCCCACTTCCAGGCCCGGTGACACAGACCCAGCAAGAAGCACAAAGGGGCAGGGGTAGGGGTAGAGCTAGGGAAAGGGGTGGTGCCAATCTTCGCGGCGGGATCAACGATCGCGGTAAATGTGTGATAACAAGACCAGGGTGCGGAACGGATGGCTATCCTGGTGATGGACGCCATTGAGCATTTTGTTGTGTTTTCTTTAATCAATTGTGTCGATGTATCGTTTCTCTAATCATTTGTAATCGATGTTTAGTTTCTTTAATCTATTGTAACCGATGTTTCGTTTTCGATTATCAAATGTCAATTTACGTTTTGTGCACTACATTTTTAAGACTAAAAAAATATTTTGAAAATTTATATATATATATATATATATATATATATATATATATATATATATATATATATATATATATATATATATATATATATATATATATATATATATATATATATATATATATATATATATATATATATATATATATATATATAACTTAACTAATAAAAAAATTGGAATTTTACAAATATATATATTAACATAACTTAACTAAAAAAAAATGAAAAAAAAAAAAAAGGAAAGAGCCCTAATGCGCCAAATGGTTTGGCTATTAGGGCAAAAATGCTAGCCTAATGCCCCATTCCATTTGGCGCAAACACACCCTAATTTAGTGTGTGCCAAATGGTTTGGCGCATTCACTTAATTCTAACACTCTTACGCCAAATGGTTTAGCGCATTCACTTCCAGTCGGTCCGAAACCTAGACAGTTTGGTAAATACACCAAAAACTTGGTTTTTTCTGTATTTTTTTTATTAAACATGGTTATTTTAATTTTTTTTCCATTTATGCTATGTTTATAAGTTCTGAAGCGAAAAGAATGGAAGAGATAATTTGGAGAAAAATAGAAAATATTTAATATTTTTCATGACTGTGTTTTTGTATAAAACAATAAAAAATATTCATCATTAATATATTTTTAATTTTCCAAATCATATACATATTCAAAATATTTATTTAAACCCTATAAAATATTTCCCATGACAATTTTTTAATTCCTTTAAATTAGAAAGATTTTATATTATGAATAAAAACGAATATCTTAAAATCCTTTTCATTCAAATCTCTTAATTTTTTCTACTCAATCATTTCTCTTTTCTTTAAAGTCTTTTCCTCTCTTCCCATTCAAACTCCCAAACAAAGGTTAATGGTGTAAAAATGCGAAACCCCTTTTATTCATCAATTATTCTTAGCACAACATATTGCTCTGAGTCCAGTTGTCTCGACTTGAATTAGTCAAGGTAGAATATAACTCTGGTAATTTATACCCAAAAAAAGTATACAAAAATTAAATGCTAAAATCAAGCTTGGTAATTTAATGTCTACCATAGTCACAAATTCAGGTGTGTAACATCCTAATCACCTAAGAGACCAAGTGATAATCATACAAATGCTGCTCTAGTAAAAATTGGAACACAGCAGTTGTTTGAACTCATAATGATGCAGTGTCACTGCCAGCCCTCAGATTTGTCATACACTTCTGGACCAAAACTTATTGAACATTGATAGAGTTTGGTTGTCTAATCTCAACACTTTCTAATATTCCTTCCATCTAAATGATTGTAAATGAAAGAATTATAACATACAAGCAGAAGAAGAATAGGCTTAGAACAGAACTTTCCCTACCTCCAAAGACGGTGTCAACATCAATAAAAGAACCATGATTTGTAAATGAAAGAATACAAATACTATATGATAAGATTATCTAAATACATTTCTGTCAAAATTTAACCCCTTTGCTTGTCTCACATGCTCATTAACCATTGATTTCTTCAACCTTTCAGCCTCTTCCAATTTCTCACCAATGACATACAAATCAGCAATAAGGTTATAAAGCCCTCTATCATTTTCTGGATTTGCCATCTTCAGGACCTGCTCAATCACCCTCTCAGCAATCTCATATTGCTTTTGATCCTTACAAGCCGACAAGAAAGAACCCAAAACAACAACATTTGGTTCCACTTTCATTGTTTTGATAATCTCATAAGCTTCCTCTAGATTCCCACTTTTCCCAATCAAATAAACCAAACATGCATAATGTTGAACTCTTGGCTCCAAACCACATTCTTCAATCATCTTGAAATACCTTCTTCCCTCCTCAACAAATCCACCACGAGCACAAGCATTAAGCACCCCAGTGAAAGTCAATTCATTCGGTTCAATTCCAACCATTTGCATCTTCTCAAACACAACCAATGCTTCTTTATTAAACCCACATCGTGCAACTCCGCAAATCATCACTGTCCAAGCCATAACATCCCTTTCATCTATCAACTCAAAAACCATAGCAGCATTTCTCAAAACCCCACCTTTAGCATACATGTTAACCAAAGCAGTACCTATCTCAACATTCAAATCCCACCCATTTTTCACTATGAAACCATGAACAGATCTTCCACCTAACAATCCAAAAGACCCCATGTGAGCACAACCAGATAAAACCGCACCACAAGTCACCTGATCCGGCTTCGTTCCTTCCACAAACAACATCCGTCTAAAAAGACACAAACTTTGCATATAACTTCCAACTTTTGTAAAACCCGAAATCACAGAAGACCATGAAACACTATCTCTCTGCGGCATATCTTCAAACAACTCACGTGCTTTACTCATATCACCCAATCTCGAATACCCCAAAATCATCGTGTTCCACGTGACAGTATGCCTCTGCGGCATTTCATCGAACAGGACACATGCATCAATGAAAGATAGAAGAACGTAACCATTTAAAAGACAATTTGCAACATGGATTTGAGAGATGAAACCGAGTTTAATGATATGTGTATGAAGTTGATGAAGGATGGGTAAGCTATGTAAATGGGTGGAAGATTTTAAGGTGAAGAGAATGCAGAAAGAGTCAAAAGGAACACCATTTCTATGCATTTTGGAGTAGAGATGCAAAGCTTTTGTTGGTGATGATGAAGAGGCTTTTTTAATAGATAAAGCCCATGAACTCCATCTTCTAACAAATTGTAGATGTTTCATTTCATATCATATATCATAGGTTTTGGAATTAAACTTTGATTCAAAATGTAAATGGGTTTTAATGTGATGATAATACTAGAGGTAATTCAAAAGAGAGATATAAGGGAAAAAGATGGAGTGTATAATTATTTGTATGTGTGGGGATGATGTAAAGAACGTAAACGAGTTTATGTTCACATCGTTTTGCCTTCGGTCATTTTCTCAATCTTTTGACCAATTTGACATTTTTTGGTTTGAAATTGTTAAGTTGGTAGGAAAGAAGATGTTATTAACTTCACGAATCTGTATTGCCGAAAAGGTAAGGAATTGAGGTTTTTTCTTTACCCACCTCTCTATGGGGATCACCCCAGTGAAAATCTCATTTTACCCCATGCTTCGAAAATGCATTTCTGAAATATTTTTTTTTTTAAATTTTTTCTGACTTCGGAAGTGCATTTCCGAAAAAATCCCAAAAATTGGGATTTCCGAAAAAACAAAAAAAACTAAAAATTCTAAAAATTAATTTTAGGATATGAATTAATTTATATATTATAAATTTGATATAATTTATGAGTAATAAATAATAATAATTATATATTTTGATATAATTTAATAGTTATGAATAATAATTATTATATATTTCTATTCTGATTCATATTTTAAAATTTAAAATAATTTTAATTAAAAAAATTAAAATAATTTCACTTACAAAATGAGTTATAATTTTTTATTTATATATTTATAATAACCATTATGTATTTAAAAAAAATTAAAAAAATGAGTGTTTTAATTTATATATTTATATAATAATTATAATAATTATTATATATTTATAAAAATTATTATATATTTATATATTTATATAATAATTATTATATATTAATTATAAATATATTTATATATTTATATAATAATTATAAAAATTAAAAAAATGAGTGTTTTAATTTATAATAATTATTATATATTTATATATTTATATATTAATTATTATATATTTATATATTATATATTTATATATTTCACTTACAAAATTAATAATTATTATTATATATTTATATATTTCTATTCTGATTCATAATTAAAAATGAGATAATTTTTTATTTAGTTTAAAAAATTAAAAAAAAGATTTTGTCTTAATTTTATTTAATGAATAAATTTTATATTTAATTCTATATAATTCAAAATTTACTTATGGAATTAAAATGTTTTTGATTTATATAAGTTAGTAAAATAATTTATAACTTTCAAATAGTTTAGGATGTTTTGATTCACCTTAATTTTATTGATTCACCTTCATTTTATTGATTCACCTTGATTTTATACCTATTAATTGTATTGATTCACCTTGATTTTAATTTTTTTAATAATTATTAATTATTTCGGAAGTGTATATCCGAAACATTCCAAGACCAATTTGGTCTTGGAATATTTCGGAAGTTCATTTCCGAATTTCTCCAAGGGGGGTGCGTTCGGAGATGAACTTCCGAAAACACCACATTTTCTGAAAAGTAACTTTATTTCGGAGATGCATCTCCGAAATCAATATTTTATATTAAAAAAAACACGTTTTCGGAGATACATTTCCTAAAACACCTTTTTTAACAAAAAAAGTACCTTTTCGGAAATGAACTTCCGAAACAAGGGATAGTGTGATAAATTCACCAAGGGTGGGCAAGAAGGTTAGGAGGTGGGTGAAGAAATTTTCAGAATTGATATATTAAAATGCAATGGTCCGGTGACTATTAGAACAATCAATACCAAAAGAAAAATAAATAAAAATGTAAATTATAAATAATAGAAAATATTTGTTTATGATATTCAAAGTATATATAACAAAGCAGCTTCATTTCTATTTGAGAATTTTTTACTAGACTCCTCAAAAATATTTCGTAGATGCACATACGGAGCACACCGTAAGTACACCAGCAGAATAAATCCAAAATCAACAAAACAACGGAAAAGAAACATTCGTTGATTAAAATTGGCATTTCATCGAAATTTCAAACAGAAAATTAAATATTACATCTAGGAAATTACAACAGTCAAAACAATTTCATCTGATCCATGCATCACATGAATGACATCAATGTCGTTTTCCACTTCATCCCACCAACGTTCTATTTCTCCGGTCTCAAGTGAGATCTTTGTTCTAAGCCTCTGAATCATTTGATGACTTCGCCAGGTTTGTACTTCCACTCTAACCAAGACATCAGAGCCCTTTTTAGTTGGTCCAAAAAAAGTGTGTCAAAATTTCATCTAGATCGGGAGTTTGAGAGGAGAAAAAACAACATGTCCGTCCCTTTTGAAAATAATTTGTTTGGGAGCGGGTCGCTTGTGTAACACCCCTCTAATAACCCGCGGCAGTTAAATAATTATTAATCAGAGTAAACATGCAAGAGGTGTCACAATTCATAAAATGAAGAAAACACACGTCGGTACATATCATGCATCCACTGAAAACATTTGTAATTATAACTCATTAAGCAAAACATGTTTACACAGCGGAATTAATTCATCAAGTCAACATTCATCAATAATGTATCAGACTTCAAACATCATAAACAAATACAAATAGAGTTATAATCAGAACTCTAAAAACAAAGCGTCCCCAGTGTTACATCTATCAGAGCATGACACCGACACAATACTAAAAACCGACTTATGAGCTAATCCTCACCAAGTCACGCCGCTATCCTCAATCTGAAAAATGACAACAAGTAAAGGTGAGTCTCATCACAGTTAACCAATGTTATTGCATCATAAATAATAACATTTCATAGTTATATCATTCACCCAATTGTTTCATATCCAGACAAAACGTCATTCACACATCCACAGATAAACAGACAAGTCATCATATAACATATATCATCATGCTATAAACAAATCATGCACGTGTATGAAACTGACACTATGCATGTGGTACCAAATCATCACCAGTGGAAATCATCCACCGACCGATCTATCGTCATCCAGATACGGCCCTGCCAGCACAAATTCCACACAATGGGAATTCTGCCATTCACTGAAATCCTCTCATCATCTAGGATTCAGTCCTCATCAATGTTTATGAATGCATGTAACATATATATAACATACTTTCATCATCATACTATGAGTAGCATCATCTATACTCATTTCATCATCATCATTATTAAGCATGTTCATATATACATTCACATCATTCAAATACAATTAAACCATCAGTAAACCAAACTATCACACTATAAGGTTCACTCATCCTCAAACGGCACACAAAACAGGCCTACAGATCGAAAGTTATGCGTCATTAAACTTTCCAGAAAAATCACAACACAGGAATTTGCACTCACAACGACCATACGTGTATCATAATGCCCATACGCGTATCACTATGTTCCATACGCGTATCATACGCATTTCAACAGACCAGGTTTTGCCCAAAAGCAACCTCATACGCGTATCAGTCTTGCCATACGCGTATCACCAGAATAATTTTCCTCTTTCAAAATTTCCATACGCGTATGAGCATCCTCATACGCAAATCACCAGCACAGGGTGTTTGGGACAGGGCAGCTGCGTATCATATGCGTATAGCCCCTTGGGAGTGTCCCCCATACGCGTATGACCTCATCCCATACGCGTATGGCACTGTTTCATACGCGAAACACCAGAAAATGCCCAGCACCTGCAACTTCGTAACAGTCCAAAACCCACTCGTTTCTACTCATACCAGTCCATGATTTTGAGTCTAAAAACCAGAAAATTCACATCTAAACAGCATACGAATTCATCCACAACCACAGTATATAATTCCATAATCAATTTCATTCATCATTCCCTAAATCTATCAGTTATTAGGGATTAACAGTCCAAAATTCAATGATGAACACAGATGAAAATTCAGAATATAGAATCAATGGATCCAATCATACTCCTAATCCATACTATCACCTATAATACGATCAGGCCCGGCCCTGTGCCTGTGCAGCCTGTGCCACAGCACAGGGCCTCACAACTTTTGGGGCCTCACAATTTTAAATATTACCCAATACAGATTATATATACACATATTATTTGACAATAATCCAGCAGTAGGTATCTATTTTATACTATGTTTATCTTAATTGATTTGTCTTTTGCAAGATATCCTTTTGATAAATTTTACCACGTTAATCAATTGTAAAGAAAAACTACATTGATATTGGTGCTTCTCAATTTTAAAATATTTTAAGTGAAATATACACAATTATAAAAATATTTTTTTTAATGTATTAATGTTTTTATTTATAGAATAACATGTTAAATAGTAAATTAGTTTATTTTTAATTAAATAGTTATGATTAAATTGATAATAAATTGAAATTAAATTATTATACACCCGTTTTGATCTAATTTAATATAGTGTTTATAATATTTCTTATTAATTAAATATTTTTCATGCCTAGAACCTAATAGAATCTTTATGTATATTTTCATGTATTTCTTATTAATTTATAATATTTTATAATATTTCATGTGTAGCTCCTAATAAAATCTCATGTATATTTTTAAGAAATATATTAATATATATTTTGTATAAAAAAGTCATATTTGTAAATTGTACATACAATTTATTTAAGTTGGTTTAGCACGTTGAATCTAAATTTTGATGATTTTATTAATGTAATAATATTTTTAAAATTTAAATTTGTAAAGGTTTAATTTTTTTATAAATTTGAATTGAAACATAATTAGAATAATTTAAATTTGTAAATGATCTAGAAAAAAACTGTATAATTAGAAAAATTATTCTGGCAAAAAAATACATAAATTGTATTTATATGAATTAAACTTTTACAAAAGTATTTTTAAATATTTTTTAATTTTTAATTTTATTTATAATCAAATATATAATGATTTTTTAAACAAAATATAATTTTTTGTAGAGGGCCTATTTTAAAAACTAGAACCGGGTCCCTAATTTGTTTGGGCCGGCCCTGAATACGATAAAAGAGATTAAACGGAGAGTCTCCCCTTACCTCAGATAAAAGTCTTGGTTCTTGGTCTCTCCCTCTACAGTTCTCCTTCACGTTCCTTGTTCCCAATTCTGTTCTTTCACGTTCTTTCTTTCTTTCCCCAATTCCCAATTCTGATTATTTTATGAAAAATAATATTAAATTAGTAAGGGCTTTACTACACCACACCCCCTTCTTCTTACTAATCTCACACATGGTCCAAATGCCATCAACCATCATTTTCCCATTATTTTAATAAAATCCATAATAATAATTATTAATCTAATATTCAAATTAAATTAAAAAATTAAAATTATACGGGTGTTACAGCTTGGATGATGAGTGCTGCCATGATGATGGCCTAGGAGATGCCATGAACTAATTCTCTTGAGAAATTTTTGTGTTTGTGTGTAATACAACACTAGAAACCCTACCTTTATAGAAAATCTTGGTGAATATGGACTACACATTCTCTGTCACACAATGTTCCGTAGGTATATCCACGGAAGTATCTTAGATATTTTACTTCTGTATGTGTACCTACGGAAAAAATCCATAATTTTCAAAATTAGAGCCTTCTGTAGATACATCTATGGAAGTTTCCTTGCTATTTTTTTAACAGAACAGAATAATCCCGCAGTAGCAGAAAGAAAAACACATAAACACATAAACTAATACTTGACAAAATATGATTATATTGCAATGTTAAAAGCGTGCATATATTACACTTTGAAACTAGAAAATACATCAAAAGAACTGTCGCCGGCTAAATCTATTGGTGGTTCCAATTTGACTTTTCCTTATTCGCTTCCTTCTCGATGTTGTTCAATCTTTCGAATTCATGCATCCTATTAACAAAAAGATCTAGCCACGTCTCGGCATCTTTGGTATGATGAAGATCTCATTTCGGTGACATAGGTGGTATGGGGCATCCCGGTTTCAAGTAAACTTGCACAAAGTAATTCGCTTTTCAAAGCCATCTAATACACATGATGCAAGCATTTGAATTTGTAAGCGGTGCGGTGCGGAGAAACATGCTTTCCCGATCATCATGCTCTTGCTTGTTATTAAAGTCACCGCCGACATCTACCGCCTTTACGACTACCCCTTCAACATTCGGAGAAACATCGAGTGAAGGAACTAATTCTCTTGAGATATTATCGTGGTGCACCATACCTATTCGTAACCAATAACAAAAATAACACAAAATTACAAGACTGTTGCAAAAAAAAACAACACAGACATCTTCTATAGATGCACCTACGGAACGTGTTCATCTTCAACACGTTCCGTAGATGTACTACCTATGGAAGCAACGTAAATTTTTTTGCATAAAAGTCATGCGTAATGTGGCCAATGCAATGGATAAATGTGACTATTTACCTGAAATTGAGTCTTCTTGCTCCCTTTGATTTGTTGCACCAAAAAGTTGGAGCTTTGGACTGGAAAATAATGAAGTAGGATTTTTTCGGGTGGTGAGAGTGAGTGTTGAAGAAGAAATGTGACAATGAGGGAGTAATCATGTTGGTTCAAACTATATCAGATGCTTCCGTAGGTACATCTACGAAATATTCTGGCGCTACGTCATTTCGTAGATGTACCTACGGAACAATCTCTGAACTGAATTTATTTGGAAAATTTCTTTGGCCACCTCCCTATGGGGGTCACCCCCAGCGAAAATACCAAAATACCCCTGCTTCGGAAATGAACTTCCGAAGCGCTTTTTTTTTGAAAAAATTGACTTATTTCGGAAGTTCATTTCCGAAGCAGGGGTTTCGGAAGTGAACTTCCGAAATACTGCGATTTTTGCAGATTTATCAAAACACTCCCCCTCCCCCAATCATTTACCCTAAATCAAAACAAAAAGTGGCAAAGGCGGAAATTTGTGCAAACAGAATTCCAAAGCTGCATCAAGGCTCCAATCACACTGCTAAACAACATTCAAAAGCCCTCAATCCTAACACTTTGTAAGTTTTGAAATTTTTAGATCTATTATTCAAATGCATGTTATTTAGGGTTTTAATTGCATAAATGATATATGGTTAGGTTGTTAGTAGTATTTAGGTTGTTTAGAAGCATTTTGATTTGGTTTGAAGTTTGGTTTAGGGGTCTGCCATGGAAGTTGCAGAAAAGTTCATCGCAGGGGTGTTTCGGAAGTTCATTTCCGAAAACACCTCCCTCCCAGTTTTCGGAAATGAACTTCCGAATTGTATCAGAAGTTCAAATTTTTTTGTTTTTTATTTTGTCTCGCATATTAATCGATTTCAACTGTTTACAGGAACATGTCAGGCAACCAACAAGCACGCAGGACTGCGTCTTCTAAAGAGGGCGCTAAGGGAAGAAAGGGTTCTTCAAAGAAGGAGGTGAAAGAGGTGAAGGAGGTGAAGGAGGTGAAGGTGGTGAAGGAGAAGAAGAAGCTTTTGACTGGTTCTGCTTCTCGTCCCCTGGGAGTCCATGGCTCGGACGCGCAGGCTCAGCCTTCAGGCGTGATCAACGCTGATGGTTCTGATACTGAGTGGGATGAAGATTGGTATAATTATCTTCATTCGGAGGAGTTCGCTCGTCGAGAAGAATAACGTGTTTTTATTTTGTTTGATGTGTATTTTGTAACGCCCGTCGGGCAGAATAACATGTTTTTGTTTTGTTTGACGTGTTTTGTTTTGTTTTGTTCGGATTTCGGATTGTATCGCACAGTGTTTTTGTATTGAATTTATCATGTTAATAAAAATACGTACTACTGTAAGTAACAAATGACGGAGGAGGTGTAACCGGGGCCGGAACATATGACGGAGGAGGTGGATGTCCGGAGGAAGAAGAACCGGAGGTACGTCCACCGCGAGACAAAGGAGCCAATCATTGTAAGCTATAGTTTATCATTATCGTCTGGGGACGTCATTTCTAAAAAATCAAGATTAAAAATAATAAGATTTTTTCCCAATTTTTTGTAATGACGTCCCCTGATGATAATGATAAATTATAGCTTACATTGATTGGCTCCTTTGTCTCGCGGTGGACGTACCTCTGGTTCTTCTTCCTCCGGACATCCACCTCCTCCGTCATATGTTCCGGCCCCGGTTACACCTCCTCCGTCATTTGTTACTTACAGTAGTACACCTTTTGAAATTTGGAAGCCTTTTTTTCTCCCCACCACTCTCTTATCCCCACCTACCCGTGTTCAACAATATGTAACTTTAATTTTATGTATTATTATCGTTGTAATCTTCACCCGATTAAATAAAGCGAATTGTTGTTGTTTTTCATTTTATTCTGTCCAGACATATTTTCGGAGGTTCATTTCCGAATTCTCCAAGGGGGGTGCGTTCGGAGATGAACTTCCGAAACACCACATTTTCTGAAAATGTAACTTTATTTCGGAGATGCATCTCCGAAACCAATATTTTATATTAAAAAAAACACGTTTTCGGAAGTTCATTTTCGAAAACACCTTTTTTTCAAAAAAAGTACCGTTTCGGAAATGAACTTCCGAAACAAGGGGTAATGTTGTAAATTCACCAGGGGTGGGCAAGAAGGTTAGGAGGTGGGTTAAGAAAAAACCTTTATTTGTAGTTTTTGCCAACAAACACTAGTTCAAAATGCTTATGTAGATGCACCTACATAAAAAAGTAAATTTTTTGAAAAATAAAATGTGCTACCGGATGTATATCTACGGAAGCTGGAGATATAATTGGAATTCCGTCAGGTGACTAAGAGATTCAAAGTTTGGATGAAAAATTCTCTTTCTACTCTCATATGTAACATTGAAAAATCCCATTTTCCTAATGTGATTTTAAAAATGATTTAATTTGTATACATTAATTGTAGATTTTTTAATGGATCAATCAAGTCTTAACATATAGTTATTTGTAGAGATATTTTAAAAATTAATTTATAAGAACTAAATTTTCAAATTATTTAGTTAAATACATGTATTAAAATAAAAAGGTTAATAGTTATTTATCCCTTACAATATAGCCGTGTTTTGATGTATCCCTTTTAAATTAATTTTTTTTAAATACCCCCTGTAATTTTATGGTTCCTCCTAAGTGTATAAAAATCAGGGTGGTAAATCAAAAAAAAAAAATTATAGAGGAGTAATTTTTCCATCAGGAGAGTTTGACTTAGAATTTTAATATTTCAAAAAAATTTTAAAAAAAAAATTAAAAAGAGATAAATCAAAACATGCCTACATTAATATTAACCCTAATAACAATTACTCTCTTACTCATACCCAAATACACATTTACTGAATATGGCTATTTGCAATTTAAGAGTTTAAAAAAATCAACACCGACACTTTATAATTTGGTGTAACTTTTGAAAAGTTAAATTGTCCTAATGTGATTTTAGAAATGATTTGATTTGTCATTTAATGATTAAAACCTTGCAAACTCTTTATAAAAATATGATGACATCATTATTGAAGATTGATTTAATTTTGTAAACATAACATATTAAATGGAGTCGGGATGGAGGCGGACTGCTATAATAATCAAAGAATCAGATTGATAAAATCAAATAATTATACTCAAGCAGTTAATAAATTTTACTTATATTCCAACTAAACTCGAGCCAAATGGTTAAGACAAAAAAGTTTGAAATAGAATAAAACCAAAAGCATGATGTTTTATAGTAACACTAAGAAAGAAAGAAATATTAGCATAAATAAGAACCGTACACCATGGATGTGAAACTAATAAGAATTACAACTTTGCATTCATTTAAAGATATTACTGTCTATCTGTCTCTAAATAGCTAAGATTGAAAATAAATTAGATAGCATTGTTAAGTAGATTACACGACCATACAAGTATACAACCCCCTCCCTCCCCTTCTTCCTTTCCGAAAAAGAATACAAAACCATGACTTTAACTGTTCTCATACAACACTACTAATTCTATATCAAGACTGAAAAACACAGGGACTGAAAAAGGAGAGTGCGAGGATATTCCGCTAACACGAGAGATGCAGATAAATATCAGTTGTTATAATTTGGGATGCATCTTTGAATTTTTCTTTACCCTAATAGGCTAACAGCAGTGACCTCAGCTCACACACCATTGGACAAAGCAGTGACCTCAGCTCACACATCATTGGACAAAGCAGTGCCCAAAAATAAATTGACAAGGGGATTAAAAAGAACCGCCTAGCCTGTTTGGACAGTCCGACGCTCGATGCCCAGATTCCCCACAACTAAAACAGGCCCCTTCAAAGCTTCTGCAATGCAGATTCAAATGTTGTGTCGGTTAAACATGGAACATCAAATTAAGTAGATAAGGCTCATTATGTAACTAGAATAGGTAGAGAATTAACAGTTATTATTATTATTTAATATAACCTGTTGGATGATGGAGACCTGCTTGATTGTCTGCCTCCAATTAGCCAATCATCCCGGCTGCTTCTTTCAGGTTTGGACCAGCTGTTGCCAGATTTAAAACTACTTCTGCCACCCCTCCTTGAGTCACCAAAGTCATCATTAGAGCCTCTGCCACCCCTCCTTGAGTCACCAAAGTCATCATTAGAGCCTCTGCCACCCCTCCTTGAGCCGCCAAAGTCGTCACTAGAGCCTCGGCCTCCATCCCATCCCCTTGAGGATCTAAAACCTCTACCATCCCTTGAACCTCTTCGGCTACTTCGTTCTCTATCGGAAAACTTCCCGTAGAAATCACTTGGAGGTCCATCATCTTGCAAAGGAGGTAACTGCCAATTCAAAGTAACATGTGTAACGCATTTTAGTATAATCAGTAATGCAATGAATTGATGCCAAATTGAGACATTTTGGTTGGGGAAGAAAACAGTTATGACACAAGCAATCCATAAAGGTTTACAAAATAAAATATTAGCAAATGTTGTAAATTGTAATTCACCTTAGCGACTTTGGAAAGAGTGTTTCCAGATGGTATGTCCTTCTCAAGTAACTCTTTAGCAATGTCGTCTGGAAGATCAAAAACAGCTCCTTGAACCTGATATTAGGCATTGGCAATGTAAAAAAACTGTCAAACAATTTGTGAACAGTGTAGATGGATTCCCGAAAGCACTTAAGTTCCAAGAAAGACATGCACAAAAATGAATTTTACTCGGATAGATACAAACCATTTCATCTGCAATTAAATGTATTTTTCCAACATTGTCAGCAGCTTTGGAATATACATCGGAAAGAAACCCGGTGACTGCTCTTGCTGAAAAATATCTTTGAGAATTTTCTGAATCTCGGGTTAATTGCAATGTAACCCATCCCTGCAATACCAGATAGTTTTAATTAGGTTTACACCAACGCACATGCATTAACTAAAACAAAGAAAATCTAGAGAAAAACAAAACGGACACACATGAAAGGAGAAAAAACAGTGGATAATAGGAGAGAGACAAAGAGAGACTAAAGAAAGGAGGCATGTTTCCAGCGAGAGATTGGCGCATGAAAAGGCTGCAGGAAAATGGCCTTTGAGCTGTGCACTTGGAATGGAGGAAAATGTTTGAATATTAGAATTTCATCGAGGGCCTAAACAGAAAGGTAACTCCTCCTTTTCAAACTTATATTCTCTCTCATCTATCCCAAGTGATTTTTGTGAGAAGCTACTCAAAGTAGCTACCCATTTTAATCAGTTTTACAATCTATCTTTTTAAAAGCTGTACTAAACAAATGAAAACATTTAAAAATTCTTTTTATTTTTAAAAGTAATTCTATCATTACAAAATCTGTAACAGACATCCCCTAATTCAGCTAAGACAGAGGCAACAGATAGAAAAAAATTTAGACTGGATAACTTTAATTAGAAATGCAAGCTTCCATACCTGTTCATGGGTGATGAGAGACCGGGAAGACGGAGGTTTGGAGAATCCACTCAGCTGTGCCAGTGCAGCTGCAAGGGCATCTGTTCCTTTTTCTTCGATCAGTTTCTGTGCAGTAGGGGTGAAAAATGCAATAGACTCGGGATGGACTCCATTAAGTGTGACAACAACTTGATCGGCAGATGCCTCCAAAACATCCTCCATAGACGGTGCGTTAACAAATTCAAATTTGCATCCTACATCACGCTCAAGGGATCTAACTGTTCTTCTCTGGTTACCCGTATACATCAGAATGGCAGAACCTAGCTTTCCCGCACGGCCAGTACGGCCAGAGCGATGTACAAAAGTCTCAGGATCATTGGGAAGCTCGTAATGGATAATCTGAAGGAAACATGTAAGACCAATAAGTTCATCACAGATTGCATTTGCATTTCAATGCTTGACCAAGGCATAAATAAGACTCTTACGAGTCAAATATAATCTTGAATAACAATATCAAGACAAAACAATGACCTTAAAATTCACATATATTTATGTGCACAGTTCACAATTTATTGAAATATAAAATCCAAACTTTCATGTCAAATGAGACAATGTACACCGAAAATAAATTGAAGAAAATGTTGAATTGAGTAGAAAACATCTGCTCAATAAAACAGGCAGCCTCAATTCTACTAGGACAAGCAACCTAAACTCTCAAAAGCCGACAAATCATATCTTAGAGTAGACAATAAAGTCCTAACTCAATCGAGGATAAGATGACCAGAAAAATTCAAACTATAAAACCCTAAAATAATTTAAGTTAGATATGGAATCCCCAACTAATAACCCCATTCTCCAAGTGGTTCACTCTATTAACTCAGCACTGGGATAAAACTGAATGGACATATATAGAACCAACACTAGGAATGGAGTCGTAGATTATGGAATATCAAGCTAAAGTAACCTATGAACGTACCAAATCAACATTGGGGATATCAAGTCCACGAGATGCCACATCAGTGGCAACAAGCACTGTAAACTTTCCTTGTCTGAAACCATTCAATGTTCTCTCTCTTTGATGCTGAGATATATCGCCATGCAGTGCTTCAGAAGTGATACTATTTGTTAATGCCAATGATACTTCATCAGCATCTCTTTTTGTCTGTGTAAAAACTATAGTCTTCCCGCCCTTTGCATAAACCTAAAAGACATGGCAGCATAACATTAAATAAAATTAGTGAGCTCAGTACCTTAAAGCAAATAGAGCAACCTGACAGAAAATAATAGCTTGAAACATATTTATAAAACTAATTGATTTAATATATTCATGATTTCCAACAGTTGTGAGTTGTAGCAGAATACACAACCATAAGCTTGTATGTATGAAGGAATGGCTATGTGTGTGTGTAAAATACATAAGTTTAGAGAACTAGACGATTACTTCAGAATGCATTATATAATTTTAAAATAAACACAAGATGAAAACGAAATATTTAATTAGTGTCAACAAAAATAAATTAGATCAGTTATGTAAATAAACATACTCTACAGTAACATTGAATCTTAATTGACATAAAGTTTAATTGTTAACAGTATATTAAACTTTTCGTCACGAGAACTAGTAACTAGTAAAAAAAAGTAATGCAATAATACTCAATATAACGACTAAGCAAAATTAATGGCAACTTACCGTAATAAGATCAGAAAGAATTGTTCTCTTAGAAGTGGAAGTTGCTGATATAGCGTACAGTTTTATCCCTTCAGCAAGCTTTTCTTCTTCATCACCAACCTTTTCAAAAGAAAAAGGAAAGTATCATAATTATAATCGATTGCTTTTGGTTAAAAATGCATCATAATTATGACTCAACTTTTATTCTAAAATTCCATTAAATGTAATGCACAATTATGGCACAGATAATTTGATGATAGGGTCGTGAATTCTACAAGTTATTAAGGCTACCTAGAAAAAAGGGAGGTGCATCTACCAACAAACAGTTATCAATTTGCTATATTCTATGTATATTTAGAGGATAAAAAACTGAACCCTGAAGTAAGAACAACATACCAAATCAATTGTCAACGGATTGTCCAAATATTTTCTGGCCAATTTCTTCACCCAACTAGGCATGGTTGCAGAAAAAAGCATGCTCTGTCTCTTAGCTGGAAGCTTTTCCAAAATGACTTCCACAGCCTCCTCAAACCCAACAGCAAGCATTTGATCAGCTTCATCAAGCACCAAATACTCAACTTCGCTCAACTTAAGTGTGTTCCCGTTGATGAGATCAATCAGTCTACCGGGCGTTCCAACAACTACATCAACCCCACGTGAAAGTGCACCCTGCTGAGAAGTATAAGAAACACCTCCATAAATACAAACTGTTTTGAGATAAGGTGCAGATTCTTTTATCTCCTTCTCCACTTGCTTCGCTAACTCCCTGGTAGGTGCAAGTACCAAAGCTCTAGGAAGTCGCCTATCAATAAAGAAACAAACACATACATATAATCAAAACTAGTAGAATAGTATCGCTAGTAAATGTACATGACATAAAATTAATATTAATTAGGGCTGTTCAGATTGACTTATTTGAACTTCTCTACTCTAAAGTACAAACACCACGACACATCAACACCACTAATAATTTGGAAAAGAAAATGAACAAATTAAATATAATCACAAGTGTCGATTACCTGTTACTGTAACGACCTGAATCCTCACCCTCACCATCATCGAGACCATTAATAATAGGAATTCCAAAAGCCAATGTCTTCCCTGTTCCAGTCTTTGCACGAGCAATGATATCTCTACCTTGAAGTGCAGGAACTAACACCGCTCTCTAATTACACAACAAATAAAAAATCAGTAACGAGAACAATATTAGGCAAATTAGCATGCTAGGTTTCAGTGACGCACCTGAATAGGAAAAAGCTGCGTAATCCCCCTCTCACGGAGCGAACCAACAAGTTGCGAAGGCAAATCAAGTTTCGAAATGTCAAGTTCATCAGCGTTAAGCGAAGCAGTTCGAGAAGGAAAATCCTCATCTTCATCACCTTCGAAATCAGAGCCTAATCCTTGAAATGCTTCGTCGCTGAGAAGCGAAGAGGAGGAGGAATTCGGAGTCGCGACGGCGGAGGGAAGAAACCTATCGGAGGAACTGAAATTGGCGAGACGGTTGTGTCTAAGGAGGAGGTTGTTGGTGACGTGGCGGGATTTGTTACTGTCGAAAGAGTGGAGTTTAACTGTGGAAATGGAAGTTAGTTTATACTTTTTGTAGAGTTCGAGAGAGGGGAGTTTGCATGTGGAGGAAGCGCCAATTACAGTTATGGAAGCCATTTTTTTTTTTTGTTTCTTCTTCTGCTGAGAGAAGAAGAGTGAAGAAAAAAAGATAAAGATAAGGGGGAAAGGGAAGGAGAGGAATGAATGAATAAATGGCCTTTTAAACCTCCAACTCGCCCTATAGTGTGATTATGGATGAACCCGATGGTAAATTAGATATTTTGATTCGGGTCGGGTTTAATGTACCCGGACTATTACGATGTTGGATCTTTTAGATTGTTATCTTAGTTTGTAGATAGAGTGAATTCATACTAGATCGTGAAAATTTATAAGGAGCAATAGTTTCGTGAGACATTAATTAGTTTAGGACTCCGAAAGTACACAACCACATCCACAACACACACTATGGACAAATTATCCTAAGCGGGTTTTTAACGGGTCTTTCTATCCTTAGGTCTTATATCACTCAGCTAACAAAAAAAATTTTATATTTTTAATTTGAAGGAATGCAACTCTGGAGACATTTATTTTTAGCATTTTTTAGACCAAATTGAAGAGATATTTTTTCACGTTAAAATTTAATTCGGAGATACAATCTCGTATGTGTTAAAAGTATGTCTGAATATGCATCACCATAAACATCATTTATTCAAATAGTTGTGGATAGTTGTGGATGGTTTGGAAGTGTATCTCCAAACACTTTTGATACATATCTTGCGTGAGACCTTTTCCTCTTCCTCATTCATTTTTTAAAAAGTTCTAAAAAAATTCATTTAAGCTCTACAACGATTTTACATCAGCATTCATTCAATCAAACTTATATCATTAGAACTCTTTCCAACATCTCATAACATTCAAGCTTGTCCTTCTCATCAATCAATATCATTTGGTAAGTTTTTCAAAATTTTGTTTCTTTTTTAGTTTTTATTTATATTTAGTTTTTAAGTTGCATTAGCTGTTTTAGGTACATTAGGTAGTAGTGTAAATGAAATAGGCTGGCTAGAAGAACATGCATTAAGCTTTTTTCGGAATAGTAGAGCAGAAAATGGGTTTATGCCGGAGAATAATTGCAGTTTTGTCCAGAGATGCATCTTCCAATTTACTCTACATTGTTTTTGGAGATACATCTCCAGATTATACTCACGAAAAAATTGGATATTTTTGTAGAAATTGTGAATATCTCTGGACATGTTGTTTATATATGCCTCTATTTCTAACGCATGTGCAATGGTTGATAACAATGTTGGTCGAATTAGGCTTGGGTGTGTGTTTTAAAAGGCGTCGGTACGACGAGAGAGTGTTGCGGCGAGGACCAATAGGCCACAAGTTACTGATAACTCATTTGATGGTGCATCTACTTGGCAGCCCCAACCGTCTGATTCTCGTATTCGGCCCTATCAAGCATCTCAAGCATATGATGCAGCAGAATCTGAGATTCATAAAGCCCGTAAAGCTTAGGAGGAAGTCATTGTCGATCCGGATGCCCCATTAGAGAGTTACCCACGAGGACCATTTGACACCTCTTTGTTTCATCATTGTGCAGAGCATGCTGCTAAACATGTCTGGTATGGAGAGGTATGTTTCTTTTCTTTTGCAATACATATGTTGTCAATTAATTAAATCCATAATGATGGTATTTTCTTTTTATAGGAGTGTGATTGTTTGAAAATGATTGACCACAACAAGAAGATTTTGGAGCTAATACAATTTAGTGTTGCTTGGTTCGTTGAAATTATTCATTATTTCGGTCTTGCCGATTTATATGTTGTTGCATTCATGACCATAAATCACGACATGCAGACGACTTTTCCAAAGAGGTGGTACTCAAATATGTCATATTTCCACCTATCTATAGGCGAGATGACCATCGCCTTGGATGACGTCTCTTGCCTCGTACATCTTTCAATCAAGGGGAGATTACTGGACCTTAAGAGGATCAGTCGAAAGGAATGTGCCAACTTGATGGTCACCCAATTGGGGGTTGAACCAACTGAGGTGGCACAGGAGACGCATAACACTAGAGGTACTCATTCTAGGTTTAAATTTCTGGTAAAGCTTTATAGAAACCATGTGCATTGGGCCTTGGATGTCGTAGGCGAGATGTACGGGTTGAGTACCACTTGCATTACGCATTAACGTGTTACATCTTGTTCCTGGTTGACACGTTCATGTTTGTGGACAAAAGTGAAATCTATGTCGATGTGATCTACCTTAAGTACTTCACCGACCTGACTACGATTCACGAATACAACTGAGGGGCCGCATGTTTGGTCTACCTACACTCGAAGCTGAGCGAGAATTGTCTTTGCAAGACAAAACAGATGATATGGAGTTGCACGGTGCTTACAGTAATTTATTATTACTAATACTTTCATAATTCATTTCTTACCATTGTTATTATTATTGAATCTGAACCATATCAGAGATGGATCATCTTCCACTTCCCTCGCATCACCGGGTGGGAAGTTGAGCCACACTACGATAAGGGCTGACCACGTGCAACCATATTTGTTCCGTATAGAGGGAATGGCGTTGACGAGCCATTTAGAGTCTATCTTGATTATATATAGAGCCCTCTCATGTACACTGAGCTTATGTTAAGGTCTACATGACATGGTTCTATAGGGTGTCACACTTTATCATGACATCAAACGCTCCTGGAGGACCACCTAGATAGGGATGTAAATGAATATCCATGAAGATGGATAGTATGATATTTTTGTCCGTCCCATTGGATATATATGATATTCATATTCGCCCCATATCTGAGCGGATATCCGCTAAACGGGTCACCCGCGGGTTTTAAGGTATCCGCAGATATTTATGGTTAACACTATTTTTCTAAAACTATGTTTTGAAAAAATTATTTCCAGCTTCTTTTTAAGACACAGGATGTTATTATTACATAACATTCATACAAACCTCTCTTATTTTAATAACAAAATTTTATCACATTAATTTTCTTCATTTTCACGAAAGCATAATATTCATACATTTTATTTTTAACAAAAAAAATAAAGAATGATCTTATGACTGTGAGTTATGGTGGAGGAGTGGATGATGGGGGAGTAAAATAGATGATACTAGTTGGACGGGAAAAAAGCGATGCTGGTTGGTTGGACGGTGAAATTATTGGAATGAGATATGAAGTATATAAGAAGGTTAAATATGAAATGGCCGATAAGATTTGTATGGAATATAAAGATTTGTAGGGGACTGTTTTTTTAGTTTTTTAGAAGATGAAAGGGTTAATAGTAGTTCACCCCCTGTAATGTTAGCGAATTTTGCTTTTCACCCCTCCCAACCTTTTGGCAACGGTTTTTTCAAAAAAATTGTTGTCAAAACCTGCTTTTGGCAACGGTGGGGGGTAAACCGTAACACGCTCATATTACAGTGGGGTAAACTACTATTAACCCAAGATGAAAAGATATAGTATAATAAACTTGTCATACCCCAAAATTTACCCGATGTGATTCTCATTTCAATTTATTAAGGGCGTTAAAAATTAGGAGCCATAGGGTTTAACATACCTATTATTAAACTCGCTCTCTTATGAAATGCCTGTATGAATTGGTGGAGGTGTGAATGTCAAGTATTTGGGCCCAATTCATTTTTGGCCCATTTATTTCTCATCATTTACTCATTTTTTTTCATTTCTCTATTAAACAATATTCTTATTATTAATAATTATTTGGATTATTAATTAATAGGATTATTGTATAATTTTGTTTCTAAAAAATAGAAGTTCAGCTATAATAGGATTAATCATTTACACTTTGGTTCTTAATTTTTTTCGTGATTTAAATAATTAGTTAATTAGTTTATTATTACTAATTGATTAATTAACTAATCTGAAAAAATTAATTAAGTTTATTGGATATTGGTTCTTTTTTGTTGTTGCTTTTGGACCACAAAAATAGTAAAAAAAAACGTTGGGCCCATCACGCTGGGCCAGATACGGTCATGGAGTGGACCGGGTCAAACCCAACCCGGCCACTATTCATCGTCCTCCCCAATCCTTCTGCGCAGCCACCAAACCCTAGCTTCACCCATCATCAGCGGCCGCCGCCCCCTTCAAACCACCCAAACCCTAATTCTGCCCAGGCCCATAGGGGATGAATCAAAACGCAAATCATAACATCATTTCACGAAATCAAATCCCAATCAATAACAAAATCAAGCCTTAACATAATCAATATTATTTTTATTAAAGATCTGAATCAATTTACAAACGAATCAAATCTTGCAAGAAAACCTAATTGAATCTAATATAATCTTCCCTAAAATAATCTAACCCTAGGTCTATAAATCACAAGAAAGAAATCAGAAGAGGGGGGGGGGAATTGGAAAGAACTTTGGAGCCGCCGCAAGCATAAACCCTTCGCCGCCGCTCGATCTTCAGCTTGATACCTGCGAAAGGACGAAAGAGAAGGGGATTAGCGAAAGGAGCTTACACGTTCCTGAATTCAAGACAAAAGGTACCGATCGATCCAAACTTAGCTTAGGGAATAATTGGTTGCATGTTTGTGCTTTATCTTGTTTGAATCTGGGTTTGCCTAAGGTTAGAGTTCTTCAGATGTATGCGAGAGTTCATAGGGTAGGATTGGTATTGTTAGATTTCTGGGTTTTTGTATGAGTATGGGGGTCGGAAGAGATGAAGATCGTGGAGATCTTCATCCTTCTGGGAAGATCTGGGTTGGGGGGATGAAGGTATAAGTTTCACGGTTGAAACTCAATCGGAAACTGGGGATAAGGGTGATTCACGGTGGCCGGAGGTAGTTTGGAGGGTGGTTTTTTGGGTTTACGGTGAGAAGAGAGAAGAGATAGAGAGAGAGGCTCTGAGTTTAGAGAGAGAAACAGAAGAGAAAAATGGAAAGGGAAAGGAGAGACGCTGGGTGATAGCCTCATCTCTGTCTCGGCTAGCGGCGGACACGTGGCCTCATCATGGCCACTTGTCAGCGTCGTTGAACGTGATTCAACGCGCAACCTCTTACCATGCACCCCATTGAGACCACATGCAGGCCATTGATGGTGGCCTGAACTGAATCAAACGGATCCTGGCCTTACACGCCCTTAGACGTATACCACACCCCATGTGCGTGCGCACACCGAATCAAATGGATCCCAAACCTAATGGGCTCAGCCCGTCTGCTATTAACACACCCTATTTCCTATCCTAAAGAGAAAATGCACCCCCCTGTGTATAAACAAAAGTAAGATTTAATTAAACATTTTTTGATTTTGTTTAATAGTTCATTAGTAACTAATTAACTAAAATTTGTTAATTTTTATTCTAATAATTCATTATTTAAATTTTCTAAATTTTGTTAATGATAATTAATTAATTAAATAAACTTCTGAAATATGTTTGATTATTTATTTTATTTTATTTTTTTTACAACTTAATTTCTCCTCAAACCGACTAAACTTATTAGTCGTATTAGACGAGAAATAAAACTGTTCTGATTAATGTATAACTTACTTACTTTCATTAATTCTCTCCTCGACCCGATTGAAACCATCAGTCGCTTTAGACGAGAGATAAAAATACAAATTAAAATACATTTAATTTGCTGCCCGCGACGATCAACCTATCGATCTGAGTAACCAGCAATGCCCCGTAATCCGTTAGCTATACTGACCAAACCTATTGGTCACCGCATCTAACGGTGCCATATTAAATCAGGGTTGTGCGCCCAAAATACTCAAAACACTTTCATCTTTCAAATTACAACTCAAAACTACGATAGGCCATTCAAAAAGCCTCCAAACCACAAAATTCAATCCTAAGGCGTACAACCCTGTGCCCGAACTACGTTGACTCTGATCCTCCATAAGGAGGTACGTAGGCACTTGGTAACAAGGCGAGTCTCCCCCCTAAAAATATCAATCCACCTTTAAATTGTGTTATTTACCCTTTTCGCTTTTTGCCATAAACCTTTATCTTTAAATGTTAGCCTTTAGGAAAGGGTTGAGGGTGCCTAACACCTTCCCTCAACCTGATTATAATAACTTACCCTGAATCTCATATCTGCGTAGGGTTTCCTATTCGCCCTTCAGAATAGGTGGCGACTCTAAAACCTTCAATTTTAGGGCAGGTTGCTCAGCTGGCGACTCTGCTGGGGAAACACATTATAGGTTAATTATTATGCTCCTAAGGTTTGAGAGGGTTTAGGTTTGTGGTTTGTGGTTTAGGGTTTTTGGCGCATTTTAGGGTTTGGCAAACTTGCCACGTTTAGGGTTTGGGGGAAAGTTCATCTTTTAATAATAAATGCTTAATTATTTATTTATTTATTTATTGTTTTTTATTAAATGTTTATTTGCCATATTTGCATTAAATGTTTAATTATTTTATAATTTGCACTGTTGGGTTATATATTACTGTTGTTAAGCCTAAGCGTGGGAATTATAATAATGACCAGAGGGGAATTACATCGCCTACGAGTCTTATTATAATTCCACTCAGAGTGGGTTAAATATTCGGAAAGTTCTGATACGAGGCTCGACCTTGTTGAGGGGTGGACTGGGTATTTAGCTGATCTCTCTGGGAACCAACCCCTAAAATTCGAACCTCATGGACCAATGAGTTGTTCTAAAATCCAAAGAGACAAAAAGTCTCGGCGGCTACGAATGATCCCATGAGACCTTCTAGAACTTTCCCATGGGAAGGGTAGGCTCCCGAGCCGTTACGTCGAACCTATGAACTTAGGGCCTATGTGATTATATGCTGAATATGTGCTTATTATTATTATAATATTGTGTTTTTTGTATAATTATTTGCATGCATCATACATCATATGCATATTTTTATCATGTCTTATCCACAGGTGAAAAAAAATAGAGGAGAAAAAAAAGAAGAATAAAAAATAATAATAATTCTTTTTGGTGAAAATTCAGGAAAAATGAATGCTAAGAAGCCTATTGTCCACCTCACCGTCTCAGTGCCTGACATCAAGAAATTGAGAAATATAAGGGATAAGATGTCATCAACTGCTTTGAACAGGTTTGAAGGCCGTTATGGAGATATTTTGGACTTGCTCAAGGTTAAGGTTCAAGAAGAAGCAATCACCGCTTTGATCCAGTTTTATGATCCGCCGCTCAGATGTTTCACTTTTCAGGATTTTCAGTTGACTCCTACTTTGGAGGAGATGGATGCTATGCTTGGGTTTTCAAGAATTAAAAAAGTATTTTATACAGGTGCTGGAAAAAGGGCTGAAATGTCTGATTTAGCCAAAACTTTGGAAGTGCCCGTTGCGGATTTAGAAGCTAATCACAAAACCGATGGAGGAATACAAGGAATTAAAAGAACTTATTTGGAAGCTCAAGCTATGTCTTATGCTCAAAAGAAACAATGGGACATTTGCGGACATTTTTTGGCTCTTTTAATTTTTGGTATTGTTCTACTGCCTAATAAGGCAGAATATGTTGATGATGCTGCTATTCATGTCTTCACCTCCTTCAGAAATTCAAATGAGGATCCAACTCCTACTATTCTTGCTAATATTTACTATACTATCCATGATCGGTATGAAAAGAAAAGGGGAGCGATATCTTATTGTCTTCATTTACTGTACTCTTGGTTGACTTCTCACCTTTACAAGGCTAGTTATTTAATCAAAGATTTGACTAGGCATGAATGGTCTTAAAAGCTAAGAGCTCTTAATGCGGATTCTATCTTCTGGTTTGCAAGGAAATTAAATTCTGAAAGAATTATTTATAAATGTGGAGAATTTAATAATGTACCTTTAATGGGAACTTTGGGTTGTATTAATTATAATCCCGTGCTTGCATTGCGCCAATTGGGTCATTCTATGGATTGTGGGCCTTCCGATCAACAAGTGGAAGGACTAATTTTGCATGATAATGGGAAAGGAGAACCAAGGACATTAAAGAAAATAATTCAAGCTTGGAAGCATGTTCAAACAAAGAATTATGGACCGAAGAATATTGTTGCTAAGGAACCTTACACTAGATGGGTTCAAGAGAGAGTTGGAAAGATTTTGCTACCTTTTGTTGTGGATCCCGCATACAAGCCCGATTCTCCTAATCCTATTTCTCTATCCATCGAAGAGATAGAAGGAATCAAGGCTGCCCTAGAGGCGTCCCGTAAGGAAAAGGAAAAATTAGAGCTTGACATACATCGACTTTCCAACGAAAAAAGTCAACTACGCTTCGATCTTAAGGAGAAAAGCCAAGAGCTTCAAGCCGCTAAGGAAGAGAATGATAGACAAAGGAATAAAAGGAAGCGAGCAACCGAAGGAGTTCTAAGTGCTAACTTTGATTTAATTGCACACAATGAAAGGTTGGAACAAGCGGACATAGAAATTGCAAGGTGGAGAAGGCGCTATGAGAAAGCTTCCCATGACAAAGCTGAATCTGAGAAAAATCTAGAAGCTGTGGTCTTTGAATTAACTGATAGGACTAAAGATCAAGAGGAGGAAATAAGGAACCTCAAATATGATCTTCAAGAAGCTCGCAATTCTGGACAACAAGAGCGCGCAAGGAGATTAACCACAGAAGAAGCACTTTTACAGCGCACTGATGAGTACAATAGAGCATTCCAAGCCATGGTATCACTTAGGGAAATATTCACAAGACAAATAGAGGTACACGAGGCAACCCTGAACGAAAGAGACCATTGGAAAAGACAATACACAATTGTTTCTACGGCAAATGAGCATGTGAGCATGGTTCCCAAGATGCTTGAAGAATATGAGAAGTGTCGTGAGAATTATGACAAGCTAGTCTACTTGTGCAATGATTTAATTCTAGACATTCCGAAGGGTTTAGAAAAAGCGGAGTCTTCTCCCATCATCCTTCCCAAAGAAGTGAAGGAGTTCTTGGAGCTTTGTAGGGGCATGGTGGACAACTTCAAGGAGGACATTCATAGGCGTTCTTAGTCATTTATAGTTTTTATTTTTTTTATTATTTAGAAGTTTTATTTCTATGGGTGTTTATTTCCTTTCACAATGTTGAACAATTTAAATTGTACTTTCTTTCAAGTTTTTTGAATTAATAAAGTGTGTTTATTTCCGCATTATTCAATTTCTTCGCAATTATTCACCAAAAAGAATTATTCAAAAAAAGAGAAAGAAAAGGTTCCTACTACAAAAAAAAAAAAAAACAACACAAAAAGAAATAATATATATATATATATATATATATATATATATATATATATATATATATATATATATATGTATAGACATATATGCTAATATATAAATATATATATAAATATATTATAATAACAATGTGGATAAGACATGAGCATAGCATTTGCATATCATTCATAGCACACATATCATTGCATTTCTTTTCAAAACATTAAAAGGAAAACTGTCTTCATCTCCAGTCACGCCATTGCAACCCGATCACTCATCCAGACCAGAGCTCAGAAGAAGAAAGCAATGGAACAACTAGAGCAGAACCAAGCCGCCCTTCGCGAAGAAATGACCCAATTGAAAGGCACCGTTGAGGACCTCAAGGGAGGAATGACTCAAATGCTGAGTTTCATGAAGGACCTCAAGGATAAACAAGACAAAGCTAAGGAGGTTCAGGAGCAGTATGAAGAGATGCCAAATGATGGCAACCCATTGTTGGGATATGTTCGAGGCCATGACCCTCACAAAACAAATGCTCACTCCTCAAAAAGGGTCACCACGACCCATGAAGAGGGAGAATCCTCTCAAGAAGGGTTCATTCCTGCTGCTCAGAAGGAAGGGACGTCTCGCACAGTTCGCATTCCTGTCAACAATCCTCTTAGGGATGAGGACTACCTGGATCTGCAATATGGGGACACTAATGACACAGATCAAGTCCCTCAACCAAAGCTGACCTCTACTAATTCTGGGGAGGATTCTAAGGAGAGTGGGCAAATCAAGGCATTGGAAGAGAGACTGAAAGCTGTAGAAGGATATGATGCTTTCGACGTGGACACTTTTGAAATGAGTTTAGTCCCGGACCTGACAATTCCACACAAGTTCAAAGTTCCCAACTTTGAAAAGTACAAGGGACTCACTTGTCCGAGGAATCACTTGCGCATGTATGTGCGAAAAATGGCTGCTTATGCTCATGATCAAAAGCTGATGATGCATTTTTTCCAAGATAGCTTGAGTGGAGCATCGGTTGACTGGTATATGCAATTAGAGAAGTCTCATATCCGAAGTTGGACCGACCTTGCTAATACATTCCTGAAGCAATATAAATACAATTTGGACATGGCACCCGATCGGATGCAACTCCAAAATTTGTCACAAAAGAAAGAGGAATCGTTCAAAGAGTATGCACAGAGGTGGAGGGAAATGGCTTCCTGAGTCCAACCTCCCCTGTTGGAGAAAGAACTCGTAAACATGTTTATGGCTACATTACAAGGGCCATACTACGATAAAATGGTAGGAAGTGTGTCCTCAGGGTTTTCAGATTTAGTGGTTATTGGTGAAAGGATAGAAGACGGGATTAAGAATGGGAAGATACAAGGGGCATCCCCAGGATCTTATCAGTCAAAGAGGCCCGCTCCTACCTTCACAAAGAAGAAGGAAGGAGAGACTAATGCTGTGGGACATCAAGAAACTAGACCTTCCATGTCGTTTCCACCACAACAGAACCGGTTCCAGGGAGGTCAAAGGAGATTCGATCCGCTACCTACTTCCAAGAAGGAGATACTGAGATATTTGATAAACGAGTCCTTGGTAGAAATTAAACCATTGACACCTCTTCCCCCAGGCAAGATCACACCCAATTACAAACCAAATGAGAGGTGTGAATACCATGCCAATTCGCCCGGGCATACCTTGGAGAAATGTTGGGCTTTCAGGCACATCGTTCAGGATCTGATTGAATCTGGGGCAATCGCCTTTGACAAACCCAATGTGAAAACAAACCCGATGCCACACCACGATGGCGCAGTCAATGCGATAGAAGTTGTCACCGAGCAAGATTTGGTTCAACAAAGGAATTCCCCTGTAGATGCCCTTAAGAGGTATCTTCTTATGAAGGGGTTTATCCTAGAACATAACGAAGCTTTCAAAGACACTTTGCAGAGACTCATGGATCAAGGTTTGATCCAACTTGAGGAACACCCTGAAGAAGAGTATGTGGCTATGGTGGAAAGAAACGAGCCTTTAATGATACCCGCGCAAGGGGCAAGAAAGCCACTAATCATCCCATGCTTGAGATCACCATTGAGGATACCTGCACAAGAGCATACTAGGATCATCCCGGTTACAGATCCATATCCTCTAGATAAAATGAAAGCAGTACCCTGGGAGTACAATTCTGGCACTAATCCCGATGTATCAAGCATTGTGGGACCTGGGGGCATGACCCGTAGTGGACGCATATTCAAAACTGCGCAAACACAACCAACGGCTAATGAAAACTTGACACAACCTGGTGATCAAGCTGCCATGAGTCCAAGTAACGAGGTTGAGCCTAAGGGTAAAGAGACTGTCAACAAGGATGCTGAGGAGTTTCTGGCTTTGATTAAGAAGAGTGACTATAGGGTGGTAGATCAGTTGTAACAGACGCCATCTAAAATATCACTCTTATCGCTACTGATACACTCCGAGAGGCATCGAGATGCCTTGATGAAGATTCTGAATGCCGCCCATGTAACTAAGGATATCACAGTCAATCAATTCGATGGCATGGTGGCCAATCTGACTGCTGGGGCATGCCTGGGTTTCAGTGATAGTGAGCTGCCTCCACAAGGAAAGTCACATAACAAAGCCTTACATATCTCCATACAATGTGGAAAGGCTCATCTGGCTAGAGTTTTGATTGACACAGGTTCATCATTAAATGTGATGCCAAAAGCTACACTAGATAAAATAGCTTTGGAGGGTCTTGTGGTCAGACCAAGTCGTCTGGTAGTTAAAGCTTTTGACGGATCGCAGAGTCCAGTATTTGGAGAAGTAGACCTTCCTGTTATAATTGGCCCTCATACCTTCTGTATCAATTTCCAAGTAATGGAGATTGAACCAGCTTACACTTGCTTACTAGGGCGTCCTTGGATTCACGCAGCTGGGGCAGTCACCTCCACTCTCCACCAGAAATTAAAATTTGTGAACAGAAACTCCATAGCGACCGTCAATGGAGAAGAGGATATATTTGTCAGCAACTTAAATTCGTACAGATATATTGAGGCTGGAGAAGGTGCACTGGGTACTGCATTTCAAGCTCTCGAGATAGCAACTACTGTCACACTACCCGTGGAGAAAGTGCGAAGGGCGGTAACTTCCTGGAGAGATCTACAAGACTTGAATGTAGAAGGCTGGGGCAAAGTACCAGAGATCTCAGAGAAGAAGGATCGCCTAGGGCTGGGATATCAACCATCAAAGGTCGCAAGCACTGTGAAGGAGGAGCAACAATTCCCCCCGATTACGCATACTTTCGTAACAGGAGGATATGAACATGTGGCTATGATATCCAACGAGGATTCTAAAGAGGGAACGTCCAACTTCATCCGAGAGGTCAGACCAGGAGAGCAGCTTCAGAATTGGACAAGCCTGGAGATACCGGAGATAGTTTTTGTTTCAAAGTAATTTGCTTTTGTGTGTTTTATTTCCTTTTCCAATAAAGAAAAACAATAACGCTCATGCCTCGCCCGAAGCATAGAGTTTGTTTGTAAGGGCCCCATTTATTTCCAAGTTTAAAAGTTTATTAATAAAATTGTCCTTGCATTTGGTATTGAAAACATCGTCTTTTCCCGCATTTATTTTCCTTTTTTTCCAAAATGACAAATAAATTTCTTGCACAAAAAAGCACGTTCATATCTGCATACTAAAAAAAAACATAAAACGTGTGCAGATCACCTTCTAACACTACCGATAATAATACTGCTGAAACTCTATACAAACTCGAGGCTCTTGCTAATCAGTCCGAAGAAGGGGATGAGGAAGACGATGAACCTCCAGAGGAGTTGTCAAGGTTAGTGGACAAGGAATCCAAAAGTATGCTCCCTCCTCAAGAGGCCATTGAAATCATAAATTTGGGTACAGACGAAGAACCCAAGAACATCAAGATTGGGGCAACACTGAACGAGGATGTGAAAGTGACGCTAATCAAACTCCTCCACGAGTATGCAGAGATCTTTGCCTGGTCATACCGTGACATGCCAGGGTTGGATACTGATATTGTTGTACATAGGTTACCACTCAAAGAAGGATGTGCACCTGTCAGGCAAAAGCGCCGAAGAGTTCGACCAGATATGGATAGTAAAATCAGGGAGGAAGTACTCAAACAGTTTGACGCCGGGTTTCTTGCTGTAGTTGACTATCCACCATGGATTGCCAACATAGTGCCAGTCCCTAAGAAGGACGGGAAGGTACGCATGTGTGTGGATTACAGAGACCTGAACAAAGCAAGTCCAAAAGACGATTTTCCACTACCACACATAGATGTCTTGGTGGACAATACAGCACAAGCTTCGGTATTTTCCTTTATGGATGGGTTCACTGGGTATAATCAGATCAAAATGGCTCCTGAGGATATGGAGAAAACAACCTTCATGACATCCTGGGGTACCTTCTGTTACAAGGTAATGCCTTTTGGATTGCGAAACGCAGGGGCAACATACCAAAGAGCCATGGTCACACTGTTCCATGACATGATCCACAAGGAGGTCGAGGTATATGTAGATGATATGATTGCCAAATCTTGCACAGAAGAAGAACATATCACACACCTACATAAGCTGTTCGAGCGTTTAAAGAAGTTCAAGCTGAGGTTAAACCCGAACAAGTGTACATTCGGCATAAGGTCAGGAAAGCTATTGGGATTCATTGTAAGCCAACGAGGCATAGAGGTTGATCCCGACAAGGTAAAGGCTATACAAGCAATGCCTGTTCCAAAGACAGAAAAAGAGGTGCGTGGGTTCTTGGGTCGATTGAATTATATATCAAGGTTTATTTCACATCTGATGGCTACATGTGAGCCTATATTCAAGCTGCTCAGGAAAGATCAACCTATCAAATGGAATGACGACTGTCAGGTAGCCTTCGAAACTATAAAGAACTACTTGCAAAAGCCACCGATACTCTTACCTCCTGTACCAGGGAGACCATTGATCATGTACCTCACGGTTCTCGAAAGATTTATGGGGTGTGTACTGGGGCAACAGGACGAAACGGGCAGGAAAGAACACGCTATCTACTATCTAAGCAAGAAATTCACGGATTGCGAATCTCGATATTCACCATTGGAAAAGACATGTTGTGCCCTAGCATGGGCCTCCAAACGTCTAAGGCAATATATGCTGAACCATTCCACATGGCTGATATCGAGAATGGATCCTTTGAAATACGTGTTCGAAAAACAGGCTCTCACGGGTAGAATTGCAAGATGGCAAATGTTGCTGTCAGAATACGACATACAATACGTCACCCAAAAGGCGATAAAAGGGAGTGTATTGGCAGAACATCTTGCTCACCAACCCATCGAAGAATATCAATCTATGAAGTTCGACTTCCCCGATGAAGACATTATGCTGGTAAGGGACTACGAGATACCAGGACCCGACGAAGGACCCGAGCCGGGCTTGGTATGGACACTTACATTCGACGGTGCATCAAATGCATATGGACATGGTATAGGGGCAGTCCTGACGTCTCCTGACAATCGACATTTACCCTTCACTGCAAGACTATGCTTTGACTGCACCAACAATATTGCAGAATATGAAGCATGCATACTGGGGTTAGAAGCGGCAATCGATCTAAGGATTAAACTGCTTGAGGTGTACGGGGATTCAGCACTGGTAATCCACCAAGTCAACAAAGAATGGGATACTCGAGATTCAAAGCTAATCCCATATCGTGACCTTATACTGGAGTTAGTGGCTGAGTTTGAGACAATCACTTTTACTCATATCCCAAGGGAAGAAAATCAAATGGCTGACGCATTAGCAACACTTTCCTCTATGTTCAAAGTGACCTGGCCAAACCACGAGCCACGAATAACGGTTAGACACTTTGATGAGCCCGCTTATTGTCTCACAATCGAGGAGCAGTCTGACGACAAACCATGGTACCATGATATCAAAAGGTACTTGGAGAAACAAGAATACCCGGAGAACGCCTCCACGATTGATAAAAAGACATTGAGGAGATTAGCATCTAAGTTCTTCCTGAGTGGAAACATCCTATACAAAAGGAACTACGACTCGGTGTTATTAAGGCGTGTGGACAAAAATGAGGCCAAAGAAATTATCAGAGAAGTACACGAAGGAACCTTCGGAACTCATGCAAACGGACACTCGATGACTAGAAAAATACTGCAAGCAGGTTATTACTGGGTGACAATGGAAGCTGACTGTTTCCAATACGCAAGAACATGTCACAAGTGCCAGATTTATGCTGACAAGGTACACGTATCGCCAAATCCGTTGAACGTTCTGAGTTCACCGTGGCCGTTCGCAATGTGGGGAATTGACATGATAGGGATGATCGAACCGAAAGCTTCAAATGGACACCGATTCATATTGGTTGTCATAGACTATTTCACCAAATGGGTTGAAGCTGCTTCTTACACCAATGTGACAAGACAAGTAGTCACTCGGTTCATCAAGCATAACATCATATGCCGGTATGGGGTTCCAAACAGGATTATCACCGACAATGGGTCGAATCTAAACAACATGATGAAGGAGCTGTGCGAGGAGTTCAAGATTGAGCACCACAATTCTTCACCATACAGGCCTAAAATGAATGGCGCTGTCGAAGCTGCAAATAAAAATATCAAAAAGATAATACAAAAGATGGTGAAAACATACAAGGATTGGCACGAAATGCTTCCCTTCTCCCTACACGGCTACAGGACCTCGGTGCGTACATCCACAGGAGCAACACCATTCTCTCTGGTTTACGGTATGGAAGCAGTCCTCCCTATCGAAGTGGAGATTCCTTCATTAAGAGTCCTGGCTGACACAAAGTTAGAGGAGTCGGAATGGGTAAAAACTCGTTTCGATCAGCTTAATCTCGTTGAAGAAAAGCGACTGACGGCTTTATGTCACGGGCAGCTCTATCAGAAAAGGATGAAAAAGGCGTTCGATAAAAAAGTCCGTCCTCGAACTTACAAAGAAGGTGATATTGTTCTCAAGAAAATACTATTACCTCGACTTGACGCTCGTGGAAAATGGACGCCTAATTACGAAGGTCCATATATCGTAAAAACGGTGTTCTCAGGAGGAGCGTTAATTCTCACTACAATGGATGGAGACGAGCTACCGCACCCAATCAATTCTGATGCGGTCAAGAAATATTACGCCTAACAAAGGCAGAATTATTGGTCATAAGCTGGAGACAGACTACGAAGGATAGTGATTCGTGCAATCATCTACTTCTAAGGTCGAAGGATTACTGGGACCCTTGATAACAAAGGAGCAACGGCAGTATTAATATCATTTCTATTTGTCATTTTCTTTTCTTGCATTTTGTACCCTAGCCGATTCAAGGCAACATCAATAAAAGTTCTTTTCTTGCATATCGCGTTTTTCTCATTTCAATACCGTTTGCAAAGGTTAAATTATTTTGGTAAACTTTAGCTAGGATTTAACATGAGAAACTTACAAACTGTCAATACAAAAGCAATAGGATAAAACTGCGAGATCTCCGGAAGGCTACATACGCCCTACGCTGCGATAACTCGAATCTAATAGAACTCTCTCACAAAGGATAATATCAATGGACCACTCAAATACAATCCAAGCTAGGATTTACCAACACCTCAAAAGGGGCTAAACAAAGACAATGGGTGATAAGGAGATAAGACGTTGGAATTATCATACATGTTCATTGGCATACATGCAACATTTATGCATGTAAACATTCACATATACATAACATTTGCATGTATGAACATCCATATACATACATTGTACAGAAAACAGGAGCATACATAAGCGCATAGTGCATAAACATGATGCATACGCACTTACAAAACAAACTTCTACACAGGTAAGCTTGCCCAAACCAGAGTAAGCTAACCTATTGGTGCAGGTAAATTTTGCGATAATCCTCGCAAATAACCCTATGGGTGCAGGTAAATTTTGCGATAACCCTCGCAAATAACCCTATTGGTGCAGGTAAATTTTGCGATAACCCTCGCAAATAACCCTATTGGTGCAGGTAAATTTTGCGATAACCCTCGCAAATAACCCTATTGGTGCAGGTAAATTTTGCGATAACCCTCGCAAATAACCCTATTAGTGCAGGTAAATTTTGCGATAACCCTCGCAAATAACCCTATTGGTGCAGGTAAACTTTGCGATAACCCTCGCAAATAACCCTATTGGTGCAGGTAAATTTTGCGATAACCCTCGCAAATAACCCTATTGGTGCAGGTAAATTTTGCGATAACCCTCGCAAATAACCCTATTGGTGCAGGTAAATTTTGCGATAACCCTCGTAAATAACCCTATGTGTATAGGTAAATTTTGCGATAACCCTCGCAAATAACCCTATTGGTGCAGGTAAATTTCGCGATAACCCTCGCGAAGGATCCTATTGGTGCAGGTGAACTTGCTAGAACTATAGCAAGCAATCCTATTGAGGTCCACAAACTACGAAAGTTTGCTGGCAATACAGCAAGCTAATTACACAACTCACGGAAAGTCCTCGCTATGTAAGACTCAGGCTTTAGCAGGACGATTCTCTCATCACACTCAAGCATGGGGTAAATTTGGGGGTCTTCCATTATTTAATAACTCTTCGATTCGAAAGCGTGAGACCTGCGTATTCTCCCGCTATTCAATCCAAGATAATTAAATAGGGGCAGCTGTCATACCCCAAAATTTACCCGATGTGATTCTCATTTCAATTTATTAAGGGCGTTAAAAATTAGGAGCCATAGGGTTTAACATACCTATTATTAAACTCGCTCTCTTATGAAATGCCTGTATGAATTGGTGGAGGTGTGAATGTCAAGTATTTGGGCCCAATTCATTTTTGGCCCATTTATTTCTCATCATTTACTCATTTTTTTTCATTTCTCTATTAAACAATATTCTTATTATTAATAATTATTTGGATTATTAATTAATAGGATTATTGTATAATTTTGTTTCTAAAAAATAGAAGTTCAGTTATAATAGGATTAATCATTTACACTTTGGTTCTTAATTTTTTTCGTGATTTAAATAATTAGTTAATTAGTTTATTATTACTAATTGATTAATTAACTAATCTGAAAAAATTAATTAAGTTTATTGGATATTGGTTCTTTATTGTTGTTGCTTTTGGACCACAAAAATAGTAAAAAAAAACGTTGGGCCCATCACGCTGGGCCAGATACGGTCATGGAGTGGACCGGGTCAAACCCAACCCGACCACTATTCATCGTCCTCCCCAATCCTTCCGCGCAGCCACCAAACCCTAGCTTCACCCATCATCAGCGGCCGCCGCCCCCTTCAAACCACCCAAACCCTAATTCTGCCCAGGCCCATAGGGGATGAATCAAAACGCAAATCATAACATCATTTCACGAAATCAAATCCCAATCAATAACAAAATCAAGCCTTAACATAATCAATATTATTTTTATTAAAGATCTGAATCAATTTACAAACGAATCAAATCTTGCAAGAAAACCTAATTGAATCTAATATAATCTTCCCTAAAATAATCTAACCCTAGGTCTATAAATCACAAGAAAGAAATCAGAAGAGGGGGGGGGGGGGGAAATTGGAAAGAACTTTGGAGCCGCCGCAAGCATAAACCCTTCGCCGCCGCTCGATCTTCAGCTTGATACCTGCGAAAGGACGAAAGAGAAGGGGATTAGCGAAAGGAGCTTACACGTTCCTGAATTCAAGACAAAAGGTACCGATCGATCCAAACTTAGCTTAGGGCATAATTGGTTGCATGTTTGTGCTTTATCTTGTTTGAATCTGGGTTTGCCTAAGGTTAGAGTTCTTCAGATGTATGCGAGAGTTCATAGGGTAGGATTGGTATTGTTAGATTTCTGGGTTTTTGTATGAGTATGGGGGTCGGAAGAGATGAAGATCGTGGAGATCTTCATCCTTCTGGGAAGATCTGGGTTGGGGGGATGAAGGTATGAGTTTCACGGTTGAAACTCAATCGAAAACTGGGGATAAGGGTGATTCACGGTGGCCGGAGGTAGTTTGGAGGGTGGTTTTTTGGGTTTACGGTGAGAAGAGAGAAGAGATAGAGAGAGAGAGGCTCTGAGTTTAGAGAGAGAAACAGAAGAGAAAAATGGAAAGGGAAAGGAGAGACGCTGGGTGATAGCCTCATCTCTGTCTCGGCTAGCGGCGGACACGTGGCCTCATCATGGCCACTTGTCAGCGTCGTTGAACGTGATTCAACGCGCAACCTCTTACCATGCACCCCATTGAGACCACATGCAGGCCATTGATGGTGGCCTGAACTGAATCAAACGGATCCTGGCCTTACACGCCCTTAGACGTATACCACACCCCATGTGCGTGCGCACACCGAATCAAATGGATCCCAAACCTAATGGGCTCAGCCCGTCTGCTATTAACACACCCTATTTCCTATCCTAAAGAGAAAACGCACCCCCCTGTGTATAAACAAAAGTAAGATTTAATTAAACATTTTTTGATTTTTTTTAATAGTTCATTAGTAACTAATTAACTAAAAATTGTTAATTTTTATTCTAATAATTCATTAGTTAAATTTTCTAAATTTTGTTAATGATAATTAATTAATTAAATAAACTTCTGAAATATGTTTGATTATTTTTTTTTTTTTTTTTTACAACTTAATTTCTCCTCAAACCGACTAAACTTATTAGTCGTATTAGACGAGAAATAAAACTGTTCTGATTAATGTATAACTTACTTACTTTCATTAATTCTCTCCTCGACCCGATTGAAACCATCAGTCGCTTTAGACGAGAGATAAAAATACAAATTAAAATACATTTAATTTGCTGCCCGCGATGATCAACCTATTGATCTGAGTAACCAGCAATGCCCCGTAATCCGTTAGCTATACTGACCAAACCTATTGGTCACCGCATCTAACGGTGCCATATTAAATCAGGGTTGTGCGCCCAAAATACTCAAAACACTTTCATCTTTCAAATTACAACTCAAAACTACGATAGGCCATTCAAAAAGCCTCCAAACCACAAAATTCAATCTTAAGGCGTACAACCCTGTGCCCGAACTACGTTGACTCTGATCCTCCATAAGGAGGTACGTAGGCACTTGGTAACAAGGCGAGTCTCCCCCCTAAAAATCTCAATCCACCTTTAAATTGTGTTATTTACCCTTTTCGCTTTTTGCCATAAACCTTTATCTTTAAATGTTAGCCTTTAGGAAAGGGTTGAGGGTGCCTAACACCTTCCCTCAACCTGATTATAATAACTTACCCTGAATCTCATATCTGCGTAGGGTTTCCTATTCGCCCTTCAGAATAGGTGGCGACTCTAAAACCTTCAATTTTAGGGCAGGTTGCTACAAAACTAATAATATTTAAGTCATTTTTATAATTTATTAACGGATACAGATACTCGCGGGCATGAGTAACATTAAATCTCATCCATATCCATTAATTAACAGGTACTTAAATATCCATTTTATTTTATCTGTAGATATCTATTAAACTACTGCCCCGTACCCGTGACAAATTTTATCCGTTGATATCTGTGGGTATGGATATTTTTGTCATCCTCACACTTAGGCCAACTAACTTGAAAGTACTTGAGGTTCAAGAAGAGCAGACCGGTAGCTCGACATGTTGCGGAGATGGATAGGGGAGCCATAGAGGCATGACTCTTTGGGGATGGCATTCCCCAATTGACCCTCGTGGACAGTGGCGGAGCCAGAATAAAATTTTTGGGATGACCGCAAAGGTAAACTAAAAATTATAAATAAATATGAAAAGTATAATATATAAAACATTTAAATTATAATTAAATTTAATAATATATTTAATAAACATAACTATGTAATAAGACTGATTTGAGACAAATTTCAATTATAGAGATTTTTAAGATAGATTTTATAGAAAATACATGATTGTTTATTAGTTTTTTAATAAATTTTATCTAAAATTCGTGTGAAATATTGAGACGGATTTTAAACAGAATCCCATTGTATATATAGAATTTGAAATGAATTTTAGACATAATGCAAAATTATTATTTATTTTATTATTTTTTCTATTTCATCTCAAATTTGTATAAGATATTAAGACGAATTTGAGACAAAATTACGAAGAGTCTTTAAAATGAAAATTCACAAAATACACAATTATTATTTATTTTAGTTATTTTTATGAAAATTTTGTCTCAATTTCATATCAAATATTTAGACAAATTTAAATTCTTTATATACTTATTAAAATGTATTTTAAACATAATACACAACTATTATAATAATAATAATTATTATTTTTATTATTATCATTTTGTAATTCCCGTTACAAAACCGTAATATTGAAAAAGATATGAAAAAAAAATCAATTATATAGAGCATTTAAGATATTTTTAGACAAAATATAGAGTATAGCTTATAAAAAATAATGCAAAATATTAATAATAATTTAAATAATTAATTCAGTTGAATAATTAATAATGATAATAATAGTTAGTTTTGACATGGGGAGTGGAGTTGTAGCTTATAGAGTCAAATATATATATATATATATATATATAGTTGAGTGTGAGTACAGTGTATGATGTGAGACCATAACACCTAATTAGAACTGATAGTACATCTCAATATTTAGTGTTTACTAATTAATACTTTTAATGTACTACTTGTGTAAAATTAATGCATTATATTTTTCAGCTGACAACTGTAGGAAGATATGAATTTTACTTTTAAAAAAGAACAATGGGGTGGCCGTGGCCTTCCTTTGTCACCCCCTAGCTCTTCCACTGCTCGTGGAGATCATGGTTGTCGAATTACAAAATGTTGTACAGTGCAGGCGGTGGAGGAGGCAGAGAATAGACATACCTAATAGTTAGTTTATGTTTGGATGTTTTACTTTTTTTTTTATTTTCGGACAAATTGGTGCATAAAAAATGTTTGGATGTTTTACTTTAATCTTACATTATGTTTTGATTAATGTAAGATTTTTTATTCCTCATTTAACTACTTTTTACATTGGATTTACTTTGATTTCATAATATAAGTTGGCCACAACAAATTACGAGGTTGGGACAATGAAATTGCTATGAAATGATTCAAAGGGATTTCCGCAGATGCATTTTAAAAATAAATAACTCTTCAAACATCTTTTAAAGGACTTCAGAGAATATTTCAGATATGCATCTCCGGATACACCCAAATAACATACGAAGATGCATCTCCGGACCATGTTAGTTCAAAAAGGGGAGGACCTCGGAATAATACATTTTGTTGAGATTTTAGTGCGTCCGAAAATACCTCTCCAAATGCATGGAGGGCAATTTTGATTTTTCAATGGTTTGATATGCACATATAAGGGTGGAAAGAATAATTTCCTTTTTAATAATGGTTTGAGTTGTGAAAAATAAGGCATGCTGTATTTGCGACATAATAATGTCTATATTTTTATAGTGGTGTTTTCAAAATATATATGCAAATTTTGTTGAGATTATTTGTACATGGGTGATGTGTGTATTGATTAATGAGAAATGGTAACATGTGTTTTAAAGGTATATTTTAAGAATTAAATGTAGTTTATTATTGGTATGTGAAAAAAAGTATATATTTATTCATGTGTTTTAAATGTATATTTTAAGAATATATATGCAAATTTTGTTGAGATTATTTGTACATGGGTGATGTGTGTATTGATTAATGAGAAATGGTAACATGTGTTTTAAAGGTATATTTTAAGAATTAAATGTAGTTTATTATTGGTATGTGAAAAAAAGTATATATTTATTCATGTGTTTTAAATGTATATTTTAAGAATTAAATGTAGTTTATTATTGGTATATGAAAAAAAGTATATATTTATTATTGGTATGTGAAAAAAAGTATATATACTACACTTGATTCTAGTAATCGATGTCTTGCTCTACTTGGCAAACTATCCCCTTTGTATTGTAACCTATAACGAGTAGGAATGAAATTTTACAAATTCACATAATCATATTCTTGATTTTTGGAGGCACACATATATTTTAGACGAATGGCTAGTTATCGGCCATCTTAGAAACCCGTATCAATAGGATTGCAAATAATCCCTTGTTAAGAACTTCTTACTGATTACTTTCTGGAAGGTTCAACTTTCTAAACGTGTTAGTTAATTATAACTAAGTAAAAAAAGTGATGTGTTAGTTATTTTACCAGCACTTATTTGATCAACGATAATATTGATTAAGTGAGCGTTCAACTTTTTACTATTTTCTATGATGAGGTCCGAGACATAAAGTTTCTTAAGTGCTTTAACTGGTTAACACAACCATGTAACCAGTTATAGGTATCAAAATAAATCAAATAAGTTGGGAAAAATATTTTTGGAGTTGTTGTAACTGGTTATACATTCGTAGTAACCGGTTACTCCTGATAGTGTTTTTTTCTGTATTTGTTAGCGGTAACCGGTTACAGGTTTTGTGTAACCGGTTATAAGACCGATTTTTCTGCCTTTTCTCTTATATACTACACTTGATAATGAATGAAATACTCTAACTCTCTTCTCTCCCACTATCTCTTTCTCTATACACTCAAATCCTCCATTATTTACCAATCTTGTGATTGAATGTTCTAACATTTGGCGTCAACAACCTGATTCTATCCACCAAACTCCTAGTGTGGAACATGAATTTTGTCTCCAATGACATAGTCCCTAAAAACCTACCAACCCTTGATGCGAAGAACAACGACAAATGGTGCAAAAAAATGAAGGTGTTGTTTGGCTACTAGGATGTTCTTGAAGTGATCAATAACATGGTGAAATCCCTTAGCGAAGGTGCAATAGATGCACAACGAGCAACACATAAGGAAGAGAAGAAGAAAGACTTCAAGGCGCTATTATTGATTCACCAATGTGTGGTTAGTGACAACTTCGAAAAGGTTGGTAATTGCGAATCGTCGAAGCAAAAATGGAAAATTTTGGAAAAGGCATACGCTGAAGCTGACAAAGCAAAGGTGGTGAGGTTACAAACTCACAAACGTCAGCTTTAATTGATTCAAAATGAATAAGAGGATACAATCAACGATTACGTGATGCGAATTACTCGATTGGCGAACCAAATCAAGGCAGAGAAACTGTTACTGAGCAGAATGTAGTGTCGAAGATCTTGAATTCTGTGATGACAAGATTTGACAATATTGTGGTGGCGATTGAGGAATCAAAAGATCTTGCGACATTGGGCAAAGAGGAGCTTCAAAGCACAAGCCGTTTTGAGATAAGGTGCATATTCTTTTATTTCTTTCTCCACTTGCTTCGCTAACTCCCTGGTAGGTGCAAGTACCAAAGCTCTAGGAAGACGCCTACCAACAAAGAAACAACTACATACATATGAATCATAAATAAATATAATAAAAAACTAGTAGACTAGTATCGCTAGCTATTGCACATGACATAAAATTAATATCAATGTATTGACTTATTTGAATTTATCTATTATGAAGTACAAACACGACATTGATACTGACAAATCAACACTAGTAACAATTTGAATAAATGAATAAATTAAATATAATCACAAGTGTCGATTACCTGTTACTGTAACGATCTGAATCCTCGCCATCATCGAGACCATTAATAATAGGATTTCCAAAAGCCAATGTCTTCGCTGTTCCAGTCTTTGCAAGAGCAATGGTATCTCTACCTTGAAGTGCAGGCACTAACACCGCTCTCTGATTACACAACGAATAAACAAAAATCAGTAACTATTTACGAAACTAATATTAAGCAAATTAGCATGCTAGGTTTCATCGACGCACCTGAATAGGAAAAAGTTGCGTAATCCCCCTCTCACGGAGCGAATTAACAAGTTGCGAAGGCAAATCAAGTTTCGAAATGTCAAGTTTATCAGCGTTAAGAGAAGCAGTCCAGGAAGGAAAATCATCGTCTTTTTTGCCGTCGAAATCAGAGCCTAATCCTTGGAATGCTTCATCGCTAAGAAGCGAAGAGGAGGAGGAATTCGGAGTCGTGACAGCGGAAGGAAGAAACCTATTGGAGGAATTGAAATTAGCGAGACGGTTATGTCTAAGGAGGAGGTTGTTGGTGACGTGGCGGGATTTGTTACCGTCGAAAGAGTGGAGTTTAACTATGGAAATGGAAGTTAGTTTATACTTTTTGTATAGTTCAATAGAGGGGAGTTTGCATGTGGAGGAAGCGCCAATTACAGTTATGGAAGCCATCTTTTTTGTTTTTTCTTCTGTTGTGAGAAGAAGAGTGAAGAAAAAAAAGATAAAGATAAAAGGGGAAAGGGAAGGAGAGAAATGAATGAATGTATGACCTTTTAAACCTCCAACTCACCCTTTAGGTTATGTTTGGATAGATTAAAATGGACGGATCGGAATGGAGTGGAGCAGAATGGAGCGGAATGGAATGGAATAAAGATGGCGTTACATTGTTTCGGTATTTCATGATGGAATATAAATATTTTGTCATTTCTCCCAAATCGGAGGGTATAAAAAAATGATGGAAAGAAATGGAATGAGATGAAATACATTCCATCCGACTCCGCTCCATTCCATCCGTTTGTAATCAATCCAAACAATAGAACATAAGTTAATATCATTCCGCTCCATTACATTCCACTCTTTTCCATCAAAGTGTAATTATGGATGAAACCGATGGTAAACAAATTGATAACCCTCAAGCGTATAAATTTGTACGGCTAACATTACTCAAAAGCCTTTATAGCTATTTTCTCTTAATAAAGTTTTGTTTAATTTTTCTTTAGAAAAGGACCATTCCATAAAAAGTGTAGAAAAATCCTTTAGAAATTTCAACTTTAGAAATATATGTATGTGAGAGAATTGAATTGTAAAAGAGAATAGAGAAATGAAATGTGAATGAGAATTTCTCCTCTAACTAATGGGTTGGCCCTTATTCAATACTACTAATATTTTGTTTTTTTTTAAAGGAGTCCACATCTTAGAAAAAAAAGAAAAAGAAAAAGAAAGAGGCGAGAAGCTATTTGGATTCCAAGTTAGTGGTAAAATGATTAGATTATCGTGTGGAAAGTCAAACTAATTCAACTACTTTTTTGTTTAATTTTGAGTTACACATTAAATTGATTGTGTGATAAAAAAAATCAAAATTCAAATTTGTTTGTTTTTTTAAAAAAATGAATGATGAAATTATGGAATGGATGAATACGACTGAATTGTGATGAAGTTGAATTCTAACTAGCACCACTTATTTCCTTTGTCTTGGTTTAAATGATTAGACAGATGTACTTATACAATTTTTTATTTAGTTTAGTCAAAACTTTGGTTGACTATCCAGCTTGCTTTGAGAGGTTTATTTTATCATGTCCAAAAGTACTGTGAAAAATCTAAACCAAGGCACCATGATGTACTGTCAATAGTGCAGGAAACATAATGCTCCAAAAAATCTGCCCCAATTATGAATTTCTGCATACCTTTAACCTGCAAAATCATACCTATCTATCTACCTATAACTTCACATAAAAAAAAAATCATGTTATATCTAAAAATATTTATAGTTAATATGAATTTTATTTCAACAATTTTTTTTTATGAAAATTTTCATGTTAATAATAATATGTCAACAATTTAAAAATATATTATATATTATCATAATTGATAAATTATAATATTAAAAAAATAAAGAATTTTAAAAATTTAAATATATTTTATAAACTAATTAATAGATTAATCATTATAGATATATTATTTTATATAAAAGTAGTATAATGCCGCACAGGTTTTTCATGTATCAAAATTTATATTTATACATTGAGTTATTTATTGATACATGTTGTTATCATGTTAATTTGTAAATATTGTATTGAAAAATTTAATTAAAATAATTTAGAATAATATTTGTTGAGATGTATTGAGACAACATACAAGTATCCGGTTATCTTTTTGTATTAATAACACAAATTTGTAATATTTTATTTTCTCTAATGTCGTCAACAAATGATTTAATATATAAATAAATTTTACCGTGTCTGACAAATGGACTAGAGTCTTTTATATAAATAGTGAGGGTTTGGAGAGATTTTAGGAGTTAGAGTTGAATCAGAATCATAAGTGCTTTTTTACCACTCCATCACTCATATGATTTTACACGGGACACTATCACAATAATACCTATTTTATTGAATGATCATGTTTAATTTAATATTTTATTGTCTTAAGATAAAATAAATAAAAAAGTATAAATTGAAAAAAATTAACAGAAATATCATATAAACTTTCACACAGGACACTATTACCACAATACCTATTTTATTGAAGAGACCATATTTAATCTAATATTTTATTGTAAGAGAAATACAAATTAAAAAAAATTAAAAAAATAATATAAACTTTTACACAAGACACAATCACCACAACACCTATTAACACCCTTAATAAAGTATGGTGGTATGTATAATCAAACTTGACAGTAGTTATGTCATCATTTTAGTTATGTCATCATTTTATATACGTAACTTTGAGGTATAACAAAGTTTAGAATTTTATTTACCAAAAAAAAAAAAGTTTAGAATTTTATATTGACTAACATCAAATCCTTTTAAAATAATTATTTTATTAAAGAATTAAAATATTAAATTAAATGGTTAATTGATGTATCAATTATCTTCTAAATAAAATACTACTATATAATGCTAACTTAGATTATATATTCTGTCAGTGTCATTATTATAAGATAAAAGATGATAGATATGAATTAATTGTTTTATTGAAATGTCAATTCAAAATGACATACATATATATTCATTAAAAGTAAATTTAATGGGTAGCTTCTGTACACTCCTATTATAATGATGACTTTTTAGCAGGAGACCTTAATAGGTAAGTGGCATTTAGACTAAGACATTTCAATGGTAACTAATAAAAATAAGCTTAATTTAACCCTTAATATTTGAAACCTTAGGATAATACCCGTGCTTACTTTGTATACAAACTAAATCAAGTTATGATAGCTAATTAAGCATCCATAACAACAACTAATTTACATCATGGTTTGGTCTAACATACTTAGAATGTTAACATAGCCTTTTTAAATTTTAGTTTTCTTTTTAAGACTTAACTGAAGAACTATTTTGTAAAAAATATTTAAATTTCGTAATAACATATATATTATGGTACTGGATATAGTTATTAAAAATAGTTATTCACTACGCTAAAACCATTGTCCTTTATTAATTAATAACATTTTTACAACAACCATATTTAGTGATTTACTTATATTAATTACCTTTCTATGCAGAAGATATATATTTGCATCTATATTGCTTTCTCATTCACATACATCATGGTTTTGGTTTTTTTATTTAGCTAACAAGTTAATATGGTGACAGCCAAAGATAGAAGTTTAGATACATTCTATTCAATAACAAGTTCTCTTAGTGAAGTTGGAGATTATTTGTCTACAATGAATGGCTCTAGAAGTCCCTTGATGATGTAATCAAATTCCCTTCACATACTTTTTTTTCCTTAAACAATAAAATATTAAAAATATTTATAATCATCAGTGATATTTGTAAATAATTATAGTTATTAATCATATTTATAAATATTTATATTTATTAGACATATTAAATTTATCATGTTGGCGATTCGATAAATATTTATTTTTAAATATTTTCAGTTATTAGTGATTTTATAATAACAATTGTATATCACCAACAACCTAGCCTTATCGAATTAACTAAAATACGAATGACTATTGCATTTCCATGTTCTTTTTTTGCATAGCTACTAAATATAGATTTATTTCATCAATATTATGTTTTGTTAATCTTAAATTAACATTCCTCATTCGAATTTTTAAATTTCTCTTTTTGCGTTTGTAATACATTATTTATCTTAAGATTTGACTTACCCGTGCGGACGTACGGGTCTTCTACTAGTTGAATTGTAAAAGAGAATAGATAAATGAAATGTGAATGAGAATTTCTCCTCTAACTAATGGGTTGGCCCTTATTCAATACTACTAATATTTTGTTTTTTTTTTAAAGGAGTCCACATCTTAGAAAAAAAAGAAAAAGAAAAAGAAAGAGGCGAGAAGCTATTTGGATTCCAAGTTAGTGGTAAGAATAAGAAGAATGTAAAGAAGAATTGTGAAATTGGGTGGAAGTTGCAAAAACACACACGTTTAAACCAAGCGTGTGGTGGTTTCCGAAAAGTAGAAGGCAACAGCTGTTACACAAAGGCACCAATTTTCAATTTCAGGGCATCGTTGGCACTGTACCCCCATTTCCCCTTCCTTGTCTCCGAAGCCATCACTCGCCATTATTCTTGCCACTCAACCACCCAACCTTTCTTCTCCAATCACCTCTCTTCTCTCACCATCCACACATTCAATTTCCCCGGATCTACTCCATTTTTCGCCATCCCTTTTTCTGGCTAGGGTTTACGCGTTTTGCTGATCTCAAATCTGGTGGCCGGAATGGGGGTACTGGTTCCGGTTTTCTTCTATGTTATCGCTTTCCTTTGCACCGTTGGAGCCGTTGGTTTGGCGATTCTTCATATTTACAAGCATCTTCTCAATTACACTGAACCTACTTACCAACGGTATATTGTTCGGATCGTTTTCATGGTTCCGGTGAGTTTTTAGGGATTTCGTTTGTCACGCATTTACTCTGAATTGTTCATGTTTTTAACGAATTGTACAAGACTAATCGTATTGGTGCATGCTATTAGTTGGAGTGATTAAGATAATTGGATATTAAGCTAACCCTAGACGTGTCACAGTTGAAATGTTAAGTTAGTTTCATTATTTTCACTTAGTTTTGAGGCTTTTAAACTTCTTCTTATATGTAAACTTGAGAGCTCGAGAGGAGGTGAAGGAATTCGGATCAGAGTTCTTTATGTTAAAATAGAAAGTTGTAAATTGTGGAACTTTTTGTGAGCTTATTGAGTGACTTATCCATGTTTTTGACCTATTTGGTTATGTACCGACATTGTCTACATGCTGTATTTGTTATGCTTAAAGAGTAAATACAGTTTTTGGTATTGCTTAGTAATCGTAAATGCCCGCACATATATGGTTTGTGTGTTTCTCGATAGTTCTTTAATTTTTCTTATTAGGTAATTTGTTTTCTTCATTTTCGTATCGTAGTTATTGATCTCGAGATTAATGATTTGGATAGAAGCATGATGCACTTGATAGAACATTATGGCAAAAGTTGATCCATGTAGCTGACCCCATTTAGTGGGATAAGGCTTTGTTGCTGTTGTTGTTGTGCTCTTGAAATATTAATGGGAATACTCCTAGTTTTTATTCTGTGGCATTTCTTTTTATGATTCATTTCAAAGAGATATACTAAGCATTCATTTAATTTTCTCTGACAGGTTTATGCACTGATGTCATTTATGTCCCTTGTTTTACCGGGGAGTTCAATCTATTTTAATTCTATCCGGGAAGTGTAAGTTATGATCGATATTTAGACTGAATAATTCTTTCATAGTAGTATATTTTGTTCCTTCCTGTTTCATGGTTAACACGTTGGTTGTGATTTAGATGATTAAATGATTACCAATGCTATATCATATAGTGATAGTATTGCCATTTTATAAAACACATGACTTCATGAAGATTTAAGGTTCTAGGTGGCACGACTTCATGAAGAACTAAGGTTCTAGGTGTCTCTTTCTGTTGAGAAATCCCTTGAAGTGTATATGTTGGACACTGTAGTCTGGTACCATGCTCCAGATAGAGTGCATATAGTCCTTCAAGTTCATTGTTTTTTCATGGAGTATATCTGAAAATTTATAATATGGGTATGTTTATGTTTACCTTTATAGTGAGTAGATGTTATGCTATGCTAGAGTTGCAAGAAGCTATCACAAGAATGGAAATGAGATTCCTCCCTTCATTTCCTATTTAATATGGTTCCACTCTTCTGTATCTTCTTCTGCTAATCAGCTTACTTTTAGTTCTGAAATCTAAGTTCACCATGCTAACTGTTTGTCCTAGATTTAAAAATTATGAATTCCGAGATATCTATATTGATTAGCCAAGTTCAATTTGTTAATCATTTTCTCTTGTTCACTGTTTCAGCTATGAAGCTTGGGTCATTTACAATTTCCTGTCACTTTGTCTAGCATGGGTTGGTGGTCCTGGATCAGTTGTTATTAGCTTGAGTGGCCGGGCTATGAAACCATCTGTTTGTCTGATGACTTGTTGCTTTCCTCCCATACCATTGGATGGGTGAGTTTACATTTGATCCTTTGGTCTTTTTATGCAGTTTTTTTGGATAACCTTTTTTTTGTTTACAAAAACAGTAAGAGGTTAGAATGACATATGTGGCCCACAATATGGAAATTTGTTTTTATAGATTATTGGAAAATCACCTACACAACATATTGCGATACATACTTACTTGTAGCATATTGGCATGATCGTCATATCATAACTAATTCTAATTTTTCATTTCTTCAACTTCTATTGTAGGCGTTTCATTCGTAAATGCAAGCAAGGGTGTTTGCAGTTTGTGATCTTGAAGCCCATTCTGGTTGTTGTTACACTTATTCTTTATGCGAAAGGGAAATACAAGGATGGAATTTTCAATCCAAAGCAGTCGTACTTGTATCTGACAATCATCTATACGTTCTCGTATACAATGGCCCTCTATGCTCTCGCACTGTTTTACGTGGCATGCAAGGATCTTCTTCAGCCATTCAATCCAGTCCCAAAGTTTGTTATCATAAAGTCTGTTGTATTCTTGACTTATTGGCAGGTAATTTATATACATCTTTCATTTTTATGGTCTATTCTTTTCTCATATTTACGGCACTATCTTGTTACTGGTTGTAATGTGATGCTAGATGAACAGGAAAAGGATATTAGTGTTAACATAGAAAATGATCTTAATGTTAATGTCATGTAAAATGAATAGTACTCTTCTATGAGGATGCCTTATTTGATCTTAAGATGATCAATAACTTATTTGGAGCTGTTGGAAATATAATATATGAATTATTTTTCCACTATCTAAGTAGTGTTAGAAATTATTGTATGTTAGGAATTGGAGTTAGCTTATTTACTTTTCATGTGAATTGTATTTTTTTTATTATGTTTTATTTGATCTTAAGATGATCAGTATCTTGTTTGGAACTGTTATAAATATAATATATGAATTATTATTCCACTATCCAAGTATTGCTAGAAATCATTGTATGTTAGGAATTTGAGTTGGCATATCTACTTTTTTTTGTGATTATTTTTTTAATTTTTAATTTTTGTATGTAAATATCTTTCAGCTGACTGTTTTCATTTCAACGCTCAAAAGTGGGTTTGATCCTGCTTCTCATTTTCACTTATGTTGTATAGTTCAGCCTCATCAAGGCTGGCCTCTGTTCTAAATCTCTCTACCTATCTCTGATAAGGCAAAGCCTCAGTTGTGTTCCTTTGTCCGCATTCCAGTATATCTATTTTCTTCCTGCCGTCTACTTCCATCCAGTGATTTTTCAATCGTTAATAGACCATCATTACTTAGGAGTGCCTCTCAATTTATAAAAGTTTTCAGAAGTCACGGTGTGAATACCATCTATTGCCATCCCATCACTAGTCTGCCTTTGGGTCTGTTTTGGGTCTCATGTTTCTCTGGTTTGAGCAGTGGGTCTTAGTATTTTGATGCTACTCCCCTATTATGTGCAACTTTTTGTCTAGTCCCTTTTTTCATGGGATGGTCTGAATTCTGATAGGAGTAAAAAGGGTCCTATCTCTTTCTGATGCATCTAAAAGGTTAAATGGAAATTAATTATTATGAACCCGTGCTCTGATATAAAAGAAATCTTATGAACATCGGAGAAAGGATAAGAATATTTATGCTAATGATGTCCAACCTCTGATGCTGTCCATAATAAGCAAACTCTTCAAATGCACTGTCATGATTCAAATCTCCTGGTTGAACAAAGCTTTGTTTGCCGTCCAGCAAGTGAAGATGATTATGATTGACGAATGACCCTTGAAAGGTGTCGAATAAGTTAGATCAAATGCACATGTTTTTTTTTTGTTATTTTTTTTCTTTTTCGTGGCATACATAAGGATTTAAAAAATGTTAGAAATCAAGTTCTTGTCAAACTGAATTTTAATACAGTGGAGGAGCTGCCTGACTGTTTTTCGAGTTCTATTGACTAAAATATCTGTCAAGTCTGCCTTTTAAGTAGTTTTACGTAGATGAAGGATGAGGACACCGTGGACATGGAAATGGGGGTGTTCATGGTTGGTAATCAGCCACAATCTTTTTTTTTTAATGCAAAAGAATAGGACACATTCAATATTAATGTTATCCTTGCATGGTTTTATAGGAAAACATACAAACATGTTAACTCAAGCGCTGGATGTCAAAAAGAATGATGATATTCATCAAGAAAATAAAATTTTCAATAATGAGTATTAGACTATTAGTACCTCAAGTTAAAGGCTGCCTGCTGAAGTAGTGTCTCTTACTCAGTGTTCCACTATAGTAAATCCTCATTTTGTTTACTTATTTATTTATTTATTTTAATTTCTAGATCTTGGGTTTTGGACTCTTGTATCCTAAGATCATTTTGTTGGCGTCCTTCCTCTATCAAACTTATCTTCCATTAAAACTTCACATATTGTTACACTTATTAGTAGTTCAAAAGTTAAAACCGCAGCATTAGTCAAATCTCTTCGCTCCCTCAGATTTGGATTATATCATTCTCATTAGTTGGCCAACTTTGAATATTTCAATGACCTTTTTTACCATTTCTTCTTACACACTAGCCAGAGTACTACACAGATGATTGACACACTTTGATCATGTGAATTTTATCATCTCAACTATTGTCATCGACACTCTCAAGATTTTTTACTTTCCTAATTTTATTTAAAATTCTAAGCTTATTTAGAGTTTTTTTAGAGTTATAGTAATAATAAATAATAAAAGGAAAGTTGACCTTCATATGTGATGGGATCTAATTTAAAATTTTGAAGATGGCTGGCCTATGTGTTAGCTTGTTGCTTATTTTATTGTATTTGCTTTTTACACTAGAGGTTTGAAGTAACATGACTTTTTGTTTTTCATGTCTTAGGGGGTGCTATTCTTTCTTGCTGCAAAGTCAGGATTCATCAAGGACGCTGACGAAGCTGCTCTACTTCAAAATTTTATCATTTGTGTTGAGATGCTTATTGCTGCTGTGGGCCACTTTTATGCATTTCCGTACAAAGAATATGCCGGGGCTAACATAGGGGGATCCCGTGGTTTTTCTGCTAGCCTTGGGCATGCGGTGAAGTTGAATGACTTTTACCACGACACAGTCCACCAGGTGAGTCTCACTTCCTATATTCTGTGACTTCTGTCCTTATTTTGTAGAATTGTTAGCAACACATTTATAGTTTCTTGAGTTGTTGAAAATTTTGACCTTGTTTTTCTCTTCCAATTAATAATCTGATATTACTCAACTTTGTGGCAGTTTGCACCAACATATCATGATTATGTTCTCTATAACCACAGTGAAGGGGGGGAAGAAGGAACAAGGAAGTACAGGTCAAGAACATTTGTCCCAATTGGCCCAGAGATGGATAATGTGAGAAAAAATAAGCATATAATTGGCAATAAGGTAGATGACATACAGCTGGTGAGCTTATCTTCTGCTAGTAGTACTCCCTCAAATTCTGTCTCATTGCCTGATGCTTCAAACACCGATGTACTCAAATCTTCCTTGCTACTGGACGTCTCCAGTTCTGGGTCCATACCATATGATCTGACACTTATTGACTTGGATGTATCCAGTTACCCTGAAAAAGTTCCTGCAGCTGATAAAGCTGATGCTAGGTGATGATCATAAGGAACATTGAGAACTAAGTTGGTTGGGTAAATGTTATTGCAATAGAGAGGGTATGTGCATCCAACAATTTTTTTGACTCGGAGTGAACTATGATCCTAGTGTGGTTTTTTACATTCCAGGAAAGGATTTAAGCAGACCGTTTGCCACCATACACGGGCGTGTCAATCTATATTAAAAAATCCGTTGTCAGATCCATTCCCAAGCAAACAAAACAGTCCTTGTTATTGGTATTGGTCTTCATTCTGTAATTGTCTGTGTTGGTTGTGTCCTATCACCTATGTGCAATTGTAGATACAGAACTTGTTTGTTGACATACAAGAATTGCAAACTCGACTGATTCTCAAGAGATTTGACTTAGTATTAATTTATTGATTCTTTTCTTCTATATGTTATTAATAGGGTTCCTGTTGGTTTAATGCTTATAACCATTGTTGTTATTTACACCTTTGGCATCTTGTTGTATTTATGTTTTGATATTACATATATTATTGATAACCCCCCTCTCAAGCACATTATTACTAATATTTGTGCTCTAACTCTTATAGTTTTTTCATCATATTTTGGCAATTTTCTGCTCCTGAAAAATGACTTTTGAAAACTATAAACTGCCAAGACAAAAGCCAGCTTTGTCTGCCATACTTGGTAAACATGCTACAATTCTCTAATTTGCCCATTATTTAGTTAACTTTTGTTTTTCAAATTTAATCTAGGGCGCCGATAAGTTTGCATTTAAATGTTAGGTTTCAATCTCAGTGTTACGAACCAGATTACTTTTATGCCTCGAAGAGCATACTCGAAGGTTTAAATGTTAGGTTTCAATCTCAGTGTTACGAACCAGATTACTTTTATGCCTCGAAGAGCATACTCGAATGAGGACAAGCAAAATTAACCTATGTCCATATTTTTTAGTGTAAAGGCGTGTTTTGGTTGGATGTTAGGTTTCTATTCAACTAAGTTAAAAAAAAACTCTTTTGATTTGATGGTGGATTTCTATTCAACTAAATTCAAAAGTACCATTATGTTCACCATATATAAATGAGTGAGAAAAGAGAGATAAGTATAAGTAAAATTTTGTGATTTTATTGATATTGCTATGAAAAGATCTCATCAGGTTGACATTTCAATAGTAAAATTAATACAAATTTAACTTTAGTTTGATGTTGAAACCGTAAATGAATGTTTATGACTTAAGTTTATCTTTAGGAAGTTGTATAAATAAGACTGATAAAAATGGCACCTCATAAAACTTGAAACCAACAATTTGATATTTTATAAATATGGAGGAAAGAGCAGAATGGAGAGGTTCATAAGAATGCTTGAAGTTGCAGTTAATGTAGAAAGTTAGTTGTACCTATGTAACCTATCCAATCCAAAGAGATAACTGATCTCAAATTTGATTATCTAACTTTTTGCACAAGCACACCGTTATATTCATACGCCACCCAAGTTGCGTACCTCGCTTACTTACAAAATAAATTATCATTGTTCTTTATATAACAATACACTGATCATCAATGCAATGGAGTATAATCAAAGGCATTATTTTTAAAGCTATTTCGTTACCTATAGTGTGTACTACTACAAACATCATGGATATACATACATACACATTTGTCTTGATTGTATTTATTGTAACACGAGTTTGGTTAAGGCTGGACCGTTTCTAACATTACAAAAGCAATTTGACCCCACAGGATGAGAGAAACAATACCATACCCCTTTGGACAATAACACTACCAAACCAAACCATTCGGAAATCATGAAAAGGCAACAAAAAAAATGTTACAACCATGTGATTGTCTTAATGAGGACTCACGCATGAAACCATGGTTATACTTATGCACAGAGAAAAAAGTTACTCCTATGGATGACAGTAATATTAATAATCAAAGTATGAAATATTGCATGTGTAGAGAAACTATGTTTGAATTATTATTACTAAAATGAAACAACATATTACACCAAATATTTACAGAATATTATTCATACAGCTAACAGTATTTTTTTTCAAAATAAAAAATATTATTTATAATAAAAATATCTTTTTAAAAAATATAAATACTTAAAAACTATTTATTTTATTTATAATTTATTAATCAGTTTCATTACTTTACTGACCAACAAATACATAGTATTATCAAAACATTAAATTATTAACGGTGTTAAATTGACTAACCTTTTACACTCAATTAGTGAATTTTATTTTATCACTCAATTAATCAATTTTATTTTATCACTTAAGACTATTTTTTAATATCATAACACATATTAATCAAATTATAAATTGTATTAGTAATAAATATTGGGTCATGCTAACATGTGCCCTTAGGGCACATGTTAAGAATACTATAATTAGAAAAAGTTAAAGGTAATTAAATACAATAAAAAGTCATATTTAAAGTTCCGATACATTAAATGCACGCGTTCCAAAGAAATATTTCTATAAATATCTCATTAACTTGTGCCCTTGGGGCACATGTTAGCTTTTCCCATAAATATTTTATACATTGTTAACTAAAATTGTTTTTAGTGAAATTAAAAAATATTTTAAAAAGTTAAAATTAAAAGCTTACTACTTCTTAACTATGTAAATGTAAAAGAATTGTGTAAAATAGCATTTTTCTTACTATTATAGTGTTTTTTCTGCAACAACATATTTAAGAGATAAGTACAGTGTACAATAGAGTAAAGAAACCATAAAAAGAAACAGGACAATGTCTTAGCCATTGCGGCGGCGCACAGCACAACACAGGTCTGGTCGCGTATGAAACAAACCAAAACAACAATACGCAATATTAAGGTTCGTGTATATGCATAACCTATAATAATGTTCATTCCCCTTTCTCCTCTTCCATTCTATAACATCTCATGCAACACTTCATCTCTCACCAAACCGTTTCTTCTATCTACCACTATTTAATACCATTCAATTTCATAATTACTCTCATAAATTTTTATTTCTGTTACATCTTTATAGGAGTGTGTCACGCCATGAAAATTACTCTAATTCAGAACAAGAAGCGTAGCAGCAACAACAACAACAGCATCAACAGCAACATGAATATGAGTATTAATCCGTTGTTTAAGAGTGATTCGTTTGGCTATTATTCTCATTACTGCTGCAACCCTCACGAGCAGCAAAACTACACATTGATGGAGAAGAGGCAACTGTTTCTTAGAAGCTATCAATTCACACGAAAAAAGAGCTTTCCCGAGAGAATCAAAAGGTGTTTGATTCGTGTCAAGAGAGTTGTATTACGATCTGCTAAGAAACTCAAGAGTATCAAATGTGGTTTCTATAACCGAAGATATAGGAACAAGTATATCAAAAGCAACTACTCCTCATGTTTATGTTAAGGAAATGTCGATAGAATGTATTCACATTTATCAGCTGCATTGGATACTCAATTGAAAGTGTGTATGTGTTAGTGTTAGGGTAGGTTTGTTACTCATCATCTCTTATCTCTCGTAAGAGAATTGTGAAAGATTTATTTATTTTGTCATTTTTCATTTTATGATTTGAGCACTTAGTTGTAAAAGTGATATTGTTAATGTTAATTTGATATTATTTGCCTCAAATTGTAGTCTTTGTTTAGATGAATGCTATTCTATTATATGGACTTTGAGATTTGCCATGAACAAAAACTTGTCTCATATAAACATTCGTTTATTAATTGCCATGTGTTGTTTTGATAAGTTTAATTAGAGGAAGGGAAGTCTAAAGAAAAATAGTACATAGAATATTTTTTCCATTTCAAATTTTTAATTAATATTTGATGAGAAAACAAATTATTATGCTTAATAAACATTGCATTTTATTAATTTTATATCTATCTTATATTTTTTTACAAATTTTTTGAATAAATTAATTTGTTTATCAATTAAATTTTAAATCAATATTTCGAGATCTATTTAACTCAATTTACACATAGGGATAATCATATAAGAGGTTACCCTTTTTACTTTTTCTTTTCCCAATCTTTGATTAAACCAATCACCTAAAATACATAAAGTTGCAACAAAATGCATATATTAGCATCCAAAATACATAAAGTAGCATAAAAAAAATATAAAGTCAGATCCTAGCTAATTCAACCAAAAATAAACTTAAAGGACTAACTTATTACAAAAAAAACTTAAAGGACCAACCTGTTACAATAAAATAACTTAAAGGACTCCAGATGTAATTATGCCTTACACATATGAATTGAACTAACACATGTCAATTGAATTACTCCACCCGTTCTTATTAACTATCTTATTAAATTAATTATGATTGCCTCATTATTACTGAAAGGGAATTGATTGATCTCCTGGACGAGTTTTCCATCATGAGCTCTAGAGAGATGGTGGAACTGATCGAGGGAGGATAATAAAATTGATGATTATCTTCATAAGTTTAACTTCTTTAAGCTTTCTTGGTTAGGACTCTTTTAATTGCCCATCACTTACTACACCATCTTCTTTTTGTTTTGTTTGCAGAAAGTATGTCATCTATTCTAGTTTATAAGAGAAAAACTCGGCCACAAGTAAAAAAAGTTACAGTCGATTTAGAAGACGAAGATGGGGGTGATGACCGTACTGGATATCCCATAAAAGATGAGGCTCCTCAGGTCCTCTCGGAGAGTTCTGTGCCATCTTCACTATGGGACAAAATGTTTGATACAAAAAGATATGCAATCACTATTCTCTTATTTGCTGAAGGCTTCTTCAATGAGTATTAGGTCATCAGTCGGACGGGAGCCGAGTACTTTTCCAACATGTTGTAAAGTCACCATTTGAGGGGGACTTATGTTGGAGCACATGCTATTCGAGGCTCATGACCCGGAAGACAAGTATGCTGATAATCGGTAGGCCAAATTGATCACCACTAAGGGGGCGTTGGCTCAGGAGCAGGAGTCAAAAAATAATTTGAATAAAACGCTTAATGAGTTGAAGCGCTCTGAAAAAAACTCAAGGAAGCATTGATAAAGAGGAAGACAGACGCTAAAGAGCTCCATTTACAGAAAACTAGTATGAAGAAATATCTTGAGGTTGACCTCATTTTCAAAAAGAAATGGGAGGAGGACTTGTCCTTCTACAAGGATGAGTTGGTGGACACTTCCGACCGATGCTTTGAGAGGGAAAAAGAACACGTGGCCTTCTTCTATCCCAACATAGACATGAGTGACTTGATTTATTCAAGATGGTCTGGGGTGGCTACATCATGGACGAAGAAGGTGCAAGGTCCTCAGAGACGATCACCACTTGTCAAGAGGCGGTCATTCCTACTGAGTAGGATGGTGCCCCCGTTAAGCATAACAAGGTTCCTAGTTAGGAGATTGTCCGCAACGAGGTTGTGCGGGAGGATGGGAAACCCCAAAAGAGGGGGTGAATTGTGCTTTTTAAAAACATGATTAAGTTTAACCTTTCTTGATTAAGATCATGTTAGTAAGTTTATAAGTGTGTAAGCGTTATAGAAGTAAAGTATAAGAAAGTATATTGCTGAAAATAAAGAGGATAAGGATAAAAATATTGCACCAAAGAGTTATCCAGGTTTGACCGAACGGTGGCCTAGTCTTGTCCCCAAGAGGTCTTTTTGAAATTTTTTACTATAGACTTTTGAGATTTTAAAGGTTATGCCTACAAACCTTAATATAATTTGATATTAAGATTGTGAACATGCTTATCCCCAACCTAAAGACAACTTTTACCTCGACTTATTTTATCGAGACATGCATTGATATGAAGGTCACAACTATTGAAGAAGCCTAAACTAAATCAGTATCAAAGTTGATGAACTCATTTGGTTCTCTACAAACCTTTGAGGTGACTATAAATGCGAGGTCTGAAAAGAAGAACAAGAGTATAGCCTTTGTATCCAATGCTAAAAAGGATGAAGATCAAGGTGTGAGTGAATATAGTTTATTAAATGTTATAGCTCTTCTTGGTAGAAAGTATACCAAATCCTTGTAGAAACTTTATAGAAGATGGAGGAGAAATGTACAAGACAAAGTGTTAGACATTGGTCATCAACGTAAAAGCAAATATGAATACAAACCAAATAAAGGAAAATGAGCTCAATGTTATGAATGCGAAGGTTTTATCCACATTAAAGCTGAATGTACTACGTTTTTAAAGAAGTAGAAAAAGGGAATGTCAATCACTTAGTCCGATTCTAATGGTGAAAGTGAATAAGAAACAACTAATAAGGTGATGACTTTCATTGGAAAATATGATTCTGGTAGTGATGATGAAGAAATCACTGATGAAGAGTTAGTTGAAACATACAAAATTTTGTACAGTCAGTGGAAGGAAGCTTGCATGGAAAGAGATAAACACAATAGAACTATAAGTGCTCTATATCAGGAAAAATAGAAATTTGTTTCAATCATCAATAGTCTGGAAGAATAAGTTACTCTGTTAAACAATGGTTGAGATATGTTAGATGACATCTTGGAAGTTGGGAAGATGTCTAGGAATATGAAGACTATTGGGTTTGACTACAACTTTATGAACAAAGAAATCAAAATTCCCACTAAGAAGTTTGTTCTCCCTATGAAGAAGAATCAATTTCTAATGTTGTGGACTATATGTCACAACATCCGGTTCGACACGTGTATCCTCAATACAGAGGCTACAAGAACTCTTATGTAAGATGTGATCATTGTGGAACATATGGTCATATAAGGCCATACTTCTATAAATTGTATGGTTATCCTCAATCTTTTAGTCAACCTAGGCTCAACAAAAAAACATGCAAAAAGGTTCAATCAAGGAAAGTATGGAAACCCAACATAACATCCACAAGTCTTATAACTTAAACATCTATTAGAGTTTCCTCAAGAGAATATTGGTACTTCGATAATGGATGTTCCAGGCACATGATTGGAGAAAATAACTATCTTGAAGAGTTAAAACCCTACTCAATAGTTACGTTATTTTGGTGATGGTGCTAGAGGAAAATTCAAGGGTATAGACAAACTAGTTTGCCCAAGTTTCCCTAGCCTTAATGACGCGCTGTTGGTAGAAGGATTAATTACAGGCTTGATATGTATAAGTCAACTATGTGATCAAGGCCTGAAAGTGAGCCTCAACAAATCAAAATGCATAATTTCCAATAAATATCAAGAAGTGTTAATGAAAGGATCAAGATCCAAAGACAAATGTTATCTATGGGTATCTCAAAACAAAAGTCAGGCCTTAACATGTTTGATATCCAAAGAAGATGAGACCAAGCTATGAAATAAAAAACTTGGTCATCTCAACCTCAAGAGTATGGAAAAATTGTATATGAAGATGCTAATCAAGATGTCCCACAAGAAGCTCCAGCACCTTATCACCTCAAAAGTTTTAGAGTTACTTTATATGGATCTGATGAGGCCTATGCAAGTAGAAAGTATAAGTGGGAAAAGTTATATATGTGTGTGTGGATGATTTCTCAAGGTATACTTAGTTCAAATTTATTTAAGAAAAATCAGAAATTTTTGATGTCTTCAAAGAGCTATGTCAACATCTCCAGAGATAAAAAGGGAAAGGGGTAATGAGGATAAGAAGTGACCATGACAAAGAGTTCGGAAACTCTAAATTCTATGAGTTTTGGTCCTCTAAAAAGATAGGTCATGAATTCTCAACACCTATCATACCTCATTAGAATGGAGTGGTTGAGAGGAAAAATAGGACCTTACAAGAGTCAACTAGAGTTATGTTGCATGCTAAGAACCTATCTTACCATTTTGAGAATGAAGCCTTGAACACAACTTGTCACATTCACAAACGTGTGACCATAAGATTTGGAACTAAAGAAACTAAGTATGAGCTTTGGAAAGGAAGAAGGCATAATGTTAAATACTTTCATATTCTTGGTAGCAATTTCCACATCTTGGTAGATCATGAGCATAGAACATATATGGATCCAAAGAGTGATGAAAGGATCTTCCTAGGTTTTTACACCAATATTAGAGCATATATGGTATATAACAGACATACCAAGACAATGACAGAGTCAATAAATATTGTCATTAATGATACTCTCGAAGATAAGCAAGAAGATGAAGATAAAGATGATGTATCTCCTCAACAGACTGATGTTCCAGCATATGTCCCATACACGGGGCCTGACATTGAGTCTGAAAGCACAAATTCTAAAGATCCTCAAATCAACAAGGGAACACCAATCAGAATTCAGAAGGATCATCCCATTGAAAATGTCATAGGAAATCTAAATGAAGGAGTTATCATCAGATCCATAGATATGATTTCCAACACATGTTTTATTTCATAGATTGAACCAAAAAACATCTAGAAAGTTTTGACTGATGAGCTCTGGATCAACACTATGCAAGAAGAATTGTGCTAGTTCAAAAGAAACAAGGTATGAGAATTAGTTCTTAAATCTAAAGATATGAATGTCATTGGCACCAAATGAATTTTCAAGAACAAGTTAAATGTACAACAGTGAGATTAGCTCACGTAATCACTGTGAGGGATCCTGTATTTTCTCACCTGAAGTTTGTGTCTACCTTTGACCTTGGAGATTTTCGGGATATTTATAGAGCCCCCTTGGGTCAGATTCTATAGAAAGGAAAATGGTTTCCATGCCTTTCAGGTCAAAGACATGGGAAAGAGGAAGGCTAGGTCTTTTCTATAATCGCAGGGAGATGGTTCTCTCCATTTGAACCGTTCTTCCAGCCGATTATCACTTTGAGACCTTTACAGTCATCTGGAGTAAACAAAGGATCAATTCAGACGGTCTGAATCCAATTGAGTGGCATGTCGCTCTGCTCCGAATGACTTATCATCCTGAGTTGGACATTCACCCAATATTAAGACAATTAGCTAGGATTGTGTACTCATATAACACAAGATTTGATAAGGATACGCAACATATTTTTTAACTAAAATTTACATGAAATAATTAATATTATGTTAATAAAATAAAATGATTCTTATTTGAAAACATAGAGTACGATGAAAAGAATGCATAAAGAATCTATTCTCACTTGCATAATTGGTAATGTCTCTCTGGAGCTCCGACTTTAGCTGATAATAAACCTAAGTAGGGTCCATCGATCCAATATGAAATTGTTGAGAAATATGGTAACTAAATCCTCAGTCAAAAAAATAAGATATCATAGACTTAGACAAAACAAGAAGTAGTAGGTACCAACTAACTTTATGCTATACATAAATAAACTAAAAGAACAAATTAGAGTACTAACAATTTTCCAACTTTAATTAGATATCAAATTTCACAGCCAGATACATTCCATAGTAATCAAAATGGTTGGCTTTAGCTTATATGCCATCAATCATTGCACATGCATCATTCAAATATTCCTTTACCCACCAACTACTTTATTTGGATTATCTAAGAATTTATTAAAACCGCAACGTGAGTGATTTATAGCCATGTGTTGTCATGTTTTAAAATGATGTAGTTTTGTCTCTACTCGTTTGAGTATGGTGGAAACCATGTGTTATATATAAGGTATCTAATTTGACATAGGTTACTATTAAAATTAAGATCATTACCATGTTGCAGTATTTAGCTACTAAACACATGAGATTTGGCTACGAAAAGCTAACAAGTAGTAAAAGGATTATGAGAGTTGGAAAACGTTGCAGTTGGGTGAAGTCTTTGAATGGAAGACTACGTGGTTTAAGGTTATCAAGGTCTAGGAAGTTTTTGTCTACAGTTATGTTTTCAAGCAGAATTGTGAGAATCTACAAAGAAGTTGTAGATAGAATTATGAACATGGAAAACAGCTATCCAACTATTGTTCTACCAACTCAACTGGGTCTTCCTACTCTAGTTCATCCCTCAGCTGTTTGCAGGAGAAGTGTCATGATTCTTCCTAACAGAAAAATAATTTTGTATTAATTGAAAGTTTCTATGGTATTGAATGTTAGATGTGGTTATTGACAGTTTTTCTTATCCATTCATGTTACAAGCAAACGTTTTTTTTAGGCTTTCGCACCGGTTTCTGACCTACATAGTAAATCGACTAATCCAACTCGTGCTACGGAGGCACATGTACTGGCCAAGCGTTGTTTCTGCCAGAAATCTAATCCGGTATTCCCCAAATATCGTCCTTTGCAGAGGATTTCTTGCTTCTTTGATATTCAACTTTGTTCTTTAGCTTTATTCATATATTGTTCTTATTCAACATAGTAAGATTTTTATCTAATAACATTGTAAACATATCCAACTACACCTAAATATCAAAATTGTCGTCCTTATTCAAATAAATTATGCAAAAATCTTCCTTTTATCTTTCACTCTAAAATTTTACCCTTCTCTTACATTTATTTATGAATGTGTTTTTTTTCCTCCAATTATTCATACATAATATTGGAGAATAGACTATCAAAAGATAGGTTTATTATCTTTATGTAACTAAATGGTTACTAAATTAGTTAGGGTGGTTAGGTTGCGTAACTAACTTCAAGTTAAAATCTATAACTTAATGATCTTAACTTTTATAAAAAGAAAGTTTTCTCTTTTTCAAAAGTAATAAACACAATATTAAATCAATAAGATATTTCTCTCTTTAATAGTAAAGCAGAAATCATCTATTAAAAAAAAAGAAAAAAAATAGTGGTATAGAGCACATAAGTAGTTAAGGGTATCAGAAGTGCGTAAGGACTACAACCCAGGCGATCGGCCAAGCTGAAAGCAATAAGAAAAGCTAAAAAAACCATAACTAGAGGGAAAAAAACTAACAAACAATCTATTTTCTTTCCCATGCACGAGTGTTCATTCAATTTGGTATCATACACCTAAGAGGGACCCATTTTCACTGTATCATCACCATCTTCGTTGAAGATTCAGGCTTCAAAGAAGCTTCATAGTTTGAAAATCGTGTTCCACATCGAGTTTTAGAGAAACTTCAATGGAAGATCTAGTTCACCACAGTATTCACATCTTGGAGTTCAAACTCCTAAGCAACATCAACATAACTTGCGTTTTCAGGTTTTGCAAATACGTGTGCGTCAAAACTGTCAATCAAGCTTCAAGAAAACAATTTCTTTTTGTGGAATAAATAATTTGAAGGTCATTCTCTCACACAAACTCCACAAACTAGTAGTAAATACTCAAATCCATCCTACGTTCAAAACATAAAATGATAGAATTGCTAAAATAGTTTCTACAAATTATAGTGTTATGATATGCAAGATTAGCACTACCATGCCCAAGTCAGTATGAGAGTGAGATGAAGTGACTCAGGTTTGAATTTGAATTACTTGAGAAATGGCACATCCCCTATTTTATATAGTAGGGCAATTATAATGACTAGCTAATCTAACAGTGTGAGATGTAGAGATATGTCTAATTGATCTTGGGTTGGGATACGTGCTTCCACGTCTTGGATTGTGTACATATACCACATGCAGTCTCATGAGCTATTTCACTCTCAAGGTTGTAGTTATTTGGCATTATGGACATCCCAAAATAATTCCCCTCCCAAGCCCTTGCCCTTGTTCTATAGGGTAAGAGAATTATTAAGTTTTCTTACTCCTGCCGGTCATTGATCGGTTTGAGTGAAAAGTTGTGATATGACAATATTTTGGAATACCGTTTCACAAATAATTTGAAGTCTTTTTTATTCAAACTTTTTCAAGTCATTTTCAATCAATGCGAGTAAACCTTGGTCAACACCAAGCCGATTTTCCACGCAAATGCAATAAATCATTGGTTAACACCAAGTTCTTTTCAAACTCTTGATCATTATCAAGTCCTTTTTTAAACCTCAAACCAAGCTAAACCATTTTCAAAAAGCCAAAATACCTGATTATTATTTTCTGAGATTTGTGGATGTTGCATGTTTGGTGTATGCTGAAATTTCACAAGTGTGTTGCGCACTCGTGGTTAAGTTACGTGGTTGCTCGACCGTTAATTGTCATCCGATTGTGAAGGGAACAAGTTTGGAAAACCAGAGCGAGTCTAGGTAAATGACGAGCTCGAGACTGCGTGCGGGGCCAAGAGCTCGTGGCGTGAACGTCCCATCACGAGCTGGGTGTTCTGCCGAATCGGTACTACGACGGTGAAGCTAGGTGTAGCCTTCCCCGTCGGGCCAACGTGCCACTCGTGCGAGCGAGAGTTCGACCTTTGTTGTCACAGAGAGGTTCGCGTCCGTACCCTGACGCGTTTCCTTATCCGATCGAGCGCTATTGTCGGCGAGGGCTGGCTAGATGGTTACTTGGTTAACTATAGTATTGTCTGAGTTTTTCAGCATTTCAGAGTCGAACAAGTTTTTTCCCAAGTAGGTTTTCGAGGTAGTAGGCCTCGTTGTCCGTCTTATCTCTAACTTGGTATGAGCCTTCCCAATTAGGGGTGAGTTTGCCCTCACGTGAGTCTTTCATGTTTCTGCGTAAGAATAGCGAGCCGATTTCAAATTCGCGTTTATGACTTTCGCGTCGTGGCACAAAGTTATTTGTTGCTTTAATTTGGTTTCACGGAGAGATGCTCCCGATCAGATTTCTTCGACCACGTCCAGTTCCTCTCTCATGGCTTCGTCGTTCAATTCTTCTTCGAGGGGGGATTCAGTTTGACGAGAGGGCTCTCTGATCTCGACAGGGTTTGATGTTTGTAACGACTAACGTGTGTGTTATTGGGCCTGAAGCGTAAATGGGTCTGCTCGGCCATAGTTCCAGATTGGGCCTGTTTGACCCCGGGCAAGAGACTTGGGCTTGCTCGGCCCAGACCAGAACAAATTCTTCTCATTTAAAAAAATTCTAAAGTTTGGTGAATAAATATTTCACACTATTCTAAACATGTATGTAAAAAAATTCAAAAATAATTAAACAGTTTTCAAGAGAATTAAAACTGAATTCATAAAATTTTTGTAGAGACTACAAATAAAATTTAAAATATTTATAAACAATCAAAACATATTTAATTTTTCTAGTAACATATTCTTAAAAAAAAAAACTTTCTCTAAATTATTGTTTTTTTTTATTACTTGGTTCATGAACGAAGCTAAACAATCAAATTGTCAAAACTCAAAATAGAGTTTGAAATTATGTTGGAATTGGTTCGCTTAATTATAGTTGCGAATTTATTGTGAGAATCTTTAACTCTCGGCATTATCTCCAAAAACAACTGTTTTTCCTATATTTCTTGAACCTCAAACAAAAACAAAAACCCTTACTGTGAGTCCCCACTACGATTTGAGCAGCGGTTGACGACGCGGTGATCCGAGGGGCAGTTTGAAAATTCGGTAACATCCTTCTCACCTTCACTCTCTATCATCACCTTCATGTTTATGTGCACTCTTATCTTATTCATAACAACTCTATTGTGTTCACTAATTTTATTCAAAACCTAATCCACTCCTAATAATAACTATTCTACTCCAATTTGGGTATACGGTGGTTGAGAAATCATAAAATCTTTGACTCCAATTTCACATAACTATTCTACTGTGAGTTAATTAATAATAACTATCACCAAATTTCATTGTTCAAGTAATTTTGTTGTTTTTTTTTTATTAAAAGTTGAAATTCATTTACTGTTTGCAGAAAGAATTAGAGAGAGTTTATGGCAAAGGATACAAAGTTGAAAGCTAATGTCGATAGGATTAGTGAGTTACCAGATGAGTTGCTGTGTCACTTACTCTCCTTTCTTCCTCCTAATTTCGCTTACACCACCCGTCTTCTTTCCAAGAGGTGGAAACCACTATACAAATTCACAGTGGATCTCCATTTTGATGATAAATTCGTGAAAGGTGAAGAGGATTTCCTATGCTTCCGTCGCTGGGTTGACAAAGTCATGCTATCCCCAGAAATGAATAGCCAACCTATTAGAGCCTTTCACCTTAACTGTTGCCATTCTGAATTATTACTTTTCAACCATGATCAATGGATTGAAGCTGCAAAACTGCGTGGCGTTAGGGATCTCCAACTCTCCATGTTTCATTTTTATACTGCTTTCAAAATGTATATGGCCCACTCTAATTCCTTGGTGGATAAATTTATCTCCGTAGCACCCAACAACATTTTTAGTTGTCGAACCCTTGTTATTCTCAAACTCGAGAGATTATGTGTGGCGGGCAATATTTTGTCCGTAGATCTTCCCTCCCTTAAAACCCTTCATTTGAAATGTGTTTATTTACAAAATTTAGAGGATCTCAAGAAGTTGATATCTGAATCATTGGTTCTTGAAGATTTGTATGTTATGGTTGGCTACAAAGAAAGTGCAAGTATCCCACCCACACGAGTGGGTAACGGTCCATATCATGTTTTCTTTAAAGCGATATATTATAATGTCCAGTTTCTGCAGGTACAAATACGATATGACTTCCTTAATTATTTTCAGATACCTCAATTATTCAATGAAGTTGTAAAAGAAAATCTTTGTTTATAATAGTGATTGGATTGATGTCATTTCAATTATTTTCTTATCTTTGTTTTTTTGTCTCGAGGAATTTGCAGTTAGAGGTGATGCTTCCCAATGAAAACATCATTTCCTATTTCAAAGGCTCTAATGTTTTTCCAAGCTTGATCCACCTTGAGTTAATGTTTGTTCACTCTTATGGCTGGGATGACTTAATGGATGTGCTCCAGAATTGTCCCATCCTTGAAATTCTTTTAATTGCTAAGGTTTGTCCCATTTATTATATATATATTCTGTATTTTTTAGTGTATTCTATAAATCTTGTTATTTACTTATGTTTTTAGCTGTGGACACTTGAAGTATGCAAATGCACTCCCACCTTTTAATATAATTAGAATAATAAAACTTGAATGTTTGTATTGTATTATATTTCCTCTCCCTTTTTTTTGGAAATGCTAATAGTGCCCTCAGGGCAATGGTTAAGACTTTAAAAATAGTAAATTTATCTCGGTAATCTGCGTATTTAATGTCTCAAAAATTGAAATATTAAATTTTCAATAAAATATTTTCTTTTTTTGGAATGCTTAACCATTGCCCCGAGGGAACTGGTTAGCAAGACCCTTTTTTTTTTTATATTCGAACCAACTCACCTCAATTTTTATATATTGTTGTATTCTGTCATTGTGTTTCTTGAAATAGATTTTCCCCAAATACACCAAAAATGCGGATGACAAAAGTTCGTGGGCATTAAAACTCACCAGCATATCATTGACAAAGTGGAAATGTCCAAACTCTGTTCCTAAATGCATTTCATCTCACCTCAGATCTTGCACGGTAACCTTTGATGGTATGTTGGATTCACTTCGAGTTGCAAAATATATTTTACAGAATGCTCCACTTTTACAAGTCATGACAGTCAAAAGTTCAAAGTCAACCGATTCGATTTACCAGCGGAAATGTTTAGATGAACTAAACTTTTGTCCAACGATTTCACCCTTTTGTAAACTATCGGTGGAATGGTTCTAGTTTTCAAGATATGTGTGGTTTACACGCAATCGACAATGCTTAAGAATAATGTTGATATTTAAGTTGCTTGGTTTACACGCAATCGGCAATGCTTAATAATAATGTTGGTACTTAAGTTGCTTGGTGTTGAAGTTATCTTGATGCTCTTGTTTAGTTTATCTTTAGGTGGTTCTTTTCTCTTTCCATGTGATCAGCTATTAGCTGGTGGATTGTATAAAAGCTTCTGCTACTTCATGTTCCTATTAGTGACTAGCTAGATAATATCATAATTAACTTGTATTTTTATTTTTGACAAAAGAAAGCTTGGTGTGGATTTCTCAATTTTGTTTGCAACATCATACATAAGCATATGATAGGCCTCGAAGCATTGCTTGAATTTTCTTAGTCATGATGCAATATAGATTCACCTTTATAGAGTATTCTATATAATTTTTTTTTTACCATCAGTATCTGGTCTACTGAACTGGAACTGACTAATTCGATACGAGAGTTACTTATGACATTAAATGGTATCAATCCGCTTCCGATCGCAGTTATGGAGGAATCGGAACGTAGTCCTCTCTATCATATAATTTGATCAAGCAAAAGTAACTGATAGAGTTATTGCAATGTCTGAATACGTTTGCATTGATTAACCAAGTGGCAATATGTGTGTATCCTTACATCTTCCAAGTCTGAAAAATGTCCATGTCTTAGGTCCAATTTCCATTAAACGCCTTTACTCGAAAACTTGCGATGCGGGATTTTTTCATAGTTAGGAAGAATCTATAGGCAACCCCCCCCCCCCCCCCCCCCCAATTGATCATAATACTCCTAATCATTAAAAATTAATATATTTTAGATTTAAAAAAAAAAACGTGTTTACTCATAGATTTGATGGAAAATACTAGTATTTTTTTTCAACTTATGAGTTTTTACCATATATTTTCTTAAAATACCAAAATTTTCACAAAATATATGCGTTTTTACTAAATTTTTAAAATTGTTGGTATTCAATTTATGCAATTATACAGGTTTTTTTAAAAAAAAATCGGTATAATCCATATTTTTTGAAACATAACTAGTAGGATACCCGTGCCTCCGCACATGTACTGGTTTGGGCTGGACCGAGTATATTAAAAAGAGTTTGTATTTAATTTAAAATCGAGAAGTATTTAATGTAAAATAAAAAAACATATATGTTTTAAAGTGGAAAAGTAAAAATAAAACTTTTTCCTTCAAAGACATTGATATAATTACATAAAAAATACGGCGTTTCAAAAACAATTAATATCCGACATATAAAACATAAATTAGACAAATAAATATCCAAAAATTTTCATTAGTTGAGTATCAACAGAAAAATAATTTGACATAAAAATCCAAAAAGAGAAAGATCTAAAAGAATATATAAAAAAGTAATTTATTACCCATGCGTTCACACGTTACTGGTATGTTACCCGTGCATTCGTACGTTACTGATGTGATACCCATGCGTGCACACGTTACTAGTATGTTGCGTTCACGCATTACTGGTGTGAAACCCGTGCGTTTGCACGTTACTGGACTATTACCCGTACGTTTGCACGTTACTGGACTGTTACCCGTACGTTTGCACGTTAATGGTAAGTTACCCATGCGTTCACACGTTATTAGTAAGTTACCTGTTTGTTCGCACGGGTACCCGAAATTCTGTTTTTGGTTTTTCACAAATAAGACAATTATTTTATGAGAGAATACAAATTTAAAATATGTTGATGAACCATAACATACAAAAGTTATTTATATCCACCGTGTACATAGGTCATGAAAAGGTCATGAAAGTATAACTTTTTCATCAAATAACTTCAAATGTATTTTAAACGACTTTTTTAAAGCAACATATTTAGAACCACTGGAAAGATAAAGCTAGTAATTAAATTCCAATTCTAGATTGATATCACATATTTACAACACAATAAAAAGAATAAGTTTCAATAATCTTCTCTTTTTTCTAGTACAAAGTTGGAATCATCTTTTATTATGTCAAGTCAGTTGAAAATGAGATTTATGCACAACAAATTATTTCATAATTGTATTAACTATCATTAAGAGTTAATAATTCTCCAAGATAGAAGCCTACCTATTTTGTCCAAACACCCCTATAAGAAAAGATGGAAAATGAATACTAAAGAAAGTTTGAAAGCAGTTCTTATGTTTGCCTATGCTTTCGTTAGAGCATGTTTGGTTTGTAAGTTACTTTGGTATTCACACAATCAGTCTTTATTAAAACCTTTATTCTGCTTCACCATGAATGCTGATAAAATACATTGTTTGGAAACAATATTATGTTATCTCACAAGTTTCTGCAGTATCAACATTCTGAAGCAACTTAATGTACTTTCCCCCTAACATTTGATACTCCTTTATGTAGTTAGATTACAGCTGCAATATCTGAATACAAAGCATAACACAACACTTTGAGGCAATCGAAAAACTTTGATCCTCCACTGAATCGAAATACATGTTCTACAAAAAGAGATATGGCATGTACTCTTCAAAAAGAGATAACATCATTTTCATACTTTTTAGAAATGTAGAAAATCAGACAACTACAATTTATTTCTTATCCCTTCTACAAAAAAAACTATATATTCTAATTTTCTTTAATACAAATTTTCTTTTAAGTAATCCTAATAAAATATTTATCAATGATAAACCTTTTTGAAAAAAAATACATACAAAAACAAAGTAATATTGAAAATTAAGAAGCTGAAACACATAATCTTCAAAAGCAAACAGGGACAGCTAAGTACAACATTGTCACCATCACTCCAACCGTAAATGACAAATTCATACCTCGCCAAGATACTTCTGCAAAAACTCAGAGCCCATAACTCTGATAAAGGCGGCAGTGGTATGATTAGCATCAGCTTTGGCAAGCATTATTTTACCAGTTCCAAGGGGGCCGTATAGTAAAACACCTCGAGGAGGATCAGTACCAATTTGCTTGTATAAATCGTGATGTGTGAGAGGTAACTCCACAGCCTCGCAAATTTCCTGTTTTTGGATATCACGTCCTCCAATATCCTAAAAACAATCAAAATCATATAAAGGGAGAATTGTTAGGCCACATAAAAATATAGCGTAAGATGACAACAATACATGGTCTGGTACGCACATCTGGCTTATCATCAAACCTTAATGAGCGGCAGTGATGGAAGTATGAAGCAATTTCTGTTGGATAACCTTGACACAAGGCCTGTGAGCGTAAATTCTTAGTATAGGTTATGAAAGAGTGGATGATATAAGCACTAAAACAACTGCATAAAAATTTAACTTACTTCAATTGATGTAGAAACCTTTTTTTACTAATTTTCTCATACCTCTGTTTCTTGGTCCCTACTCTAATTCCCTGCCAAGCAAGGCTACAAAGAGAACACAAATTAGATAAATTGCACAGTACTGGAAGAGATATGAACCCTATAAAATTCAGTTTAGATTAGAATGCATAAAAAACCATCCCAACACATTTTATAGATTGATTCAATCCAAATTAATCAGTTTATCAGATCAAGCATCACTTGTAATTTCCCCCTAAAATTTGAACATTGTGGCAGAAATGACATAAAAGTAAAAATGTAAAATTTATCTATGAATATAAATCCAGAAATATAGAAAACAAAGCTATTATGAACTTATGTACTCCAAATTAAAAACCAAATCATTATAATCAATCACTATAGTTGAGCACCAATGGTGTATTTAACAAAGACATGATATGAAACTGTCCAAAAGTTCAAGGAAATGAGTGAGTTTTTTTGGTTCTTACTTCTTTTTCTTACACCGATTCTTGATCCATTTGAATCCAGCAGAGGTGCCACTCTTCATTTTCTGAGCACCTACCATAGCAGTTGACTTTGCTTTGTCAGCACCGAGAATTGCAATAGTTTTGGCTTTGCCCATACTAACCGGCGCCATAGCCTTTGCGTCTACCATCTTGCCACTTCCATTGCTCTTATTATTCTTCTTCACCATCACATCATCCCCGTACTCATCGCTGCCAAGCCCTCCGTTTCCCCATTGGTCATACTAACTTGGTGCCTTGCTGCCCATGTTGTTTCTTCCAAAAACCTTCAGAAAAAAATTCAAATTTTTATTGATTTGATTCACTAATTAGATATTACACACATTGTTCTAAACTGCTGCTAGCAACTATAGTTCTGGCTTCAACATCAAGGTTTTCAGCCGTTGTTATGACTTAATTTGATAATGAGAGTGTAACTCGGTGGGAGAGATGACTTTAAAGAAATGCCGCGGTAAGCAAGAGTCACTACCGACTTTTATTTTATCCAATTTAAAAAAAGGCTAAAAGAACATAAAAAAAAACTTTTTTGAAAGAGATTGAGTCCGGGGGGTAAGTTATACAAAGGGAATGTTTAAATCACCCTTTGTATCCATGGGCTCTTAATTTCTTAGCTCACTTTGAAATGTTTGAAAATGTTTGCAGTGAATAGAAAAAGGTTTTGAATAAGGACTTTAGCTTGTAAATAAGCGTAGCCTTTTTGAAGGTTTTTGAAAAAGGATAAAATTGAATTTAAACTAGAGCAAGCAATTAAGAGGTAGTTACCCTAATATCATAAAAAAGGTTCTTTTAGCTTTTCAGGGCTATCCATACCATAGGAGGGTAGGAAGTCCTTTTATTGGATGTAAAGGGTCATCGAGGTTATCGTTCGCCATAAGACTGACCCTGCCATAAAGAGGGCAGGTAGTCTAAGGGAAGGATAAAATAGTCGTTTTAGGCAACCAATGAGGATACATCAGCAATCGAAAGGGACTATCATCTTCATATCGTAGGCAACCTCGAGGGACAAGATCATATAACCGAAGGCAACATCGAAGGGACTTATGATCTTTCAGTGATGATAATGAACTGAGGGCAACATTCACTGAGGCATCCTAGTATCCGAGGGACTTGACTATTTTTAAATTCATAAGGCAACAGGCAACAAGGCGTCAAGAGGGGTTACCATTAAAGGTGTCTGGGTGCACAATCACGTGGTTGATTCAGAAATATTATCTTGTAATTAATTATTCTAAATTTAATTCAAGGTTTTCACGCCCTAAATTACTAACCACGCAGTTAAACAAATAATACAAAATCTAACTATTACAAGGCCTCGGGCGAGGGATTACATGGCCAAAAACCCATTGATAAGAAAAATAAAGGCAAGAAAGAACAACAATTAAATAATAGTAATTTTAGGGTTACCACAAGGTTTGAGCTTTCATCGATCCTGGTTAACCCTGAAAATTAGACACGAAGAAGAGAAATGGTTAGTGCATTTAAAGATCGTCAACCCTAATTTATTGGGATAAGTTAGGGTTAACAAAATAAAATTTAAAATTTAAAATGACCATTTAAAGGATAAAAACAAAGGTTCAATTAAATTTAACCAATTAAATAATTATTGGATTAATCATAATTATTTAATTGATTAAAAATATATTTGAAAATTTAAATTGAATTCTTAAAAAAAAAAACAATTATTAATGGAATTATGAAAAAATCGGATTTTCGATAAAAAATTATAAAATATTATATAAACACTAATTTGTTTAAATAAATAAATAAGAAAAAAGAAATTATAATATAAGAAAACAAAGAAAAAGAATAAAAGGAATTTATGTAATTAAAATAAAAAAATTTGGAAAACTTAGCTTATGATCAGATGTGGTGTGGCGCTGAAAGACCTTGGTGGACTCCCAACCTTGAGTGCGTTGGATCAAATATAAGTGGGATCGGACAGCCTGGAGCGAGGGGACCACTTCAACCACATGGACTGGCACGCACCTGATCTTCTCAAGTTTAAAAAAAACCCGCGCGCGTTCTGGCCAATCAGAGTACGTCAGCACTTCATCTTCTTCACTAAAAACTTCTTGGCATCTTTTACAGCGCTCTTTTGCAGAGAGCTGTAAAAGCTTCGTACCTACAACACCTGTTCTCAACGAATACGAGCAAAATGCACTAGAAATTTGGCGCGATTCCATGAATCAATTTGTCTCATTCATATGAATGCAATGGTACCTGTTTTGTGGCTTAATTTGTCTTGAATCAAAAAGCCCTAATTGAAACTAACAAACCCTAACAATGGCATATCGTTCATAACAGCATATAAATACAAATAAATCTCCAGAATCGATCACAACACAGTACTAAACACAAATATGCAATGGATTTTTTATTGATAATGCATGAATTACTGAAATCGAGCTTGAATAGAAAGGTGCAAACCATGGCGAATTGCGCGCAATTCTGGACGTGTTGCTTGATGAGAATGGTCTGGCCAGCTTCAGAATTGTCCAAGGAATGTATTGGAACCTTCAAAACACCTTGAATCCCCCTCAAATTCCAAATTCGATCTTGACTTATTCTTGAATTTTTTGGAGCTTGAAGGTGAGGTCTTGACTGCAGAAAATCGTCCCTCAGGGTTTGGTTATGTTATATATTTATAGGAGAAGAGTTTAGGTCAACAAAATTGGAAAGAATCTTGATGAATCAAAGTTTAGAATTCTTGGAAAATTTGATTTGTGAAAGCTTCTAAAATTGGCCAATCTTGATCCAATCTCCTCTCAATCTTTCCAAAACCAATTGTCACGAAATTTGCACTTAATATTGGATATTTGGATGATTATATTTGATTAGAATCAAAGCAAATCAAATTTCTTTGTATTTTCCTTTTAATTACTTGATTAAATTGATTTTAATGAATAAAAAATTCACATAAAAATCAAATAATCACAAATAAAACGTGGCAATCAGATTGGGTCTCCTTAATGACTTAAGGAACAAGATAGATTGGGCCTATTTGCAAGAAAACTCAATTTGGACCATATTTTTTCACATTTTTCACTCAAATTTGTCCAACTTTGATAAGGCATATCTCCCTCAATTTTTAAGATATGGAGGAGTTCTAGGACTTTTTGGAAACCTTAAGATGTCCTCTACAAGCCACTTTGGAACCTTTTTTCCATTTGAGGATTTTATCTTGATGATATGGCTCCTGACAAAAAACAGCTTTTTGCGAACTTCTATAAGGACCTGTAATGTTTTGGTTCATATCTCCCAAATGAAGCATTTTTAGGCTTGGCATGTTAGAGACAAAGTTGTAGAGAATTCAATTTCCTTCAAATTGAGGATTGGATGGGAAATTTCTGATGTTCCATGTGAAAGTTATGGCTGGTCAAAGGTCAGTTGACTTTAGGTCAAAAAACCTTAATTTAGAAACTTTTGGTTTTGTTGATTTCTGAACTTTTCTTGATGAATCAAGGTCAATCCTTGATCAAATTATGAATGATACTTCAACATGAGGATGTTGACCAAAAATCAGGAATTTTGACAGTACTTTCACCACAATTGACTTTTAGGTCAAACTGGTCGACCGTTGATTATCTGAGCAATTGATTGAGCAATCTTTGGAATCAGGGTTTGAAACTTGGCATGAGGATTCTTTGAGGCATATGAGAGGCCATGAGGTCCACTTGAGGTGTCATAAATCTCTTTTCCCTGAGGAGAAACAAACCCTAGTTGGGGACCTCTTGTTTAGGAGAAGGATGAGCATGCCCAATTCTTGTGTAGCCTTGAGCATCTGATGATCATAAATGTCCGAGGAGATTCCTTGGGTAAAAATACCTTGAAACATGGTGGGCAAATTTTGGGGTATGACAGAGAGCTTAATCCGAAAAACTAATAAGATATTATACACATTGTTACAGTCAACAACTACAATTATAACTGCAATATAAACATGTTTAAAATATCTCTGCAACAACGTTGTAAGTGTAATTGTAATACCATCGTCCGTTTTTATCACTCAAGCTCATTAGGAGAGCCAACCCAAAAGACTAATCATATAATACACATTGTTACAATGTAGTTACAGCCACGCCATAAAGATTTTAGAGATAGATAAATTGCAACTGTAATAAACCAATCAACAAAAAATGATCTTAAAAAAGATATATGTAAAACATCTTTCGTGTTTACCTCGAATGTAGTTTCCTCTTGTTGTTCAATCAAACCTTGAGGAATTCCAAAAAGAGTAGATAATATTTTCTTATGTCATTCATCACAGAGAAAGTAAGCTTAATGTTCAAACCCGCCATGCGTGTATACAGCGAGATATCCTGCAAGTTCACATCTGTCTATTCGTACATGGACTTCAACCAAAGAAGCAAGCCTCGCGTTCGAGACTTCTTATGCACGTGGAGTTCTTCAATGTCGAAATCCCATTTAGATACCTTGCAGAACAACTTCCTCTATAAATGGCTGCATGTTTCCCTGGGGAACCGAGTCCTCTAGATCCCTCAGCCAAAACTCTTGGAATGCAGCTTCGACAATGAGAAATTCATCCTGAACAACATAGATGAAACAGATTTATCAATAGATCATAACATCCCTAAATGTTCTTCTCTATCTAACATAAAGAAAACACTCATACGTTTTATCCCTTTCAACAAAATTCAATTTAAAGGTTAACACAACTCACCTCCTTCCCTAGTGAAAGTGAAAATTAGTTGTCAGTCTGATTAGGCTTTTCCTGCAAGAAATTTTTCTGATAGAAAAAAGAGAGAAGCTTTGGAAATCTATAAGCCAAAGAAGCTTATTGAAGCATAAATCTAGATAATACAAAAATCGAAATAAAGTTTAACAAATACATCCATGTTTCAATATCTTCTGGCCTGTAGATAACATGTATTAGGGCCACTAAAGCAAACATAATTCAATAATCAGCAAAGGATAGAGTAGGATCTATGGCTGAAAACGATAGAAGAGGAACATGTAGCTCATTTGCTATATGAGAAATGATATGAGCAGACGTAGACGTCTGCAGACCGATAATGGCCATAGTATGTGTTGCCATGAGCTGCAACGCTGTTTATAATGTATTCAATACAATAATCATAATCTGTAAGACTTGAAGTAAGTTCAACACCCGAAAACAAAGTCACATATCAAACAGAAAAAAGTACCTTCAGCAATGCTCAAAAAGTCTCAGTATTTTGAATCTTCTTGCAGTGAGAGTTTCAACTTAGTTTTACCAAGAATAGTAGAATCAGAATTTATATCGCAATACCTCATGCAATATTACGGATTACAACTGCATATATCAATCGATCATACCTCACGACAGTGGTAGTTTGGACCAGGAAGTTGTGTAGAATAAAATGTAATTACGCGAAGAATTTGAGAAGCCTGTAACAAACATGTTGTGAATTCAATACCAAGAACAAAGTATAATGCAAGGGAAGAATAAAGAACAAGGAAGAAGAAGAACACAAGAATTGGTTATAACTGCTATTCTTTTACTTTCTCTTAGAAAACAAGATTACAAGATTACAAGTTTACAAGAATAACAAATAACCTCTCTCACCCTAAATTAGGATTTGCAGCTTAGCAATGATGAGAGACTAGTATGCTATTTATAATAAAACCTAACATACTAACTAATGGACTTTTTCCACAAGGCCCATTACACAAGCCAACTTAATAAACAAGCTAACTTAACAAATTAGGGTTTAAACACTAAAACCTAATTTAACATGCTAACAACCCTAGCATCTTCGACACAAGTATGTGAGCAACCTTCGACTTCATGCTTAATTCTGTCGAACCAAGAAGCTACCCTTCGACCATACTAGAGTTCGATCTAATATCTCAAAAATCTCCACCTTGGATCTAACTCTACAACGTCAAGGGAACAAACTAGATTTCTTCATGCAGCTTTATCAACTGCATACAGTGGAAAAACTTGCAACTTGACAATGTCTTTGTGATCATATCAGCAACATTTTCCTCAGTTGAAACCTTCAGCACTTGGACTTCTCCATGCTCGATTATTCCTCTAACAAAATGCAGCCTCACATCAATGTGCTTAGTTCGCTCATGATAGGCTGAATTCTTCGACATGTGTATTACACTTTGACTATCACATTTAACAGTGATACCTCGACCTTGAAGTTTCAGCTCCTTTGCAAAACCTTCAAGCCACAATGCTTCTTTCACAGCTTCAGTTAGGGCAATATACTCCGCTTCAGTGGTTGATAGAGCAACAACCTTCTGAAGTGTTGCTTTCCAACTAATTGCAGTGCCAAACATAATGAAAACATATCCAGAAAATGATTTTCTAGAATCCATACAACCTGCATAATCAGAGTTGACATATCCTTCAATTGCTGCTTTACTATCTTCACCCAAGGCTCCACCATAAATTAAGACTCTGTTCAGAGACCCATTTATGTACCTTAAAATCCACTTCAATGCTTGCCAGTGAGCCTTTCTAGGATTTGCCATGTACCTGCTTACAAGACTTAATGCATATGTTATGTCGGGTCTAGTACAAACCATAGCATACATCAAAGAACCAACTATATTAGCATATGGGATGCTATTCATATAGGCTCTTTCGACATCAGTACTGGGACACTGATCAATACTCAGTTTGAATTGAGGGTTTGTCGGAGTCACAACTGGCTTCGAATTCGACATACCAAACTTTTCGAGAATCTTTCATAGATATGCCTCTTGAGATAAGCATAATTTCGAGTTCTTTCTATCTCTTCGAATGTCAATTCCAAGAATCCTGAAAGCAGCTCCCAGATCCTTCATATCGAACTCCTTATTGAGTTCAGCCTCCACTCTCATCACATCTTCGACATTGTTGCTTGCTATGACAATATCATCCACATAAAGCAACATAATAACAAATGAATTACCAGGTTGAAATCTGAAGTAAACACAGTGGTCGAACTGACTTCTAATGAAACTTATGCGTGCCATGAACTTGTTGAATCTCCTATTCCACTGTCGAGGAGATTGTTTCAGTCCATATAAAGATCTCTTTAGCTTGCACACATAAACTTCCTTCCCCTTTTCGACATACCCTTCAGGCTGCCTCATCAGGATTGTTTCATCTAGATCACCATACAAGAACGCAGTTTTCACATCCATCTGTTCCAGTTCAAGGTCGAACTGTGCCACCATGGCAAGCAACATTCTAATGAACCTATTCTTCACAATAGGAGAAAACACACCATTGAAGTCGACACCTTCTTTCTGAGTGAAAACCCTTGCAACTAACCTTGCCTTGTATCTTTTCGACGTCACTCTTTCAATTCCTTCCTTAACTTTGAAAATCCATTTACTGCTTACTAACCTTGCCCCAACAGGTTTCTTGATCAGTTCCCAAGTATGATTATCACGAAGAGATTTCATCTCATCATCCATGGCCTTCAGCCATTTAGTCTTAATTCGACTCCTCATAACTTCCTTATAATCTCTAGGTTCATCATCAAGAACCTCACTGGCAGAGATTAATGCATAAGCTATAAAATCTGCATACCCAAGTCTCTGAGGTGGCTTGATGACTCTTTTTTACCTATCTCTTGACAATAGGTAATCATCGACAGTTTCCTCAACTTCCTCAGCATCTTCTGCTTCTTCTACTTCATCAGGGATATGCAATTCAGCATCATCTTACTCCACCTCAACATGAATCTCTACTTGTTCCAGCTCTTCTGCACTTTGACCATCATCATCAGTTTTCTTGAAGGTCATCTCTGCTTCATTGAAAACTACATCTCGACTTATGATACACCTCCTGTGACCTGGCTCTAGGCACCATAGCCTATAAGCTTTGACTCCTTTAGGGTATCCCATGAACATGCATTTCAGAGCTCTATGTTCGACCTTGTCTTGCCTAATGTGAGCATAGGCTACGCATCCAAATACTCTCAATTTGTCGAGATCTGGTGGATGTCCCGACCAAACTTCTTCAGGTGTCTTCATATCTAACACTGTCGAAGGACATCTGTTTATCAGATATGTTGCTGTCGAAACAGCCTCAGCCCAGAACACCTTCTTTAACCCCGCACTAGTCAACATGCATCTGACTCTCTCCAAAATAGTTCGATTAAACTTTTCAGCCAAACCATTTTGCTGTGGAGTACTTGCAGTAGTTCTGTGCCTTGCAATACCAGAGTCAGCACAGAAGCTGTCGAACGCTTCATTGCAAAATTCAAGGCCATTATCGGTTCTCAACCTCTTGACCTTCCTGCCAGTTTGATTTTCTACCAGAGTCTTCCAACTTTTTAAATTCTCAAAAGTTTCATCCTTAGTCTTCTGGATGAATACCCATAACTTTCTAGAATAGTCATCAACTATGGATAGAAAATACCTTGCTCCTGAATGTGATGGACATCTTGTAGGCACCCAAAGATCAGCATGGATGTAATCAAGGGATCCATGTGTTCTTTGTTTGCCTTTGTTGAACTTCACTCTGCAAGATTTTCCAAGTATACAGGGTTCACAAAACTTCAGCTTTTCGACTTTGTCTCCACCAAGCAGATTTTGTTTCCCTAATTTGAACAGACCCCTTTCACTGACATGGTCCAATCTCATGTGCCAGATTTCTGTCTTCGACAAAGGTTTCGTGGATGCAACATTTTTCGAACCACTTACAACTTCAGCCTCAACAGTATACAAGCCTTGTTTCTTCACGCCTCTCAAGACTTCCTTCGACCCCTTCATGACTCTTAGGATAATTTTCTCTCCTTGGAAAACATATCCTTTCTTGTCGAACTCACCAAGAGAAAGTAGATTTCTCTTCAAATCAGGAACATACCTGACTTCAGTCAACAACCTTATTGACTCATCATGGAGCTTGAATCTCATAGATCCAACACCTGCAATTTTTCAAGCCTTGTTGTTTCCCAGCTATACTGATCCACCATCTTGATCACATAATTCCTCGAACAAGTCTTTGTTTGGAGTCATGTGCCAAATTCAACCTGAATCCATTATCCACTCTCATCGCGAGTCACTGCTTGAAACCACAAGAACATCAGATGATTCGAAATCATCTTAAACAATGGCTGCATTACCATTATCCTTACCTCCATGATCTTTCAGGCGTTCAGGGCACACCCTTCTCGTGTGACCCTCCTTCTTACAATGATAGCATCGAATACCAGATGCTTCGCCGCTGTAAGACTTCGACTGGCTTTTGCCCTTCTTCTTGTCGAACTTACCATCCTTTCGCAAGAATTTTCCTTTAACGGCCAAACCTTCACCAACAGTCGAAGGTTTATGCTCCTTTCGTTCATTCAAGTCCTTATAATACAAGGCTGATTGAACTTCTTCAAACGTCAGGGACTCCCTTCCATACAGGAGAGTTTCTTTGGAGTGAGCATGTGATCAAGGCAAAGCGCACAATAGTAACAGCGCTTGATCTTCATCATCGATCTTCACATCAATATTTTCAAGATCAAGAATCAGCTTGTTGAACATATCCAACTGCTCAGCCAACACTTTATCTTCAATCATCTTGAATGAATACAAAGCTTGCTTCAAGTAGAGTCAATTTACCAGCGATTTGGTCATATATAAACTTTCAAGTTTCACCCATAACCCTGATACCGTCGTCTCCTTTGATACCTGCCGGAGAACCTTATCTTCAAGGCTCAACAAAATTGCGCTGTGTGCTTTCTCGATCATATCCGTCTTCTCCGCTGCCGTCAATTCTGCATTCATGGCTGCCTCTTCCTTCAACGCTTCCAAGCAACCCTGCTGAACCAGTAGGGCTTTCATCTTCAAGCGCCACAGACCGAAATCATTCACTCCGGTGAACTTTTCAATCTCATACTTTGTTGAAGGCATCTTCTCCACGCTTACCGCACCAATTTGTTGTGAATTCAATATCAAGAACAAAGTATAATCAAACGGAAGAATAAAGAACAAATAAGAAGAAGAACACAAGAATTGGTTATAACTGCTATTCTTTTACTTTCTCTTAAAAAACAAGATTACAAGTTTACAAGAAAACAAATAACCTCTCTCACCCTAAATTAGGATTTTCAGCTTAGCAATGATGTGAGACTAGTATGCTATTTATAATAAAACCTAACATACAACTAATGGGCTTTTTCCACAAGGCCCATTACACAAGCCAACTTAATAAACAAGCTAGCTTAACAAATTAGGGTTTAAACACTAAAACCTAATTTAACATGCTAACAACCCTAGCATCTTCGACACAAGCATGTGAGCAACCTTCGACTTCATGCTTAATTCTGTCGAACCAAGAAGCTACCCTTCGACCATACTAGAGTTTGATCCAATATCTCACAAATCTCCACCTTGGATCTAACTCTACAACGTCAAGGGAACAAACTAGCTTTCTTCATGCAGCTTTATCAACTGCATACAGTGGAAAAACTTGCAACTTGACAATGTCTTTGTGATCATATCAGCAGCATTGTCCTCAGTCGAAACCTTCAGCACTTGGACTTCTCCACGCTCGATTATTCCTATGACGAAATGCAGCCTCACATCAATGTGTTTAGTTCGCTTATGATAGGCTCAACTTCGAAGCTCCAGACAGATAATTTTCACGTGATCCCGTTAACAACTGCAATTGACATCCCTACTTATGATCAATAATTAAATTTGAGCTTAATAGTTTTAATTTATAAACTTAAGTCTTGCAAATTTTGATTAAAGAAATATAAGCACACTAATAAAAAAAATTATGAAGTTTAAGTTTAAATATATTTTTTTAATATTAGATAAGTCACACACAGTTGATTCTATATCATTATCATGTATTATATAGGAGTCATGTATACCATAAACACCACCCACCAACGGATTCTTCCTTATTATTCATATATGAAATATGATTTTTTTTAGTCATTATTTTTAAGTGAGAATCAACATTATATATAATAAATATGTTAAAAATACGAAATGAGTGTAAATTTTAAATTTATTCCAGGTAAAGGTTGGAAAAACTATCATATTTATAAATTTCTTTCTTTATATCTACCCGCTAATAAATTGTTTTTAAAGTTTTTTTTTTTAATGTTCCATTAATTTTTAAACAAGTTATAAACTAAATCTGTTGTTCCTTTGAAATTTTGAACTAAGACTTACAATATTATTAATATACTATGGTTATAACATTAATTTAACAAGTTAAAATTGAATTCAATTATAAATAACAATTGTTATAATTAATTTTCAAAATTTCAAACTATAAGTGAAAATTATTATAATTATATGCATCAAATATATTGCAATTAATGTTAAATTAATTATGAATTTTCACTTATAATTGAATTCAAATAATGAATTTGTATATTTTATGAATTATTGAACTTTTTATTTATAAAATATATTGATATAGACATATGTTTAGTTATTAATGAAATGTTCTTATTTTTCATGTTTTATCTATTGTTCAAGATACATTATGTTAAGAATAACATGTTTATATTTTTTGAATATTTACATTTAGATTTAAATCAAGAACAATATCTTATGATATAGTTCTTTAATTCATTTTTAAATGTTATTTTAGAGTTATTTTCACTTAATAATAAAATTAATTAAATTAAAGTTTTAATATTAATTTTTCTTCCTAATCTAAATATACAAATCTTTAAACATATCCTTTCAATTGAATAAAAAATACAACAATATAATTTAAAACATTACATTTGTCATAGAACATATAAATTTTTATGAAAGACATGAAAGACGGCGAAAGAGTGGCAACTTCTCAATAGAAAATAGTTGGTAGACAATAAGATTGACAATATTTGGTAGATAAAAAAGTTGACTAGATAGGTATGAAATCTTTAAGCTGCCCTTTCAACACAAATTATATATGTTAAAAAAAGACATTTAAGTAATTAAATAATATTCAATTTTTTCCATTCTCATTTTCTATTATATTATGATATGTGACGTTGGCATGGGTTAAGAAAAGTAAAAAAATATTAAATAAACATAAAATAAAAATGATATAATTATATTTAAGAAATGTATATTATAATGTATACAAATAAAGAGAAAAATATTTAAAATGATTATATATATATATATATATATATATATATATATATATATATATATATATATATATATATATATATATATATATATATATATATATATATATATATATATATATATATATATATATATAGGGAGCGTATCCGGTGAGAACTGATATTTATATGAGAAACGAGAACTATTAATATAAACCATCAGATTTAAATAATTAAAATAAAGTATGATGCACATGATCCAAATAAGTTGAGGGCAATTAAGATTAGATATTTCAGTCCAAATCAAAAATGGCAATATTTTATTCTTCCTTTTAGTCAATAATTTTTTTCCAGAATTTTCTTTACTATTTCTGTCAAAATAATAAAATATCACTATTTTCAATTATAATTTCAAATCTCGCTTGTCCTATTTGAAAGCTTAAGCTTTTATGAATTTTTTTCTGTACAAATATGGCTGTTGGCACCAATAAATTTCAGTTATAATTGAAGAAATGTTTACATAATATGAAGCTTAGATTTATGTTGGTTTTATATCTCAAGTTCAAGTTTCAATTACGGTATTCTATTATTCTGTACCTTGTTTGGATTTTTCATTTCTTTCTACTTTTTCTGTACCTTCTTGAGAGGGACTTATTTTCATTTGGGTAGAACCATGGCTTGGCTAGTAAAGTCAAATATTTCAAGGGCACACTTGAATGAACATGAAAAAATAATAACTTAAAAGATAAAATGAATTATAAAATAAAATTTATATAAACTTCTAAATCTCATTAACAAAAAATTGTTAATTGGAATGAAATTCATTACGATTAAGAGAGAAATACCAGGAAAAAAAAAGTGATTAATAGAAAAAAAAAGTTTAGAATGACAAGTATAAAGCCAACAACAAAAGATGAATACCTATGAGGCAATGAATAATAGACTACCTTTAGACAGTTCTTGATATTGGAAGACAATAAAGTTATTGATATTAGAAGACAGTATATAAATTCCGGTAGATTTTGAAGGAAGATGCAATTAATGATTGAGTGTAATTTTAGTATAAAAAATTATTATTTGGTAGGCAAAGAGTATCATACTCTTTAATTGTATTTTTTAAATCACAATCGTTAATTAAATCTTACGGTTGATATTTATTGTTCTCATTTCTCACAAAAGATATCAGTTCTTACTGGATACGCTCCATATATATATATATATATATATATATATATATATATATATATATATATATATAAACGTGATTTGCTAACATAGACCTACTTATTTTTGTGAAGGTCTATTTTAGCCAGCATTAACTACAAAATGGTTAAATGCACCTTAAGATGCAAGTTGCTAAAACATACATTCATAATAATAAGTAGGTGTATTTTAGCAAACTCCACAGGGATTTGCTAAAATACACCCACTTATTTTTATGAAGGTGTGTTTTAGCATACCTTAACTAAAAAATGGTTAAATGTACCTAAGGTGCATGTTGCTAAAATAGACCTTCATAAAATCAAGTGAGTCTATGTTAGCAAACCTCTATATATATATATATATATTGCATTCAGAGTACTCAGTATTAGGATGTTGATTTGGGCTTTGTGTTAAGCTTTGATTAGTTTGGCCCAATATGGGTTTTCTATATAAATTGCATTTGCTTTGGAATTTTTTAACAAGGTAGTGAGTAGAATCATTTATTGTAACCGAATTTCAATTTGAGTAGAAAGTTTGTTATAGTTGTTTTCTCTCTCTTCTTCCATCTTCATCTTGTTCATTGTGCTCCAACAATTGATATCTATAGCCCCGATTCAGATCCACGGGAAGAGAAACACGAGTGTACGTGAGGTGGGTGATTATTTTAATTTCATATTTATTCAGATCACAGTTAATTGAAGATCGAGATCATATTGGAACCACATTTCTTAATTTCGAGGGGTCGAGAAACACGAGTGTTTGGTAAGATATGAGTGATTTCTTGCACAATATCAAAGATGAACGATGGAAACGATAGTTTGAATATGAAACATTTGGTGTTTGATGGAAAGAATTGGAATCGGTGGATGATTCAGGTGCGTGTGTTGTTTGGCGCTCAATCTGTGCCTGATCTCGTCAACGAAGGTTAGACAAAGGTTAATGCGGATGCAATGGAAGCGCAAAGAAACATGTAACGAGAAACGAAGAAAAAGGATCATAAAGCGTTGTTCTACATCCATCGGTGTGTGAATGTGAACGTGTTTTTAGAAGATACCTGATTCGACGACGGTGAAGTCTGCGTAGAGCATACTAGTATGGTGCTATGTCTGTGACGCATCAGTGAAGAAGGTGAAGCTTCAGAGTCTATGTAAGCAGTATAAAAATATCAACATGAAGAAAAATTAGAAGGTACCTGACTACATCTCAAGAGTGATTTTGATCACTAATGAGATGAAATCTTGTAGAGAAACTAATAACACCAAAACACACTGTATATTTGACTCGATTTTCATATGTTTTACGGCTAATATTATCATATGTCACATTTATTGACAAATAAAGAATTCCAAGGTCTCAAATATTCTCATATTCTCAAATAAAAACTATAACCCATCCTTTTTCCTCTTCTTCTCTCTAGAAATTCTTTCCCGTATCTTATTTTTCTCACTCCTGAGTCCCTTTATGGTTTTGTATCAACATATTTTTCAACCCCCAACCCTTTCCTCCTTTTCTCCAACACAACCTCAGGTAAAAACTTGACCTTTCCTCATTTCTTGGTTAAAATTTTTAATGGTTTTATTTATGAGTGTGACGAGTCGGGGAAAGGTTATTCATGGAGCCCTTAACACGTAATACAGGGAGAATGGATTGAGATTTTATGAAGTAAAAAATGCAGGCCATCTTTGTTGGTTCATCTAGTAGTAGTGACACTAACTTGGTATCGTCATCTTCAAGTTTCGTTAAGATCTTCACGGAGCATCCCGCGAGCTCTTTTAATGAAGAGGTCTTGAGTTTTAATTCGATCTACCTCGACAGAGATTGGGTGGATGCTTTATGAGTCGTCTTGGAGTTGTCCAACATTAATAATGAGGTTAGAATTATCTTGGAACCTTGAATACTAGGAGAAAAAGTTTTCACCATTTGTCCGAGTCATTTCCCATGGAGTCTTCTTTGGGTGGATATGGCTTAGGGATGATCTCTTTATGGTAGATGTTTTGTAGAATCCACTCTCGCCTGATGTTCAATGGGGGTAAGGCATTACAAATATTTTCGCGCATGCTCGAAGGCTACTCTTTCAGGAATTGGTATTGTATTCTAATGCATTCTCTCTCTACCCATCCCTAACTTTCCAACTTTTTGCTCATTCTCGTTCCTTTTTCTCTTCTCAGCATTGATCTCCTATCCTTTTACGTATCATTCCTCTCTAGACATGATCTCTTAGGACAATGATTTCTGAGTCAAGGACTCATATAAATGCCTTGCCTTAAGACCACCTTAGAAATCCCCTACAACCATATCCTGGTTCAAATGGGAGACCTTGATGGTTTCTTTGTTAAAGCGGGCCAGGTATTCCTGTAGTGACTCGAAATAGCCCCAATGGGCTTTAAAAAGGCTCGTGGTGGAAACCTTTCCATGTTTGCAGGCTGAGAACTGATGGACCGTCTTCCTCGTAAGATCTTGGTAGTTAGTTATGGAGAACCTCGAAGGCTCATGTACTAATAGAGGGTTGGTTCTTTTAACATTCCTGCCACCAGTTTACATTTGAGCGAGTCGGTCCCGCCAATAATGGCCATTTGCGTGATGATAGTTTTGACGTGTTATTCACCCTTGTTTTTGGTAAATAATCGCTAGTCCTCCAAATTCAATACTTCGGTTACTCGCAACATCAACTAGATTGATCCTAGGACATATGTGTATAGTGCTTTGTTTTGGGTTTTTCTGGATACTAAGGTATTTAATAAATTTAAAGGCAATGCAAATAAATGTAAAGTTTTGTTGGTAAAGATAAATGACAAAGAATGATAAATTTGACTGGAAATTAAAGGTTTCAAATGGAAATATAAAGGAAATGGAAATGACTTTGAATGCGAATAAACTCTTTTAGAAATTAAAACGGTGTTTCAAACGTACATTTCTCAAAGACTCCTTTTTCTATACGCTCAGATGCTTTGAGTAATTTGAGTATAGTACAATATTGAACACACGAAAATCTAGTTACTAAACCCCTATTTATACTAATTCGACTACAATGGTCTTCTCATCATACGATGACATGTTTTTGTCTGCATGCGCTTCATCTCTTGCAAGTCTTCACGCGTCCTTCTCAAGAAACAGATAAGACTAAAATACCGTTATTGGCCTATTTCAAAATCCGCCACGTCGAACTCTAAGTCTGGTTAATTTGAAATATTTCTATGTCCCAAATAGAACATAAACTTATCAGCGTGCTTGGATCTTTGCCAAAATATCTTGTCGAAAACATCATCATGCTTTGTCGAAGGCACAAAATAAATCATTTGTTTTCTTAATACCTTTTCCTTAGTGAGCATCGAACTTGCCGCTAACACGTGCTCCTTGGGATCACTTTACCATCAAACACCGTCAAAGAAGATGATTTAAAATTATTTGGGAACTGGGTCTCCCAAATGTTCCATGCCAAGGGTTATGGATCCACAAGTTCTTCTTCTTTATTCCCTGCTGATGGTGGTTGTTGTTGAAGGTCACAAAAATTGTCTTATAATGTCTCGTTCTTACAACAGAGTTCCTCCATAACAATGAAATTTCTTCTATGGCGGCCTTGCTGCCTTGATTGTTGGTGCTTGTGACCACCCTCACCATTAAAAGATGGTAAGGTAAATGCTCAAAAGGCTGTGTGGTCGAGGAAAGTTTCAATGGGCTCCATGGTGGGCACCAAATGTCCACGTAGAGTACATTAATTAATAACTCCACCAACATGGAGCCAGTAAGAGTCATAGTTGAATGTCTGGGTGAATTGTGAAAGTCTTTTCTCTATGGTGTTACTTTCCTTATATAATGGTTTTAACTTGTCTTGTAGGAAGGTCTAATTGAGATTATTTAATATGATTAGTTCTATAAATCACCCGTCTTAATGATGATTGAAAATCAAAATTTGATGGACAATATTCTCGTATTTAGTATCCTCAATTAATTATAAATGTTCTCTTAATCACACATATGGATCAGAGATAAACCCGTGCCAAAGTTAGATTGTTATATCCTACTCGACCTGCTAGTACATCCAAATAGTTTATGCCACCCTAGCTCATTCGCTTAGAGAGGCGGGCAACTCCAAGTTCAAGTTCACAAGCCAACCCAACCCAATAAATTTTCTAAAACGTACAAATATTTATTGGTTGTCAAATATTAATGCTAATGTGTTCTTAGGATATATGCATTAAAAGTTAGATATACAAAATTTATTTTTAAACTTGTACATGACTTTATTAAATACTTAAACGTTACTTTTTATATATTTTTTAACATAAACTTTTATCCGTAAACTTTTTAAAATATATTCTTAGAACACAGACCCTTAAATATCAAAAATAAATTAAAAAAAAAATGTAAAAACGAAGTTGCCACCAAAGAGTGATGAAATACTTTCAATCCTCTCTTTCATTTTTCTCTCCTTCCTTCTCCATCCTCCCTATCTCTCTCTTAATTTCATTCTCTCTCTTAATTATATTTTATTTTTTAATAATGAGTGAGAGTAAGATTAAGAGAGATAGAGAAGAAGGAGAGGGGAGGAGAAAAAAATAAAGGAGATGATCCAAGTCCGTCATGAAAAGGCATTATTATGCTAATAATACGTGGTCTCTTATTTTGAATGGAACACAAAAAATGATAAATAAATGCATAATTCATAATTGTAGTTTAGTTGCGTTTGAGTAACTTCTTCTACCTCGCTCTTCTCAATTTCAACTACTCTTTTTTTCCCCTCCTTATCTCTCAACTACTTTATCCCTTTCATCAAAATTCAAAATCTCAATTCATTTTTTTGACCTAATTTCATGAAATTCACCAATCCCTATTTCCTTAGGTGAGATTCAAATCCACACTCGCGGTTTGAATTTGAATTGATTGATGTCTGGTTCTTCCGATGAAGAGATCTCAAACGGTAATCGCGACGGTTACCAAAGAGGAGGAAGTGACGGCGATGACGACGAAGATGAAGAAGAGGATCGGAAGAAGAAGAAGAATCGTGCGAGAGTTGATTTTGGTTTTGGAAAGAGGTTGGTGTTTCGTCAATTTACCAAAGCGAAGAATCAAATTCGGAGAGTTAGAAGCAGAAAGGCTCTTCTTTCGTCTTCGTCGTCGTTGACTGCGGGGTCTTCGAGGAATGTGAATGTGAGTAGTAGAGGTAAGGTGGTGATTGTTGATGGTGATGATTTTGGTAGTAGTAGTGGTAGTGCTGCTCGGAGTGGGTTTGGTTGTAAGTTTTGTTTTTCGCGTCCTAGTGTAATAGAAAATTCTGATGGGTCTCCTAGTAGTGATCCTAATGATCCGAAGTTTACTCATTCTATGATGAGGAGTTTGATAGAAAACAATGATTTTTATTCCAAAGAATGCAACCCCCATATTGAATTATTAAATGATTGATTTGTGTTATTGGAGAGTCTTTCTATTCAATTCCTTTATCAACAAAGTGATGATTTTGTTTTCTTGTGCTGTTTGGGATTTAGATGAAATTTGTATGAATGGTTATTGGATTTGTTCTGTGCTGCCTCATATTGAAACTCAGTGGCATTGTGGCTCTGAACAGATTGCGGTGTATGGATTGGATGTTAAGTGAAAATTGTAGAGTTGAGAGGTCCAATAAGTTTGGTGGCGTTTTTTGTTTAGAGCACTGGGGTCCAATAAGTTGTGGACAAGGCTGTTGTAGCCATTGAGTGGTTACATATTATGAATGGGTCTTATAGATAACAGAGGGCTGCTTGCAGTGTGAAATAGGTTGATGAAATTTGGATTCCTTGACATTCAGGAACCTCTACTTACTGCTTGCAGTGTGAAATAGGTTGATGAAATTTGGATTCCTTGACATTCAGGAACCTTTACTTGTACTCAACCGGGAAGCCGGGTTTGTACATATTAAAGAGAATTTTTTTGAATCATGCTATATTCATAATCTATTTGTTATAAGTTTTAAATTTATTTATTCATGTATATGTGTTTTTCATTGATAGTCGTTTAAAACACTGTTTTTAATACTGTTGTCCAGTTGGATTCTTGTATACATGTGTTTGGTGATATTTGGCAATGCCTTCCATACTTCAGTCTTCATATATTTATAAAGGTTTAGGTTTTAGAAAACTTAGGAAACATTCTGTATTGCAAAGCTGGGTCATAGATTGGTTTGGCATATTTTAGTTGTTTTTTGTTTTTAATATATTTTGTAGATTTATTTTCACATATTTTTTGGTTGACTGATATAGCATCAAGAGGTTCTGGTGATTGGTGTTAACTATACACAATCAGTAATCTATCCTTTTTTTTTTTTCTTCCAATTGTTTGTATTATGATTATCCATAAATGTTGAACTCTCAAATTATTTTGAATGATAGATTCCAATGTCAAGGGATATACAGTGTAAGCCTGTCTAATTCATGGTTTCAATTCATATAAATGTGTGTCCAGTTTCACTCCTACAAGAGATGGTATAGTAATATTAACTTGATAGGGAGGACATTTCCAATTATTTCAAGTGATTTCAAATTTTAAGATGGTTATTCCAAATTTTCTCTACCACTTTAGTGTATAACTTTTTCACTTCATCTTAAGAAAATTTACATAGTTATATTGGCAAAGTATTATAATGCCCTGATTTATCTAGCCAAAAGCAAGTTTATAGCAGTTTTCTGCCATTTTCAGGCAGACGAATCCTATCATTTTCTTTTGATTGTGCAGCTGCCTCTGCTATTTGCTTAAAGCGACGATGGCTAGGCTTTATGCTTGTCATCTAGTGGCTCCTGTGTGAATAGTAAGTCCACCATACACATCTCAGGAAATTAGCATATTCATGTGGTCCTCTAACCTATAGAAATGCTAAGGATTATTGGAAAGATTTATTGTTCTTTAACTTCCATATCATTTGAAAGCACCACACCCTTCCCTTATTTATGATGTCTGTTTTGATCATTTCAGATATAATTTTTCTTCTTAATTTCTTCATGTTATCCCTTTAATTACATGGTTCATATGTTCTAGATGAGATGTTCTAGATGAGACACAGAATGTGCGAAAATTGGGTGAGGATGGGGTGGAAATAGAAGAAGAAACATGGTTTGTTTCCATATTTCTGAAGCTACTTGAGAAATGTAATATTCAAAGAATTGTTACAAAAAGTTGTTTGATTTCTTTTGTAATCTTTGTTTCTGATGTACTATTATATTTCATCAATAACTTTGTAAATTTGACTAAGAGAAAAGAAATAATGGTAATATAAACTTTGCAAATTTGACTAAGAGAAAAGAGATAATGGTATCTCTATCTAATCTATAGAGAATTTATACCTGTTAGATTTGTTTATCCCCATTCCCTAAACTCTTACTTTTGAATAGGAATATGGGAATCTTAGAAAACATAAGCTTTTTATTCCAATGGATGATTGCCAAGTGTGAATGCAGTGATTTGAAATCTGAGTACATAAAAGTCAACTTATTAAATATGTGCAAGACTTTTTATCAAAAGTTATCTAGAATTATGAAAGCAATGTATTCTGAGTCAAGTGTGACACTTTTTTCTTACATTATTTATAATTTTAAATATCAAAGTTTTTGTTACTTTTTTTTTTCTTTTTCAAATGTCACTTGAAAATTACTCAATTTTAACATTGGAGTTTAATATATTGGGAGCCCTATTTTCAAGTCATGAATCAATATTCTTCAAATGTAATAATAATCGGAGCCTTCTTTTCTAAACTAACTAAACTAGGCTAATACCGAGAAATGCATTAAGAAGTATAGACCGTATGGTTATAAGCACAAATATTATCAATACAAGACTAAGTGTTTTGAAGATCGAAAGAATAATGAGCTTGAAGCATGGCATTGCAGGTAGGTATTTAGATATGTTTGTGTCATTTTTCCTAATTTGTGTAAGAATTATTATTTAGTTTATTTAATAAACAAATATTTAAAGTAATATTAGTAATAAAAGTAAAAGTAATAGAATCAAATACAAGACCAGAAGAAGAAATTGAAGTTACAAAGAAACTCAAGATCACTCGTTGGTATTCATTGTTGTCCTTATATCGATGGTGTCGCCGTAGTCGCTACCATTACACTCTTGATAGGATGAGGTTAGATTTCTATGCTTCTTGGTGACAAAGTTGATATTGATATTGAAGATGAATATGAATGTGACATTGAAGGTGATGTTGAAGAAGAATATGCCGAAGGTGAAGTTGTAAGTGAAGTTGAATCTAATGCTAGAGGTGAAGATGGTGCTGAAAATGACAATGACGATGAAGATGATGAGTATGTTGCATACAATAAAGATGATAATGATGATTATACCGAAGATGAGAATGATTTTAAGAAGAGTTGGGGTTGGGCTATGGGTTGCCAGAAGAAACAATTAATGAAGTTCATTGTAGTGTTGATCCAATTTTGAATGTTTTGAATCTAGATTCTATCATGATTGCTTGGTTGTATCTTGAAAATGATGATTCTGAAACATTGGTTACACTATGGGAAAATAGAAATGATGAGGCAATTAAGACAAAATTCCAAAAATTTAAAACGCTAAAAGGTTATGAAGTTCTGTAGTTTGAGTTGGCCATGAAATTTAGTGTTAAGAAGATTTCTTAATGCACTCGCTACTTTTTTAGCGCATCCTGCAAAAATACATTTATGCTTTTAAGTTTCAAAGATACATCTTCGGACGCACTAAAATACAATAAATTGTTGAGCAAAATCCTGAATCAGTGAAAAGATTTTACCGAAGATACAACTACGTAAACTTTACGTAGATGCATCTCTAGACGCACCCAATTTCAATACTTTTATTGGCCAGGACACCAAATTTCATGCCACATTATTTCGGAGATGCATCTACGGCAAACTTACGTAGATGCATCTCCGAACACTATTTGATCAAATATGCGCCAGAGTCCCTTCCTCTTCCTTATTTACTCATACTCTTTCAAAACTCATTTCTACAAACACTCTCCAACCCCATTATCTGAAACTCATTCATAACACATTCAATCTTCATCAAACAACATCAAACTTCATCAAACATCTAACTTCAAACATCATTGAGCAAGAAGAATCAACTTGAAGAGATAAATTGTATGTTTTTTAAAGTTTATTGAGTTTATGTAAAATTGTGTAGAAATTGAGTTTTTGGTTTATCGAAAGATTTTTAGTGTTTGATAGCTTAGAACTACTAAGGAACGATATAGTTAGGTAGCTTTTACGATCAATGGATGATTTTTGATCTTTAATAGGTCTGCATTATGCCTATGACGGTGCTTGGAGTTGAAGGAATTTCTGGAGATGCATCTCCGGAATTTTTCAACGTTTACCCAGAAAACGAAGATGCATCTTCGTAAGCAGTTTGTTTGCAATATTTTGTTTATTTTGTAATGAACTCATGGTGTAACACTTGTCTTGTCTATTTACAGGAATTATGGCTGAAAGACCATCCAGATTGAGACATTGTCGGGTTGCACAACATGCATTCGTTCGGAGGAAAAAGAGTCAACCTTCCCAAACTTCTCCTACCTCTAGACAGGTTGATGCGGAGGCGGCTTCAGGTTCCAAAGCTCATGGATCTCCGCCTTATTCTTTCTCTTCCCGTAGCAGGTGAGGGTCCCCTGCTCATGTCTCCCCACCTTCATCTTCACGTAGACGCATGAGTTCTCCTCTTCAGGTACCTGAGGAAAGAGAGGCATCCCAGTCCCAGGCAGCACCTGAGGCATCATAGGCCCAGACGACACCAGCATCATCTGAGGCATCCTAGTCCTAGGAGGCACCTGAGGCATCACAGGCCCTGGTGGATGAGGCCGCACCTGCAACACCTCAAGGTTCTGTAGGAGGTCCGTCCGACTTATCACTACTGCCCCTTTACGTGGACCATGTTGCCAGACATATTTGGAACGAAGAGGTAATATTTAATTGGAATTAATCATTTAAACATATCTTTGTTTTATTATTAACTTTTGAAATTCTGGTATTAAGATCTCAGATGTCCTAAGAGATGTTGAGACACTAATCTCTGAACAACACACGATGACAAGGTATACAAAATAGATAGCGCACAAACTTAAATGGACACAGGAAATTGTTCACCCAGTTTGGTGTATAACAACACCTACTCTGGGGGCTATCAAACCGGGATAAGTCCATAATGATAGTATCATTTTGAAGTTCTATGCAAACAACCTCCGGTTTACATGCAAACAACCTTCGGTTTACAGCCTTCTCAACTAATCACTACCCGTGCTTAAATTCTATCTATGATTCATCTAGGTATGAGACCCTTATCAATCCCCCTCAATCACAACCGTGATAATCAGTTTCAAAAACTTTAGAAGACACATTTCTAAGACACACAATCACTCAATGCTTAAAAGCTTATGAATGATCAACAGAACTTACAACTCAAAAACACAGTCGTACTATTCTATCAAGATGATATTAAAGAGTCTCATAATTCACAAGACTTCTCAAACCCTAACACAAAATGCAATGTAAGTTCCACGCTACAATTAGGTCTGTTGCCTGCTATTTAAAACAATCTTCTTGACTGGATTGAGCTTCAAATTCACAGTAGGGCACTGCTGAAAATCTTCCAAAATCTTCTCCAAAAATATAGGACTTCAAAATATTAGTTTCCTAAATATTCTCCATATTTAGAAACTAATCATACATCTTGAAAATATAGATAATCTTTTATCCCTAAATCAAGCGCCACATAGGATTAGACAATATTCAAAAAAATTATGCATCTGTAACTAATTAACAAACTTCAAAGATCCAGCTGTACATATCAGTCACGATGTCGGATGATTATACATAGGACATCTTACTCGACATGTCTCTTCAGTTTAAGTAGATAGAACATCTTGTTCAACATGTTTAAGAATAACAACATGTTTAAGTGTATGCTAGGAAGCATACCTGTTGTATTTGGTTGGCACTTTGTCATACCCCAAAATTTGCTCACCATTTCTCAAGGTATCTTGGCCCAAGTAATTTTATCAGACATCTATGATCATCAGATACTCAAGGCTACACAAGAACTGGGCATGCTCATCCTTCTCCAAGGCAATAGGTCCCCAACTAGGGTTTGGTTCCTTTTCAAGGAAACAAGATTTCTGACGCCTCAAGTGGACTTCATGGCTTCTTTTATGCTTCAAATAATCCCCATACCAATTTTCAAGCCTTGACTCACAAGATGACTCAATCAATTGCTCAAAAGGTCAATAATCGACTATGCTAGGTCAAAAGTCAACTACGCTCAACCTACAACCAAAACTCCTGATTTTTGGTCAACATCAACACTTTGAAGTTATATTCATCATTTTATCAAGGGTTGATCATGATTCATCAGGAAAAGATCCAAAAATCATTAAAAGGTAAAGTTTCTAAATTAGGGTTTTAAGGAGAAAGTCAACTGAACTTTGGCTGGGCATAACTCTCACATGTTTCATCAGAAATTGTCCGAACAAAACTCATTCTCAAGGAAATTCAATTCTCTACAAATTTGATGTTGGGTCCAAGACCAAGAAATGCATCATTTGAAAGATATGAGCCAAAACATTACAGGTCCTTCTAGAAACGCACAAAAAGCTGTTTTTTGTCAGGACCAATATCATTAAGATAAAATCTCCAAATGGAAAAAAGGTTCCAAAGTGTCTTGAAGAGGAAATCTTAAGCTTTTCAAAACGTCCTAGAACATCTTCATAGGATAAAAATTGAGTGAGTTATGATCGTCAGAAGTTGGGAAAATTTGAGGAAAAGCATGAAACCATAAGTGAAGAATCTTGTATTTTCAAGTAATGGGCCATTGGTTTTGGATTACCCACATGATAGTAAGTTCATTAAAGGCCCAAAGACATTTTGATATTTATTTCATGGTTTTATTATATTTATTTTTGGATTTATTTACTTAAATTCAATTTAAATCAAATAAAATAAATCAAATCAAATCATACAAAATACTTCCATTCATTAAATCAAGTCTAAATTCATGTACCAAGGGCCAATTACACGTTGGAAAAGTTATGGAAAATAGAATGGAGCTTAATTTAGAAATCTTTCATATAATTTTCAAAATCAAATCTTTTCTAATCAAATCAATTCTTCCTTTCCAAAACTCAAAACCCTAATATATACACACACACACAACATGGCAGCCTCTCAAAGACACAAAACCCTAGCCTCCTCAACACCTTCCAAAGCTTCAAAATTTTCCCTAAACTAGGGCAATCAAGAAATTTTGGGGGCATTCATTATCCACTCAAACAAATCACCTAAATCTCTTTCTTGAACGTCCAAGGGTAAGTATGAACTGATGCATGGCTCCCATGACATGTGAATACTGGTATCATCCCATTCATTTTGTTTCAAATTTTCTTGAATTGCACTTTCATATATTATGATGTGTTAATGGGATATTACTATTTGCCTGAGTTTATGATGTATTTTAAAGGAGAAAAGAGCCATCGTTTGGGAGTTTAAAGGCTGGAATCGTGGGATGCCATTGTTAGGGCTCCAAAACTTTTTTCTTCGAATCTCTATGTACAAGAATTTTTAGCCAAAACTAACGCTGGATTTGGATTCAGAAGGGTGGATTTAGGTGATTTGGGTGCCTTCTCTCCCTGTTTGGATCGTCTTTACGTGTGTTCCATGATTGCAGTTCTAATTATGAAAGAAACAGCAAAATCCGCAGGTAAATCGGAAGCAGAAATTGCAACAAAATCCGCAGGAAAAAGGATGAAGACGATGAACAGTTTCCTTGACTTCCCTCGTCACACGCGTACGAATGTGAGTGGCCAGTCAGAGTCTTCTCTCTCCCTCTCAGCGCGTGATTGGTCCATCAACGGAAGCTACTTCTCTCCCCTCTCCTAACTGGTTGCGCGTGATTCCACATGGACCCGACTTTGACTTGCCTTTGAATTCCTCCACTAACACACCCTTTTCCTTTTATTTATTGGCAGTGATGTCTATAACAGCAAACAAACGTAGCATAGATGGCAGAAGGGGCGTATTGGTTACCTAAAGGTCCTGGGTTCAATCCCCAGGTGCAACATATTCATTTTTTGCTCTATTTTCTTTTCAATCTTTTTTTTTAACGATATTTCTTTAACTTATTTCTTTTATTCTAATTATTTTCAAATCATTTTTTTTTTAATTATTATTAAAAACACTAAAAATTGTCTTTTCTTTTTAATTAGTAAAAATAGATTTTATGTCTAATAAAATTAAGATTTAATTATTTAAGTTAAATAATTGACTTTTTATCATTATTTTGTACATATTTAATTTAATTAAATAAGTTAGTTAATTAGGACTAATTTTAATTTAGTACTAAATTAATAATTAGATTGAAAATAAGTTTTCTTAACCCTAATTTCTTCCTTCAATCTCCGTCCACTTCTCGAATTCTCGACTTCTCATCGCAATGATTATTATTTATTGCCTTACATTTAAATATTAGAAATCTTTGTATAGGCCGCAATTTTTTTGTAATAGTGTAGTTTTAATTTCCGCACATTTATTTTACGCACATCCCCATTTTGGATCATGTATTCCCCCTCCTTGAAGCCCCGTAATAGCTAGAACCTTTTACTTTCTGCCTTTACTTTCCTGTATGATATTATATGCTTGCGTGTGTTAGTAACTTAGGGTGGGAAAAGAAATTAATTTCGATCTAGATCACTAACTCAAAAAGATAAAATATTCTGAAAACAAACACTTCTCACACACTCACCTCTAGGGTACGCCCCTCTTGGTTGCCTTACGAGTAATGGTTGTGTCCCTCGAATATAGAGGTACCCAATAGCAAATGTCCCTCGATTAAAAATCAACAAAGATCATGTTCCCTCGATGTTGCCTGCGAATACATGATCTTGTCCCTCGAACTATTGCCTGCGAAAAGATGATTGTCCATTTGAATTTGCTAAAGGTACCTCTACCGTGTTGCCTTAAACGACCATAGATGACTCTTCGATGTCCCGTACACGTCCAATAGATAGGACTACCTACCCACAAATGGTATGGTTAGCCCTATCCCTTAAATGAAAGTAGAAAGTATAGGAAAGACCAAACATAGAGTAACTAGCCCTTAGTTTGCTTGCTCAATGAAAATGCTTTTTACACCACTCTTTTTCAAACGAATTTCAAAATACTTCGTATACATCCTTGAGGACTGATACAAGGATCATTGTGAAGTTTCGCCTTCTACTAGCACCTCTTTTAAAAACACACACATTATGTTTTTTTAAGCTTTTCAAACAAAACAAAACGATCTAAGCAAACTAAGAGCCCGTAGATAGCTACGGATGAAAATGGTGCTAACACCTCCTCTTTTCATAACTTACCCCCCGAACTCAACTCTTTTCTTGTACTTTTATACCTTTCCATAATTGGACAAAATAAAAGTCGGTGGCGACTCTTGCTCACCCCAACATTGTTTGTGAAATAAAAAATTCAGCTCTCCCACCGAGTTACACACTTCCATTTTTGTGGACAAGAGTGCAACTTATGTGTATGTGATATACATGTGGTACTTTGAGGACTTTGAGCGGATCTATGAGTACAACTAGGGAGCCTCTTGTTTGGTCTACTTGTACTCTAAGTTATCTGAAGGTTGTATGTGGAAGACGAAGCACATGACATGCAGTATCACACTTTTAACTATAACATTTCTTAGTCTTCTATTGCTTAGAGGTGTTCGCAGGCCGGTTTGGTTCGGTTTTTAGAGAATCCGATACCCAAATCGATTAAAATTAAATGGATTAGTTTGGATTGAATTTGCAAATTTTTACGATAAAGCTCAAACCGAACCGAACCAAGAAACAATGGGTTAGTTTGGTTTGGATTGATCAGGTAGATAATAAATGCAAAACTATTTGAAAAAAATAACTTATTTACGGAAATTAATTTTTCATAATAATATAAAAAAATAGTATTAATAGTATTAATTGTAAATATTAGACTAGGTATTTTTCCCTAATAGATTCAAAAATATCTAACAAGAAAAAAAATCTAACATAAAGGCTTTTGAATCTATAACTAGTCAATTGAGTTAGTATGATGATTAATGTGTTTCAAAGCTCTATGCTCAGTTACCACATTGCACTAACAATTTTCTAATAACAAATTAAAATAGCATACCTTGTTCACACACGACATTTCACTTTTTTCTTCTTGTAGTTGAATGCTTGGTAGTAATTTTCATGATAATTAATTATGGTTGGTTTGGGTTGGGTTTACTGGTAGAAAAATTGAAATCCGGCGCCTGAACCAATTATCATTGGATTTCATTGGTTTGGTTCGGTTCTTGGCCAAACTGAAAAAATGTCCAACCCAAATTTTGTGGCTTGGTTTGGATTTTGGTTTGGTTCATATTTACCAGAACCAATAAACACCCCTACTATTGCTTGTGTGCCATTTTCTTAATTATTGCAACACCGTTACTAACTAATGATTCTTGTTCTCAGGCCTAGATCCTATAACACTTCCCACGCATCACCAGTTAGTCACTTGAGCCGACGTATACCGAGGATAAGCTGCATGCTTATGCTTTTTCCCCGCTCAAGGGGAACCAGGTGACAGAGCCATTCAGGGTTTATATTGATCGCTTGGTCTTTAAGGATATACACTTTCACTGTTACGTCAATCACCATGAGACGATTCCCTTTGATGATATTGTCTTATACTCGAAATGGTTGGCTTGCGGGTCACGTTTGACAGCTCCTTATTTGCCCAAGCGCGTCATGCGTCAGTTCGGCTACATGTAGTCCATTCCCAGAGACCGTTCTGTGTCTTCTCCTTCCACTTTGAAACACAGGGATAAGTATGATATGTTTTATGATTATGTTAATCACCAAGTACCAGATGAGGCATGAAGTACCATAACACCGAATAACTGGTGCTACATAGACGATTATATCCAGTGGTTCTTCCGGGTGTCACATCCTTTTATGGTACATGATGCTTCAGGAGACCCACCTTGGCCAGTTCATCAGGAGATATTAGACGAGGAGCAGGCTAAGTCAGATCATGTTGTTGATGTCTTGCCTAAGTGTCGTCGTATCATGGAGATTGGGCAGGAAGATATTGATAGAGGACTCTTTTCAGCTGGCTCTGAGGCGAGGGGGTGTTGTAGATGTCATGATGGTGGAGGCTCTACAGTATAGGAGGCAGCTTAGGAACGCGGGGAGATGATGGCGAGGCCGACTCATAGTCTTTCATATGCAGTAGATTATTGTATTTGTACTCTTGATATATTTTTGATTGTATTTTGTTTATCGACTTCAGTGTAACTTTTGGATTGAATTTGTGTAATCTTGACTTATAACTTTATATATGTTGTTTTAGTCTAATCTTAGAATATGTTCGAACATTATTTGATTGGAGAATCAATCACAAATTAATATGTGTTACTATCTGCATAAATATCGGAGATACATCTCCGACCATATTACGGATATGTATCTCCGAAACAATCTGACGTTAAACAAAAATAGGGTGTGCTCAGAGATACATCTCCAAAAAAATAAGGGGTTTTTTGAGAATTTCATAGGGTATTTTTTTAGGTATATAGGGTGCATTAAAAAATTCTCTAGTGTCTAAGGCAATATTTTAAAAAGGGTCCAACTTTATAACCAGACACAAAAAGTTAGGTAACTCTATCCACTTGAGGTGTCTTAAAATTATGTTGTATTATTTTTAATATTGTTTTTTAAATTTTAAATTTAAGTAAAATAGTTTTTAAAATATTTTTTATAATTTTAATTTTACACTAAATACACTAAAGTTCTGTTTGATAAAAATAGCGGTTTGCTAATAAGTTAGCTGACAACTGATAGCTTATGATTGATGGTTGATAAATGATAGTTTATAACTTATAATTGATGACTGATGACTGATGACTTATAGTTAATAAGCTAATTGAAGTGTTTGGTAAAATTAGTGGTTCAATTAGTTGATAAATTAAAATTACATAAAAAAAACATTTAATATATAATTATTTTATTTTAAATTAAATTAAATTATTGAGAATAGAAATAAGTTTTAGTTAAAATAATAAGGGTAAAAATGGAAGGAAAAAAGATAAACTATAAGATAAAATGTTATATGAAGTAGTGTCTAAAATATAAACTATAAACTAATAAAATAAATTATAAACTATTGATGAAAAAAACCGTTATCAAATAGATTTTTATTATCATACGAGTTTATAAGTTATAAACTACAAATTTAAAAAATATCTTGCAAAATAGAGCTTAAAAAAAATAAATGTACCTATCAAAAAGATGGGTAGATTACACGTTGTGACATTAAATCATTTTATAAGCTTACAAATGTAATCAACGGTCTCTATTACGAATATTATTGTTAATATATATTTTTTTTTTTATATTTGACATTGTTATATTAGTTACGCTTTATCTTTTTAAGAAAATTATCTTCCACTTTATTTTTTATTCTCTTTATGTATATTAATTATAATTTAAAATCTAAATAATATATATATATATATATATATATATATATATATATATATATATATATATATATATATATATATATATATATATAATGTAGTTACTATTTTATTTATCTTCTGACTATTTACTAATTATTATTAAAAAAATTTATTAATATTTTGAATATATAAGTGTATGTCTTATCCTAAGTATTTTGAATAAATTAGTCAGATAATAAATTGAATTTTTAATTAACATTTTTTAAAAGAGGGCATAAGCACAACAAAAAGAAAATACTACACTGATATTTTTAACGGTATACCAACACTAGCTTTATAACAATCCAAAAGATCAACTAAATCTATTGGAGGGTCTCTAAGAATTTGGAAAGACTTATTAAAGCACCCCATGGTAGCAAGGGCGTCAACACACAAATTTGCTTATTTGAACGCATGGACCACTTGAACAAACTCGCGATCTTCTATCAACTTCCTAATTTCTTTGATCAAAGCCAAACAACTAGCATACTACACCCACCAGCATCGTAAGTTCTTGTGTGTTATGATTGACAACAATTTTGCTAAAACATGTTGCATTAAATAAAACATGTATCACTTTCAAATGTTTGTACAAGATGTTGTGACATCGTGAACAACTGATATAGCAGGAGCTGCAGTTATTTTCTTGATAGATTTGATTTGATGTAATTTTGTGAGATTCTCTCTCGATACATCTCACTTATTTGCCCAGGTCAAGAAGATTTTATTAGGAACAATTGATTTGATCTCCTACTGTGCATTAAGTTTCTAAAATTGGATGTATAAGGCAATTTAGGAAACTTGATATTTTGTTCCAAGATTCAAGGAGATTTTCTGCATAATTGGTGCAGCCTTCAGCTTATGGATAAAGAAATATTTGGGTAAAGAATTTGAAGCCCATGGACAGCTAAGGAGTATATAAAGAGAAACCTAGAGTCTTAGGTTTTGAGAGTCGTTTTAGTGTGTTGTGTTTGTGTATGTCACTCATGTATCTTTTGATGCATTGAGGTTGAATGATTGTTATTGTCAATCACTCATAAGCTTTTAAGCAAAGAGTGCATTGTGTGTAATTGAAAGTATGTTCTTCTATTTTGGTCTTTTGTTATTGTCACTGAGGTGATTGAGAAGTGAGAGGGGGATCTCATATCTAGAAGTGTCATAGGTAGAATTGCAAAAGGTAGTGATTGGGCTATAAGTTGTAAACTAGGGTTGTTTAGTTTTGAACTAATACTATCATAGTGAATTTCCTTTTTGGCTTGGATGCTCCCAGGGTAGGTGATGTTGCACCAAATTGGGTTAACAATTGACTGTGTCTTTTACTTCTGCATAGTTGATTGTTTGGTAATAGTGTATGTCACTCAAATGATTTCTTAACATTTGTCTTGACATTATGTTTTGATGTTGGGACATCAGTCTTGACATCTGTTTTAAAGTGCCATAATTTCAACCATCAATAGTTCTCACCACTATCTTGGAATCCACATTGACTTCCTCTTTCCTCAAACCTAAGCTTTTAGTAAGCTTTAAACCTTCACAAACTCCCCATGATTCTGCCACCAAGGCACTAAAATTTCCCAAATATATGGAGAAGCCACTAATTCAATCCCCCCTCTCATCACAAATAACTCCACCCCACCCTGCAATATTGTTATCCTTCTTTGCCCCATCTGTATTAAGCTTCACCATATTATCCGGAGGTGGCCTCTACTCGATATTCCTAACTCTCACTTCATTCCTTATCACTTTCACTGTTATTTAACATGTTAACTCTATGTTTATTCAGCTTTTTTAATTATTTTAAATAAATGGTTGATTAAATTGAAATGATTTCAGTTACCATAGGTAGGAATAACTCATTTTTTAATTTCCTTTTTCAATGTCATATTATTACTTGTTGAATCTTTTTTTTTTTGCAATAAGGAACTTTATTAAACCAAAAAACCAAGAATACAAGGCGATCCTAAGATCCAGCCAACCAAAACAACCAAGAAACAAAAAGAACCCAATCACACCATAAGCCTAGCTATGTGATTCTTAAGGTCCTTAAAATACCAACTCCTATACACAATGTTATCAATAATATCATTCAAGACACGATTTCTATCTATGGTTTGCCCAAATCACAACCTATTTCTATATGTCCAAAGGCCATAAATGGTTTTAGTAGTAATTAGCTTGAGTAACTTAGACCTCCAACCTTTACTCGACCCATGCTTGATAATCCACATAATCTCTTCATCCCACTTATTTGTCTTGTGAGAAATCTAAGCCCAATGCAAAACATCTAGCCAAATATTCTGCAAGGTAACACACTAAAAAAACAAATGATCGAGAGTTTCCTCATGCTGACAGAAAGTGCATATGCTATTAGCTACCATGCCAAATATTAACAATCTTGCTTTTGTCGCAAGCTTACATTGACAAGCAAGCCAAAGCACAATTCTGGCCCTAGGTCTAGCAGGGTTATACGATAAAAGCTTGCACCAGTTAACATCCACACTATTGATAAGATTCAAGTAAACCAACCTAAAATTAGATTTACCTTTCAAATTCATGTCATTCCAAGTGTTTGAATTGGTATTGATAAAGGCCCTTTGTAGCAGAATGTTGCGCATAATCCATGTGCTATCAGCCTTTACCTTAGCATCCAAAATTTCATTGTTTTTGATGTAATAGGCGTGAACCTATTTCACCCACAAACTATCCGACTTATTGCAAATATTCCACAGAAGCTTCAACATCGTGCACTGGTTCCAAATGGTCAGATTAATTATCCCCATCCCACCTTTCTTAGGAGGTTTACAAACCTTAGACCATGCAACAGGGCTTTTTCTACTGACTGTATCTTTACCTGTCCAAAAAAAGGAGCGGAAAATTGATTCAATCTTCTTAATGACAGCCTTAGGGAGAGGAAAGAAAATCATCCAATAATTATCCATGGCAAATGATATACTCTTAATTAATTGGAGATGGCCAACATAACTCAAGAGCTTCGACGACCAATGACTGATCTGATCAACAATTTTCTCAACAAGCCCCAAATAATGGCTAACGGCTAACTTTTTACTAGTAAGAGGAACATCTAGATATCTAAAGGGAAGGGACCCTTCAAGTAGGGGTGGAAATAGGCTAGGCTAGGCTAGGCTTTAGAAGGCCTGAGCCTGGCCTACGATAAACTTAGAAGGCCTAAGCCTGGCCTAAGGCCTATCATAGGCTCGGTTTTTTGGCCTGGCCTGGCCTTTTTAAAAGCCTGGTCTGGCCTGAAAGCCTATATAAAAAGCCTGTATCTCATTAAAGTTTTCAATTAATTTATATAATTTAAGAAGTCTTGTAGGTCGACCTATATATATATATATATATATATATATATATATATATATATATATATATATATATATATATATATATATATATATATATATATATATATATATATATATATATATATATATATATGGTAGTCTATTTAGCTTTTTTTTCTTCTAATATATGCATACATGGACCAACTTATTTAACATATCTTTAATATATATGAAAATATAGGCCGGCCTATAAGGCTTCATAGGCTTTTTTAGTAGCCTAAGCTTGGCCTATTTAATGAAATAGGCTTTTAAAAAAGCCTAAGCCTGACCTATTTATTAAATAGGCCTGGCCTGGCCTAGGCCTATGTAGGCTGGGCCGTAGGCCCCTGTAGGCCGGCCTGGCCTATTCCCACCCCTACCTTCAAGGAAGCCTGAAATTCTAAGAATGTTCATTCTAGTCACTGGATCTACTGAACCGAAATAAATCTTGCTTTTTGACGTATTGAGCTTCATCCCTGTTGAAAGAGAGAATTTGTTGAAGGCCTCAAGCAAAAGCTCAACAGATATCACATCCTCTCTAGAAAAAAGAAAAATATCGTCAGCAAACATGTGATTAACCAGATGCAATTTCTCACACTTTGAGTGGCGATTGAAATTCGGGTTAAGTTGTATTTGAACCATACAACGATGCAAATAATCCATGACAATAGCAAAAAGGTAAGGGGAGATAGGATCCCATTTCCTAATACCTAGATTGGCCTACAAAATTTGAGAAATAGAACCATTCAAGTTGAGTATGTAAGAAACAGTCGAAAGAGCAGCCATAACCCACTTGATAAATTTAGAGGGAATACCAATTTCATACATAATGGATTCAAGGCCTTGCCAATTTTTCATATCGTAAGCTTTCTGCATATCAATTTGAAACATGCACCTAGGGGGCACCCGCTCTAATATAACCTTTAGTTAAATCATATGACAAAAGGATATGATTATGGATATGTTGACCCGGGATAAAAGAAGCCCGGGCTGGATTGATGAGCTACCAATGACTTTACCCAATCTAACAGTTAGAATCCTTGAGATAATCTTATAAATTGTTTTGCAAACTGAAATAGGTCTATAATCTCTAACTAGTCAGAGACCCGTGCTTCCGCACGGGTGATTTTTTTTCTGGTGTAGTATTTTTTTAATGATATGAATATTATAAATAAAAGGAATTATAAGCAATATGCATAATTAAAAGGAATTGTTTTACTTGAATAGAGTTAGAGTTTTATTGATTGTTCTGTTATACTCCCAATTCTTTGAAAACCGAATATCCATAGGAATCATTTTGAAATTTGAAAATAAATACTTTAGTTTTCAAATAAAAGTCATTATTGTTTAAAATAAAATAGACATTGTATTGAAAGTGGCCCTTAAGATTAAACATTATTATCGTATTCATGTGCTAATTTTGTGTGTAATAAAGAACCATATAAAAAAGGACATGTGAGTTGGAGAAAAAAATAAAATTTTAACAAATGCAAATGTAAAATTTTAAATATAAATGAAAAATATGAAATAGTTTACTTAATTGTAAATTTAACAATAATTATATAGAAAACAATGATCCACAAAAAAATGTTTAAGATAGGTTAAGAACACAATAGCAAAATTGGGCCAGGTAATTTAATAATTGACGGTCCAACAACAGTTAAAAGAAAATGATATAGATCATTATGGTTTAATTATAAATGAAAAATGATCATATAAATTCAATTATATTAAATAATCATATAAAAAAATACTATAAGATGAAGATAATAAAAATGAAATATTAACATTTAAAAATAAAAACTATCTCTCAATTAATAGTAATTGTTGATTAAAATAAAATAGCTACTATGTTGATAATGACCCGTGAAATAAAAAAATAATTTGATGCGATATAAAATATATTTAAAAACAAATGTAAAATAAACAATAATCATGGAAATTTAATTGTATTAAATAATGATAAGAAATCGTGAGATGGAGAAAAAAATAAAAATAAAGATATTATCTCTCAAATAAAGATAATGATTGATTAAAATAAAATAGACATTATGTTGATAGTGACCCGTGAGATAATTAATAAATAAATAGAGAAAAAAATTAAAATGAAAGTAAGAAAGTGTGAAAAAATGTGAGAGAAATTTGAAATTTTAATTAAGATAGAGAAAATGTGTAATGATCGATTAAAAAAAAAATTAAATATTGAGTTGATAGTGGCCCGTGAAATAATTAAATATTTTTGAGAATAATAATTAAATGATCGATTATTAATATTTTTTGCGATAATAGATAAATGTAGAAAAATTAAAATGAAAGTATGGAAAAATGAAATGTTAAGGAAATTTGGAATTTTTAGTAAGATTAAAATTTAAAAATAAATTATTAATATTTTTTGTGATAATAAATAAATTAAGAAAAATTAAAATAAAAGTAAGAAAGTGTGGGAAAATGAAATGTTAAAGAAATTTAAATATGACTTCCATCATCCATGGCTTACATGTGATGTCATCATTCATGCAATTAAGTTGTAGGGAAAATGTTATTTAATTCGGACCAATGAAAAGCTAACACTTGGGACATCCATTCAATAAAGTTGAAAGAGTGAATACTTAATTTGTTAGTTACAAAAATGACCTTTTATTAGTGCAAATAAATTTTGGTGAAAGGGTAATTTAGGCAATTTGGTCAATCTATTATTATTGAATAGATAGTAGATGAATTTAGCTGAGCTACTCTTAGGAACGAATTCTCTTTAGTGAAAAACTCCTGAATTGCAGCATTCAAATCATATTTGATGATGTCCCAGCTACATTTAAAAAAACCTGGCAGTATATCCATCAATTCCTGGAGCAGATAGGTTATCAATACCTTTAAGAGTAGATAAAATCTCCTACTCAGTGATAGGAACCTCAAGAATTATTCTCTATTGACAATCTAATTAAGGCCCATTTCGCATGGCTCCAACATCAATACAATTCATCACATTGTCTCTATGCCCCATCAGACCTTTATAGAAGTTCAAAATTTCTTCTTCTATATCAGTTTAAGAAGTCAGAATTGAGCCATCATCTTTCTCCAACATGTTTAAGGCCCTAACATTTTGCTTGCCTTTCACTGAAGCATGAAAGAAAAAGTTATTACCATCTCTAACTTTTAACCACTTAGTCTTAGCTCTCTGCCTTAAGATAGCCTCCTCCATGTTATTCCAATAAATAAGCTCCTTAGTACAGATTATAACTTCATGGATCTTCAGCTTTTAAAGAACAGTTCTCAATCTTTTCAACTCATGCCAAAGGATATAGCTAGGCATTCCATCTAAAGGGGCTTCCCAACTAGCTTTGACAGCTTCTTTATAACCATGAGTTTCAGTCACACAGTTCACAAAATGAAATTTACTTTTATGCTTAAGAGAAGTAGATTGAGTAGTCAGGTATAATAAGGAGTGATCGAAAACATTTGGAGGTAAAACCTTGAGAGTAGCATTCAAATTACTTTGAAACCAAGCAGTATTTGCAAGCAATCTATCAATTCTATAATAGATTGTTCCAACACTATGCTTGTTGCTCTAGGTATAGTAGTCACCATTACCAATCAACTCAGAAAGATCCTTTTTTCCATCATATCCTTCAAGTCCTTGAATTCAGCCTCAGTCACAATGTTACCACCAATCCTATCTCAGGAATTAAGAACATTGTTAAAGTCTCCAACTAAAATCCAAGGGCCTTGTTGATTAAGATTATTGAGGTCATTCCACAAATTTTTCCTTTGCTCAAGCTTATTTAATCCATAGACAGCAGTCAACCAAAACCATAACCTACCTTGAAGATCAAAAACTGCACAGTGAATCATTTGGCTGGAAATAGAGTTGACCTTCAGCTCAAGGTTGTTAGGATTTTACTGCACCCAATTACGACCATCATCATGGAAAAGATAGTTGTCTAAGTATTTACCACCTAAATTCAATTTTTTTCTAATAGCACTAGCATGACCAATCTTAACTCTAGTCTCTATAAGAATATTAATGTCTTCCTTCAGCTCTAGGAGACGGGAGCTAATCTCCCTGAGCTTACCAATTTTATTCATCCCCCTTAAGTTCCAGGAAACTATCATTGACCAGTGTTCTGCAGCTCCAGCAGATCATCCAAAATCTGCAGGGCATCAAAATCATTGGCACAGGTGACATACCTAGAGGGATCTACAACCACTCTTTTACCACGATCTTTACCAGTATTGTTCACTGCATTCCATATACCTTCCCCCTCAGTATCTCTTTCTTTATCAGGAGAAGGAATAGGAACAATAACAATTTTGGTACTCGCCTTATCAGGCAAAATTTTTTTGACAGGAACTTTGGTAGTCTTCATACCTCCCTTCTCACTATCAAAATACATCTAATTTTTAACTTCAACATGGCTAGGTTTAGGCTTCCACTGTTGCACAACTTTAACTTTGGTTTTCTCACAGTTATGGCCTAATTTTAGACATTTTCCACAGAAAAGAGGGCGCCATTCATATTCAATCATTTGTTGAATCTTCTCACCATCATTATTACTTATGGTGATTTCAATAGGTAATTCCTTCATAATATCCATTTCTATAAGGATTCTAGCATAATTAATCCTTAACTTATTAGCAGTACATTCATCAGTCAAAACAGGGTTCCCTAAAGTACTTCAAATATTATTTAGACTAACATCACCCCAAAGGTACAAAGGAAGATTAGGAAGTTTCACCCTAATTGGAAGACTCCTAAGCAGGTCCTTCTTCATATTGAAATATGGTATCCCTTCAAAAATCAGAAGCGACATATTCCTGATTGAGAAAGGTCCTTTAGCTAACACAACATCCCTTTCCCTGAATGATTTGAAAAGAAAAAAACACATTTATTTTATATAGTACAGTAGTAGTGTGAAGAACTATTCTTTAAGTAAAAATATATTATTTAATAAATAAAAAATATATAAGACTAATCATATTATTAAAAAATTACAAATATAAAAGAAAATAGGTGTACATTTTGAATATTGGCGTATAGGATGGAACTGCCCTAAAGTGTTTCACCTCTTCCGGCCTTGTGTTTAGGGGATAGGCAAACAAATAAATTAACTAACAAACAAACAAATTCAAAAAATTAATCAACCGAATTCTCGGAGGTCCACCATTATATTCCCAAATCACAATTCACAAATCTTCCATTAGAAATGGTCATTCGAAATTGACTCTTTCCTTTATTGGAAGAACACAGACTAAAATATTTAATATCAGACCGTCCACATCATGTAAAATTGAATAAAAAACAAACAAATTCAGAAATTTCACCAATCAGACTCCCTAAGGTCCACCATAACCTTCCAATATCGCATTTCACAAGTCTTCCACAAGAAATGGTCCTTATCAACTGATTCTCTCCTTCACTTGAAGAATATAAACTAAAATTTTCAATATTTGACTGTCCACATCGTGTATAATGGACTAACAGTCAAACAAATTAATTTTTTTTACAATCGGACTGCTGGAGGTCCACCATCACCTTCTCATATCACAATTCACGAGTATTCCACTAGAAAAGGTCATTCTCAACTAACTATTTCCTTCACTAGAAGAACACCTACTACAATTTTCAATATCAGATTGTCCACGTCATATAAAATGGACTAACAAACAAAAAACCAAAAATTTCATCGATCGAACACCCAGAGATCCACCATAAATTTATAAGATCACAATTCATTAGTCTTCCATTAGAAATGGTCCTTCTCAACTGACTCATTCCTTCACTAGAAGAACACCGACTAGAATTTACAACTTCGGACCATCCAAAAAGTGTAAAATGGACTAACAATCAAGCAAATTAAGAAATTTCATCTATTAGACTCCTGTATGTAAGAACAATATTGGTTTTGCATCTGTCCTTGAGTTTCGTTGATAACTTTAGATGTTATCTTAGAGAACAATTGTATACTCCAATGATTTATGTCTAGTATATAGCTTTAGCTAAATAGGTTCTGACTCTGGTAATAAGGCGTGTGACGTCATCAGGTTTTGAACTCAACACTCTAGAAGAATACCTATGGTGTGTTACAAAGTAAGTCATGGTTCTAGAATGTTTCTTATAAAACGATTCTAAGGAACATTAGTACAAAGGCTTATGATAATGACTTTGCAAGGAAGCTTTGGAGGCCTTCTAAAGCTTTGCTTTTGTCGTCCCAAGTTCTGAAGATGCTCAAGACAAGGTTCTACTGAACAATTTCTAAAGATCTGGAGATATTGCTTTTGAAGACCAAGTAATGAAGAATCTAAAGACAAGGTTCTGCTCAACAGGTTCTGAAGACTCAAAGACTTAGGTTAAGAAGACTCAAGTTCTGATCCTTCTACAACACGCTTCAATCAACATGCAATCAGAAGCCTCTGAAGATACATAAGATGAAGATCAAGAATGTCTTGCGTGTGAGATGGTGAACATAAAAGTAATTACTCTGTGACCTCTACTCTTATAGGGTGGCGTAAGGACAAACATTTTTGTACTTGTTATCTGTCATTCCCACCATGACTGTTGGGACCAATAAAACTGGATTTGTGTTTCCTATGCTACCCTCCAACGGATATATTTCTTCAACTTAAAAAGGAAGACTTGGAAGATTTGAAATCAAATAATTAGTTCTACAAATTACACCAAAGCATTGCACAAACTGTGTTGAGATATTCGTTGCATAGTTTTGTATTTTTAGCAACGAGTTTTTGTTCATATCTAGCTTTCAACAACTTTGTGTTGTTGTACTTAAACATTGTGTAATCTTCTTATTAGAAGCATCTTTGTATATACATCTTTGTAATTAACGGTGGTTGATAGATACCTTGGGGGACTAGGTGTACTCAGAATTCTCAAGAAGACAGTGGTTGTCGTTATTATGGTTTGCAATAAGGATCAACAGACTTGTTGGGGTTGTCAGCAAGGTTGATCGGACTTATTGTGGTTGTCTGCAACTTAACATTAAGGATTAGCCGAACTTGTTATGGTTGTCAACAAGGTTGGTCAGACTTAGTGTGGTCGTCTGTAGCATGGCAATAAGGATCAACAAACTTGTTTGAATTGTCACCAAGGTTGATTGGACTTACTGTGGTTATCTGTAATCGGTTTGGTTATAGTGGATTAAGTCCCTGTTGATAAGGCAAAATCACATGTTGATATAAGAGATGGACTGTTTTATTGGGTTGTAAGTTTTGTCAATGCATTCATAAGCTGCTAAGTATTGAATATATGTGTGTCGCTTAGGTGTCATTGATACATTTATCTAAGTGTGTGTTGCTTGTAATTCAAGCTATTTTTCTTGATCAAAGCTTTTAAGCAAGATCAAGTATTTGTTGATTAAGAGAGTCTTAATCATGTATTATTTGTAATTAACAATTATGGTCAATGGTCGTCAATATTAGTAACATGTTTCGTTAGTGTGAGACATCAATGTGGTGATTGGAAGTGAGAGGGGTTTCTATTATCTAGGAAGTTCTTAGATAGAAGTTACACTGGGTAGGGATTAAGTGAGAAAATGTAAACCAGAGGTTTTTTAGCTTCGAATTGATACTGCTAATAGTGGATTTCCTTCCTGGCTTGGTAGTCCCCATAGTAGGTGTTGTTGTACACCGAACTAGGTTAACAATCATGTGTGTTAAATTACTTTCCATCTGTGTTTTAAATTCATGAATATCTGTCTGTTGAATGCTGAGTCAGATCAGATGTCCCAACAAATCATAAGACATCTTGAGTCTGAAGACCAAAATTTCATAACTGATGAGAAAATAATTTAACATGCTATTTTAAAGGATTAATCATGTTTTTTCAATTATTCAACCTTTATGATAGTGTACTACCTTAATTATCAAGCAACCTTGATAAAAACTCCCTCTTTCAAGGGTATGCCAACACAATGAGTTAGGTCATTCTCTATAAATAGTTGGATACTAGAGACAGTAAAATTAAAAGATAAATATGTCTACCACAAACTTATCTTCTCAATCTACTAAAATTTTAATTATTCATTATAGATTAGAGATGGTGAGACCATCCTCCAAAAAGGATTTATTTAGATTACCATCATTGAAATACACCATCAATGATCATCCTTGGATCATAAGCTTCACATAAAAATTACTATATACTTGAGGAGAGTATACTCTTTGCTATGCAAACCTTTGTTTAATGTGCGCTAAATCTTTATAAATGAAGCAAAGCAACCTAGCAGAAACATGCTAGGTTTTCATCTTTGGTACCCAAATTTTCTTGGGTCCCGGTGTGTTATTAGATCTAGAGGGTTTAGAGTTATTATATTTAGAACTTTTTAATTTATCAAAACAAAAGTACTTTAAGTGGCCAAATATATTACAATGAGAGCATTTATAAAAATGTCGATTAATTTATTCCTATTTACTTCTTTACTATATGCTCTATCGGATTTAAACCCTAATCGGTTTTATTTAAGGAAGGTCTTTGACTCAAAAGGATCAAATAAATATTTTATTTCCCCTTAGCAAATTTACTTGGGGTTTCGTGCAAATTCGTCATTTCCTTTATCATCGAGACACAAGTCTCACATGTTCCATCTGCGTTTCTAAAATTAGCTATTTTGAACTTAAGCGTTTCATTACTTCTTTTGATATCCATGGGATAATGTATTATCAAAATAGATTGACATAAAAAAGGAGAGACCTCTAATCATAGGCTAGAGGTTGGCACAAAAAACAAAAAGATCAATGTGCTAACTTAATGTCCCAAATGTTTGGCTCCTCAACCTAATTGATTAGATGACCTAAAACAATACATTATAAATTCCCATTATAAAACATTTTCATTGATATCGATTTCCTTTCATTAAGACGTTGTCACAAATGATTATGAACTCTATTTGCACTAACCTAATGGATTGGGAATAATCTCCAATCGATTAGATAGTTCAAAAAAAATTAGGTTGTTCTCTTTGAGAAATAAAGGGTTTTTAAAAAAGGTTTTAATGTGTATGTGTGTGTGTGTGATTTATCCATATTACTTTACGAGAACGCCATTGTGTTCTTACAAAACATGGATCACTTAGACACGACTGAGCAATCTTTCACACTTCCTATCTTTCACACCTTAAAGCTTCATGATTTTTCCTAATAACCCAATCATATAAGCCCTTGCTTGAATATTATTGGATATGAGACTTGAGATATCTTCAAGTTGAATTCCATCATCAGAGGATGTTTGCAATGATCATCAAACTATAATTCATCAACTTGATTTAGAGGAAGAGCTTTGAACTAATTGTCTTGTGCATATGTGATCGCTTGACATACTTGTTTCTCTTTTATGCTTTAAGTCAGATTGAATCTTCATAAGTTTCTACAAACTTTTAGAGTCACAAGTTGTCATATTCATAAGTTGTTATCATCAAAACTAAATTATAACAGACATGACTTGCTTGATCACTTTTTGATTAAACCTGCAAACTTATAGTTCCACATTAACCACTATATACAAACTATTTGTAGTCGCGGAAACAACCAAACTCATATGCATGTGGATATTATCTTACAAAACATATGTTGGATATTGTCTCGAGAGACATTATACACTCATGGGCTAAGATAATCACTTTATCAATATGTATGTAATTTATTTATATTAAGATTAAGTTAACGTTAATGTTGTCAGCTAGTAAAATGTGTTTATGCACGTTGTTGGTTATTGTAGAGATCGAAAGCTAAATGTTGGTGTTGCTATGTAAACATAATTCAAATTTTTTTCAAATTATAATTGTTTAACGATGAGACATCATTCAAACAAGAATATAGAGATGGCATCCGTTCATGTTGAGTCAGATGCTTTCTTAATTTCTCAGTTGTTGCCTCGTAACCTTGATTAGTATGTTGTAAATGTAGGAGTGGCAAAACGGGCCGCCCGCCCGCCCCGCCTTATGTCTGCCAAGTAAAATGGGCATCAAAATCATGTCCGCCTCGCCAAGATGGCGGGTTGGCGGGCGGCGGGCTTACCCGCCTATTTTTATTTATATTTTTTTAATAGATTAATATGCTTTTTTTGCCTTTTAATTAAACTTTTCACTTATTTTTTAAAACAACTTTTTATAAAAGTAATTTTTTAACAAATTTACTCTAAAAAATATTACATATATTTATAAATAAATGTATAAAATAAACCATCAAGAATTGCAATTACTAGAATTAACTAAAAAAAGAGTGAGTTTTGGAGGAGGAGCGGGTTTTGGCGAGCGGCGGGCTTTGGCGGGGCGGGCATGGCGGACGGCGGGTTTTGGCGGGGCGGGCTTTAGTGAGCGGCGAGCCTAAAATCCCAACCCAACCCGCCAATTTTTGGCGGGTGCGCGGGCGGCCCGCAGCCCGTTTTGCCACCCCTATGTAAATGTATATGTTTCCTATTTTGGTTTGGTTGTCAATAATGTATGTTGATGTCTTGTTGAAAATATGTGTATAGTAGTTTTTGTCCAAAATGTGTATATAGGTTTTTGTCCAAAATTTATATATAGGTTTCTATCTAAAATGTGTATATTTGCTTCCGGTGGGTTTCCTACTGTTGAAAACATGTGTATATAGGTTGTTTCACAACATGTGAATATAGGATCTGTCCCAAATTATATATATATATATATATATATATATATATATATATATATATATATATATATATATATATATATATATATATATATATGTCAAAATGAAAATTAGGTAATACTAAAAAAAAATCCCTTTCAATTGAGGTGAATACTAACTTTAACCCTCATCTAATAAAAGTAAACGAGAGGTAAAGTTGTGCGCATTTTTAAAATACAAAAATAAAGTTGTAGAATTCATTACCTATATATTTCTCCCATCGATTAACATTTCAATCGAGAGAAAATGTGACACATTTTTCATGACACACTTCTTTACCTCAGCTAGCAAATCGAGGTGAAATCCGTTTAATCGGGTCGGCTCAATTAATTCGGAGACCCAGTTCTAATTTAAATAGGCCTAAATTTTATATATATATATATATATATAATTTTAATAATTAAAATGTGAAGTTGTGTTTCTAAAATGTGAGCATATGTTGTATGGGAGAGTAGCTATTGACAGAGATCCAATTTCAAAAAAATTGTTTTTCTTCCAACAGGCTGGCAGGAATGGTGAAGCTCCTAACAGTTGGAGTGTTTTTAATCCTGCTGATAAGGGAGATATTGAAAACACTAATGGCGGATCAGTAACCTTGAATGGTAGTGTGCGGAGTACCGTAACAGACTTGGCAGTGGCGCTGACAAACAAAATGTTTGTTAGTAATGTCGGAGTTTCGACTACGGAAACCGAACATGCAGATCCAACGGTTACCGCGTTGCAGGTGGCGAACAACATTGCTGTTTCTCCTACAAAGTTCAGATTTCGTGATGCTCCAGTTGAATTACCAAGAGGGAACTTTAAAGTGTTTGACAACAAGATCTTTTTGGAACAGGGTGATGTTAGCAAACCTATGGCAGCAACTACTCTCTTTTTGACAAATGGTCAAAACTCTAAAGCTTCAAACCAAATAAGTTTGAAGGACAATACAAACAGCTTCACTACGGGGAAGAAATCTGGTGCTATGTTGATCCCGACTAATGCCGGGGCTGCTGATTCGTTCAAGCAGACTCTAAAAGCAGATCAAATTGTGAAAAGCAAGGAAAATGAATTTTCATGGAATTGTGAAGAGGGTAAAGGTGAGTTGAAAGCAACAGGAACTGGCCCGATAAAACACGATGCGTTGGAAAGCATAACTACTAACATTTTCGTGGCAGACATGGGGAAAGCAACTGGGTCTCAATCCTCTATAAGCAGAAGCAAGTTCGCTGCCACAAAGATTTCCATGAAGACTCAAGCCCGCCGTAAACCTCAATTAAAAGGAATCGTATTATCGGAGATGGAGGTCCAACAAGATAGTGATATGAATGCTGCAAAGAAGAGATCTCGTACGACTGACAATACCATAGTTGGCCCAATTGATCAAGTTATCAATGCCCCTGCTGCTGTATATGACTTGATGCTAGAAGATGTTATTCAAAATAAGGGAGCTGTTGGAACTGACAATCTCAAACAGCAAATTCCTGATTCTATTGTTGATGTATCTATGGCGGGTACTGCTCAGCAGGCCTGCCAAGACAAATGATTGTACTAAGCTGGAACTGCCGGGGTCTGGGTAACCCGAGTGTAGTTCCGAATCTTAAATACCTCATCCGAAGATATAAACTGGATGTTTTATTTTTGTTTGAAACAATAAGCTACTCTAATAAAGTTGAAAGTTTACGCTATTCTTTGGGTTTTGATTATTGCTTTTCGATTAATCGTATTGGTAGAAGCGGTGGTATGGCTGTGTTTTGGCATGATCGTAAAAAATGCTCTATTCAAAATTACTCTAATAATCACATTGACATGTTGGTTGAAGATCCCATTCTAGGCAATTGGAGACTTACTGGTTTCTACGGCTTTCCCGAGAGCTCTCGTAGAAGGGACTCATGGAATTTAATCCGTAATCTAGCTGACAGTTCCAATCTACCTTGGTGTATCATTGGCGACTTCAACGATATCTTATTCTCCAATGAAAAGAAAGGTAGAAATGAAAGGCCGAATTGGATGATGTCAGGATTTTGACATGCGATTCAGGATGCTGGTCTGATTGATATCCCGTTAGAAGGGTATTGTTTTACTTGGTTCAAAAGTCTTGGAACTCCCAGAGCAGTGGAAGAAAAATTAGACAGAGCAATGATGAATTCGGAGTGGAGTAATTCTTTCCCTGGTGCGAAATTAGAGTGCTTGACTGCTGCCTCCTCAGATCACTATCCGGTTATGCTAACTTGTATTCCCACGGTACAACATAGTTCAGCCAGGACCTTCAAGTTTGAGACTGCTTGGCTTACGGAACCGGGTTTTACGGAATTTGTGCGTGACAACTGGAACTACTGTGAGTATGCTGAAATTACTAAAAAGTTGGAAAGGTGTGGTACTGATATGCTAAAATGGAGTCAAAAAAATTGGCACAAAGTTAGAAAGGAAATTGATAGTATTTGCAAGAAGTTGGATAGAGCTCGGCATCACATTTCGGAAGGGAATCTCAATTATTTTTCAGCCCTCAAGAAACGATTAATTACTCTGCTGGTGAAAGATGATCTTTTTTGGAAGCAAAGAGCCAAAGCCCATTGGTACAAAGACGGTGATCTCAACACTCGATTTTTTCATGTCTCAGCTACTGTTAGGAAAAAAGTAAATGCTATAAAGTCTCTTGTCAATGAGAATGGAGATGTTATTGAGTCTACTGAAGGGATGTGTCAAGTGGCTAGTGCTTATTTCAATGATTTATTCCAAAAAAAAAAGCAAGCTCTCGGGATCGAGTACTACAAGCTATTGATACTTTAGTTTCTGAAGAAGACAATGACATGCTTACTGCTGGATTTTCATTGAACGAATTTAGAGATGCTATTTTCTCGATGCAAGCAGACAAGAGTCCGGGTCCCAACGGTTTTAATCCTGGTTTTTATCATCACTTTTGGGATACTTGTGGCACTGATATATTTCAAGCTGCGTGTGGTTGGCTCGAAACAGGTTCTGTTCCGCAAAGTCTTAATAAAACTAACATCACTCTCATTCCGAAAGGAGATACCCAAACCACTATGAAGGATTGGCGCCCGATTGCTTTATGCAATGTTCTTTATAAAGTTATAGCGAAAGTTCTTGCTAATCGACTCAAGAAGATCTTAGGGAAATGCATCTCAGATAATCAGTCAGCTTTTGTACCCGAAAGATCTATTCTGGATAATGTTATGGCTGCTATTGAAGTGATTCATGATATGAAGACCAAAACTAGAGGTAGAGTTGGAGAGATAGCTCTTAAGCTTGATATTAGTAAAGCCTACGATAGAATCGACTGGGATTACTTAAAGGATATCCTTATCACTATGGGTTTTTGTCAAAAATGGGTTGGATGGATCATGCTTTGCGTTAGTACGGTGGAATATTCAGTGAATGTGAATGGCAACATGATCGGGCCGATAGTCCCCGGGCGTGGATTGAGGCAAGGAGATCCTTTATCTCCGTATTTATTTATTCTTCGTGCGGAAGGTCTTACTGCTCTTATCAGGAAAGCAGAAAATAGAGGTGATATACATGGTGTTAAAATTTGCAGAAATGCCCCAATTATTTCTCATCTTTTGTTCGCCGATGATTGTTTCCTCTTCTTCAGAGCTAATACTGCAGAAACTAATGTCATGAAGGATGTTCTTGCTACTTATGAGGAAGCATCAGGTCAAGCTATTAACTTCCAAAAATCTGAATTTTACTGTAGTAGGAATGTAAACTCTGATACTAGGCTTGAGTTGGTTACGTGTTTGGGGGTTCAACAGGTTCTGGGTACCGGTAACTATCTTGGTATTCCTTCCATGATTGGTAGGAGTAGGAAATCAGCTCTTAGATTCATCAAAGACAGAATTTGGAGGAAAATTAATTCTTGGAGTAGTAGAAGTTTGTCTCAAGCAGGGAGAGAAACCATGATCAAATCTGTTCTTCAATCTATTCCGACTTACATTATGAGCTTGTTCCTTATTCCCTCCTCCTTAATTGATGAGATCAAGAAGATGATGAACTCCTTCAGGTGGGGTCATAAAAGAGATAGAGCCAAAGGTATACATTGGCTTTCCTGGGACCGTTTATCTATGCCAAAAGTTGATGGGGGTATGGGTTTCAAGAATTTGAATGCTTTTAATCTCGCTATGCTAAGTAAGCAAGCTTGGAGACTTACGACCAATACAGATTCTCTGGTTTCCCGTCTTTACAAAGCCAGGTATTTTCCGAATAACGACTATCTAAGTTCTAACATTGGTCATAATCCAAGTTATGTGTGGCGTAGCATCTGGAGTTCCAAGTTTGTGATTAAGGGAGGTTTAAAATGGAGTATAGGGTCAGGAGAGAGTATTTCGGTTTGGGATCATTATTGGTTGGCTGATGGGTCTTCATTAAGTAATCCTTGGCCGAATAATATGGTGGTAGATAATCTTAAAGTCTCGGACTTGATGACTCATAATGGTAAAGATTGGAACTATGGTTTGATTAATGCGCTTGTTGGAGAAGAGTCAGCTCAAAAGATTCAAAACACTCCTCTCTTTACGGCGGTTCACAAAGATAAATTGTTTTGGAAGCATGAGTCCAATGGTAAGTTCTCAGTTCGAAGTGCTTATAGGTATTGTATCAATGATGCTATTGATACCTCTCACCTAAGAATTAAGGAGAGCTGAAATTTGTTATGGAACATCAAGGCCCCACCCAGAGTTAAGAATTTTTTGTGGCGTCTGTGTAGAGACTGTGTGCCTACTCGAAGGAGATTGTTGGATAAAGGTGTTAATTGTCCCTCTAATTGTGTTGCGTGTATGGATGGCGAAGAGAATAGTTTTCACCTATTCATCCAGTGTTCTAAAAGTATAGAGTGTTGGATAAGAGTGGGTTTGTGGCCTTTGTTGCAGCGGATTAGTAGTAATGGAGAATTATTTGCGTCTGTGATTTTCTCCTTTTTGCAGGTTTCCAACCATGACCAAAAAGCGATTTTCTCAGTTACCTTATGGAGTATCTGGAAAGGGAGAAATAATCAGGTTTGGAATCAGGTGGAAGACTCTCCGACGCTCATCTGTCTACGGGCAAATCAGTTGTTGACAGATTGGAAAGAAGCTCAGAAATATCGCCTCAACAATGAGATTATTACTTCACCGCCAGCTATTATCAGATGGGAAAAACCGCAGAGGGGCAGATTTAAGTGCAATATTGACGCCGCTTTTTCTCATAATAAGGTTGGTTTTGGTGCCTGTATTAGAGATGAATTGGGTAATTTCATTGTAGCTCGGACTGAATGGTTCTCTCCTTGCACCGATGTTGTTATTGGCGAGGCTCTAGGCCTTCTGAAAGCTGTTAACTGGGCCCATGATATGGGGTACGACAATATGGATTTTGAATTAGATGCTAAGCGGGTTGTGGATAGTGTGACCTCTCCGAGACCTAATGACTCGGATCTAGGCGCTATTACGGAAGAATGTAACCGGTTGATGGCCCTCTTCTTTAGGAACTCTCATGTTAAGTTCGTTAGAAGACAAGCTAATGAGGTTGCTCATGCTCTTGCACGGGTGGCTCCATTTATGGCTAATTTTCATAATTTCTATGATATTCCAACATGTATTCAGAATATTATTATTAATGAAATGAGTTAATTTTCCCCGTCAAAAAAAAATGTAACACAGGAATTAGTAATTAAGATAGAATGAAAATTTATTTTAAAGTAATAATGATTTTATTAAAAGAAAATCTTCGTTTTTTATTTACAAATATACTTGAAAATAGAGACTAGTTACTGAATCCTTTAATTTGATAATATTATTATATTTGATTAAAAATATATATATTTGTGATGATTATTGATAACTTAGATTGATAATATTTTATTGTTATAAAGGCAAATAATAGAGAGAGTAGAAACATAGAACAAAAATATAATGTAATGACTAATGAGTCTAACACACTGACTCTGACTCTTTTACACGTGGTGACTCTGACTCTTTTACACGTGGAGGCGAAAAGTGCTCTCATTCTTAATTTCATTTTTAGACATAGAGTTTTTTTTTTCTTCTTATATTGATAATTATAAAAATGGGCTCTTAAAATGTTGAGGCCTAGTGCAGTATAACTTGTTGAACCGGTGAATGGCCGGCCCTGCCCGTTAATCAACTTAGATAAAATCACTTATTTACAGTAATGGTTCAAATGTTTAAATATAATGATCTAACATAATGGTTCAAATGGCACGGGTTGTTAAAGGTCTAAATACAATTATCTAACATAAATTTCAAATGGGATGGGTTGTTAAAGGTCTCAATACAATGATTTAACATAACAAGATGATGTTTTACTATGGTATACCACTTACTACTATATATCAAAATATTTAATGTCTAGACTTTTGAAGTTGTAATTTATGGTTGAGTAACATATAATAATTTATACGTAAAAATATTTAATTTCTAAAATTTTCAAATTTTATTAATGATGTACCACAAATACAACATTTAATGTATATAACTTTCAAATTTTTTAAGCAATAACTGAAATTAAATAGTCTTAATAATTGACGGTTTTCCTAATTTATTATCTTTGGTAAACTTGTTTACAATTTTATCAAAATAGTCTTTTTCATAACAATTAATTTTAACGATTTCCTTTTCCCTAATTTCATTTTCATTTGCACCGATATTGTTAATTTGTTCATTAAATGGTCTTGTACCTTTCCTCTTAAAACTTGTTTCAATCACTTGTTTGTATGCACATCTTTCTTCTCATATTATAAGAATATTATTTTAAATAATATAGATAAAAAATATTACTAAGAGGAATGTCAAGCAAAATTTTGAAAATAATTATGACATATAAGTAATGTCGTCCATCCAAAGTTTTATTAGTAGACAACATTCACTTCATTAAAAATAAAATAAAATATAAGTAGCAATAATAAAATGAAATTCTAGAAGGTGTTCTTGTTTATTCTTACTTTTATATTATCTTGAATTTCCCTTCTATTGAAAAGAAACTCTTTACCTCTAATTTTACCAAGTTTATTAAATTGCCTTCATTATCAACCAAATTATGCAACCGAATAAAACAACACATTTTTTTAATAATAATAAACATGGTATATTTTAATTTATTAAATTAAATGTTATGCATGGAGATGAGCTAATGATATTTAACTAGCCTATGTTTTGAAACACTTATTTCATACATGATTATTAAAATTGTTTTAATTTTGTTATTGAACATGATTATGAGGACAAAGCCATAAAATGATTATGCTTTTACTATTTTAAAGTGAACCTTAAGTATTTCCAACAATGAATTTGCATACTTTATTATGTATAAAAAATATTAATTTTTCTTACTAAATTAACTTATTATATTATCCCTCATCAAAGACATTTCTCAATTCACGTGAAGTTTATATCATGTCGGCTTGTGAAACCTTAGCATTCTTTCATCGAGGGAAATTATTGACAACAATGTTATTTATAAATAGTTAATATTTTAGAAATAATCAAAAAAAAAATTAATCGAGGGAAATTATTGATGACAATGTTATTGAATAACTTGTAAAATTAATTTTAGGTAAATTGAATTATTATAATATTAGGCATAGTTTTAATTAGGATTTCTTTGTAAGAGCGGTTATCTAGTCTATTGTTGTAAATTATTTTTTAAATAAGATTTAATAGGGTTTTGTTAAAAAAAGTGCCGAGTATTTCATAAAAAATGTCATTGTAGACCTGTTTTTAATAATCTTTTCATTTTAGAGGTCATAAGAAAATTATCATTTTTTAAATAAATTCATTTAACATTAAATACACTACATAAGTAATTTAATTATTTATCATAAAAGAATGACAAAATATTTTTTTGTCCCACAAGTTTACCTCAAGGTCTCTTAACTTAAAAAATATTTATATTGGTCCTTTAACTGTTCAAAATGTTTCATTTTAGTCCTTTTGTCTAATTAACGACAGAAAAACTCAAAAATCGACCGCTAAATTCGTAGCTAATTAGACTAAAAGGACTACAATGAAACGTTTTAAAGAGTTAAAGAACCAATATGAAAACTTTTTAAGTTAATGGACCAAAATAAACCTCGAAGTAAACTTACGGGAACAAAAAAAATATTTAAAAATCAATTATAACTTAAACCGATAATAAGTATAAAAATAACGTCATAAAAAAAATTATATAAGTTGGTTCTATTGAAGATAAAATTACAAACACAAACTTGTTTAAGAGTAATATTTGGATATTGTTGTTGATACTTATAATTAGGATTAGAATGAAGTAAAACTGCTTGGAAAACATGTCTTTGATTAATCAAAGTGGTAGCCTCATGATTTCCTATCCGATCAAATGTTCAAATTAAGCATTGGTTGGTCAACTCCTCCTTATGCGATATCATCAAGTTCTAATAACAATTGTACAGTAAGTTATTTATCATTATAAAGAACATGTTTCGAATCTATCGCTACCATTGGGGATAGATTAATGAAAGCATAACTTGGTGTTGCACATGATCTAATGTACAAAGTTATGTTGCGGATTTTGCATGTGTGACTGGAGTTTAAAGTTTAGATATTGGAATGTTTTGAACTTGCTAGTTGAAATTCCATATCCTAAAGCTTCGAATAGTGTACCCGTGGGTTGATGATGAGTAGGTTTAGTTGCGAGTCGTGAATATATTGTCTAGCGGTTCAACCAATGAATATGAATCTAGATTTAACCAATGAATATACCTTGATATGTGCTTAATGATTATGCTTATGTCAATTGATAAATGCTTGTGTATATTGACAATGCGAGGATCCGTAACACAGGAATCTCCATTTAAATCGGGGGACTTTCTTTTACACCATAGATAAGGGAGAGTAGTGTTTCTCCCGTAGATGTTTGTATTGAGGTTTTATAGCCATGTAGAGCAAAAAGGAAATATCTTGCGCCAATCCTTGTACGTCTTAACCATTTTTTGAACCATCTTTTCGATGTTATTTTATATTTGTAGCTTTGACGACTCCATTAAGTTTGCATCAATATGGGGAGGAATGGTGTTGTTTAATTTTGAAGTCCTCACATAATTCCTTTCGCCATGTTATTGTTCATATTAGACCTTTTGTCTATAATAATTTTGTTAGGAATTCCATATCGATAATTGATGTTTGTATTCGATGAGTCAGGTGACTACTTATTTTGTCACATTTGCGTAGGAGGCGACTTTGACCTATTTGGTGAAGTAATTAATGGTGATGATTTGATATTTATGATAACAACCTGCTCCTACTATGTTGCCCCAATTTTGATTTTCCTCGGATCTTTGGCAGTCCCCAAATTTATTATCTTGGCTACTTCCGGAGATGGAACCATGATTTTTGATCTATTAACCTTGTTAACCATTTAGGGAGTACATCGTCTTCCTCATCCCCGTCTTTATCTTGGTTAATTTGAACCTCAAGTTTATATTGAGCTTCAGCAATATCATTATCGGTGGAATTATCATGTTTGATGTATTTTATAATGTGAAGATGAGATTTTTAATAAGAAAGTATTTTCCATTTGAAATGATAAAGGAAAAGAAAAAGACACGGGATCTTGAACCAAATGCAAAATAACTTTTATTAATCGACAAAACAAATTTGAAATCATAAGGGGCCCTTACAAGATACCTTTATGCTTCGGGCGAGGCATAAGGGTTATAAAAACAAAATGAAATGATATTTTGGAAAGAAAAAGATCTTTGGTATCTCCATGGTTGACCAATTATGAAGTCGTTCGCTCAGAGCACATTCGTAGATGAAGTCAAATGTTGCTTCATAGGTACCTTTGATGTATAGCACCGACATTTGTTCATCAAGTTTGCATCCATCTGTTCTGACAACCTGTCGTAGAGATGGAAATTGTAGTCCATTCTTGACAGGCTTACTTGCAGTAGCATTTTGTAAGTCTCTCCAAGATGTCATTGATTCCTTGATCTTCTCCCCAGGTAATGTAATAACAGTAGCAATATCCAATGCTTAGAATGCAGTTTCTATAGTGTCTTCCTCACCAGTGACATATCTGTATGACTCTGGATAGCCAACAAATACATTTTTTTTCTCCATTGATGACAATCACGGGATCTTCATTAACCCATTTCATCTCTTGGCAGAGGGTCGATGTGACTGCCCCTGCCGAATGAATCCAAGGTCTTTCAAGCAAGTAAGCGCATGCCGGTTCTATTTCCATGACTCGTAAATTGATACATGAAGTATATGACCCTTTTTCCCCTTGGCGAGGAATTATCGGGGGTCACTTCCTCTCCACCATGATTATGCATCCTTGTTCAGGATATTGTCCCCGATGGACTAATCCTTGATCCACAAACCGTTGTAAAGTGTTCTCGTAAGCTTCATTGTGTTCTAAGAGGAGTCCCAACTCGAGTAGGTGCCTCTTAAGGACATCTATAGGGGTTCGCCTTTGTTGAACCAACTCTCGCTCGGAGATGATTTCTATTGTATTCACGACTTCCTTATGCGGAGGCATGGGATTAATCTCGACCTTAGGTTTGTCAAAAATGACGGCTCCAGACTTTAATAGGTCCTCCACTTTATGTCAGAACGCCCAACACTTCTCGAGTGTGTGCCCCGATGAACCAACATGATAATCACATCTTTCGTTTATCTTGCAAGTAGGTGGCAATTCTCCTTTGGGAGGAGTAAGTGGCTTAATTTCCACAAGTGACACGTTGATTAGATATTGCAATAATTGAGTGCGTGACACGAGAAGTGGATCGAACTTCTTTGGGGGTCCCTTATTTGACTGTTGAATTTTTGCTACTGGTTGCTTAACCCTTCAATGTTTCTCAATACTAGTTTCTCCTTCCTTCTTACTTGGGAAGTTTGGAGTGGACTCCTTCGAATTAAATGAGTTAGCCCGTGCCCCTTGAACCTTGTCACTTCCAATATCAATCTCAACCCCTTCTCCTATGATCCTTTAGTTGGAAAATCCTGAAGTTGTGTTATCTGTCCTTTGGTCATGGTATTGTCCATGTATAACATCCATGAGCTCTCTTAGTGGAGGTTGTACACGTGTAGCCATACCCATATGATTTCTTGGGCATGTTGGTCCTTGGTTCTTTTCGGAGCCAAACACCTTATGAGGAGTGCCCCCCTTCGGAACTAAGCGTATTTTGAAGGTATCAGCATCGATGGAGTCATAAATTTCCCTAACTTTCGGTCTTTCATCCAATGCCTTGGGTTGGTCAGCATCCAATGGGTCATCCAGGGTATTGGAAGATGCCCTTGGTTGAGGTTCTTGGACCATGGTTTGTAACTCTTGGTTCCCATATTGTAGACCCACACAATCATCCATTTTAGAAAGACTGGTGACGGTAATATACGCTGTGTGGGATGTCCCTTCCTTCTCTGGAGGAGGGACCAATCCTTTCTGAGAAGCTTCACCTTTCTCGGAGGATTGTGTGACTTTCTTAGAGGATGGTACATATGCCCCTAGATAAAAGGATCTGTCTTTAGGCGGGCCAAAATTGGGAAGATACCCTAGTAGTGGGTTATCGTTATTTGGTAAGTCATTAATCCGAGCTTGAATTTCTTTGACCAAGATCTCAATGGTTCTTTCTTGTTTTTCAAGATATCTTTCATGAGGCTTATCATTTGAGTCATACCTCCCTCGATTTCCTTAATACTGCCCTTCACGTGGTCAACATCTTCTCGGAAAGCAGTTTGGTTGTGTTCGATCTGTTCCATTATCATTTATTGGGCTCTTGTTCGGTATGGAGCTCGAAATTTCGGTTTGTCTTTCCCAATGGTATTACTGGAGAGATTTCATAAAAAATGAGTTTTGATGATATGATCACGGTATGTATGTAATGAATGTATGTGTATGCTAATGTGGCGTTATGTCTTATCCACGTAGAATTTATATTCAGTAAATGTTTTTCATAGATAATAATAATTTGTATTGGCGAGTATCGTAAGAAGATGAATATTTAGAGATAGAGACTCTTCATAATGATTCGCTAAGGGAACATTCTCCTTTTCAAATTTCCTTCTTAGCCCTTTTTCCTTTTGTGAGAGCTTTTTCGTGTGTAGAGGTACACCTTAAAAATAGCTCTTCGATCGCTATCCTTTTGAGACATTCTCTTAATATGAGTCATAACTCTCTCAGAGATCAAGGCATAAGTGTCACTTTTCGTAAGTTATCCGTCGAGTATTATATTCCAAACCTTCCCTTTCCTGTTGGGAAACCTCTAGGGTTGCCCTAAGTCCTTATATCTCTTCCAAGGATAAAAGAACTAGATCGAGAACGTCAGGCTTATACTTAGGATCAACGGTAAATGGAAGTTGGTTGATTTTAGCCCTTATTAGGACCCCTGGGGTGTAGGGTTCCCTTAATCATCTTCATCTTTGTCACATCTAGAAGGACATTGCTGATGCGAGGATTACAAAAGATCTATCTCCTACTCATCCTTAAGATACTCACCAAAACCTTTTTATTTATTTTTATATTATTTTTCTTATGGATAAGACATAAGTAAAAATGCAAAAATATGAATTTTAGATTCATTCAATGTTGATGAAATCCCTTAGCAAATATAGAATAGCCTAAGTTCATAGGTTCAACGTGGCTGCATGGATAACTACCTCCCCAAAGGTGGTTTAAATCTAAAAGTCTCATGGGGCCTTTTCGTACCCTCATAAACTTTTTGTTTCTTTGGACTTTAGAAAGGCTCTTTTGTCCATGAGGTTCTAATTGTAGGGGTAGGTTCTTAGAGAGATCAGTTGGATTCAAGGTCCTACCCTCGATAAAGTCTAGCCTCGTCTAAGATGTTTCCCAGAATTCAACCCACTCTGAGTGGAATTGTCACTAAAACTCGTAGGCGATTCAAGTCTCCTTTGGCCGAGTGACAATTCCCACACTTAAGTTTATAACAAATTATTTCTTTTATCCCAGCGATAGATAAAAGATAATACATATAAACACAACATAATGTATTAAAAAACCCAAATAAACAAAAAAATATATATTTTGCCAATAAATAGAAAAATAAAAAACCAACAAGGAAAAGATAACCTTAAAATCCTAAACCCAAAGAGACACGCCTTAAACCTTAAGTGCTTCTTTGCCCTAAAGGTCCCCAACAGAGTCGTCAGCTGTTACGACCGACTTTAAATTTTAAGTTTTTAACTTAAATTACAGAGTCACCACCTATATTTTATTTTATCCTAAGGATAAGGGTAAATACGGGAGAAAACCTAATAGAAGAGAATTTTGGATAAGTTGAGAAATTAGGATTAAGGGAAGGTGTTAGGCACCCTTAATCTTTCCTTAAGTTTTTTTTTTATGTCTCTTGGGCAAGGTTTATGGTAAAAAAATTTATGATAAGGTTTGCACAGTAAAATAGTAGGGTAAAGAATAAAATCTTTAACCTACAACAAATAAATTCTTAGGGACAGGGGACTCGTTTCGGTTGCCCGAATTCCCACATACCTTCTCATTGAAGGATCAGAGTCAACGTAGTTCGAAGTGTTTGTTGGTGTTTTTTATGGGATTATATGCATTTATTTGTATTTGAATGATTGAAGTGTTTTAGTAAATATCGTAGTTCGCAGTTTATCGTAGTTCGTAGTTGATAAATTTATATTTTGCATATAATACCTTTTTGTATTTTTTTCTTTTGTGTTAAATAATTAATATGAATTTTAATTGAGTTAGAATAATTATATTTTCAATTTTAATTGTGTTTTAGATATTTGATCAGTGCGAAATAGAGAATCGACCAATTCGAAGACGGGATGAAATAGATATTCATCCCATTACTTATTCGTTAAAGTAAGAAATTAGACAAGAATTATAAATTTACAAAGTAATATATTGAAGAATGGAACTATTAACACAATTTTATAAGCTTATTTATATAATAAAACTTATAAAAAAATAATACAAATAATAGTAATATTCATATAAATATAATACAATTAGTATTTTGATAAACCAATATTAAAAATATTATATTTTAACTATTAAACTAAGTGAATTTTATGCGTTAATGTCATACCCAAAAATTTGCTCATCATATTTCAAAATATTTTGACTCATATGATCTTCAATTGCTCAAGACAATACAAGAATTGGGCACACATACCTGGCTCCTAAGCAAACAACCCACAACTAGGGTTTTGCCTCTCTCCAAATAAAATCAACTTATCATGCCTCAAGTCAAGTTTCAAGCTCTGATCCATAAGATTGCTCAGTCAACAATCGACTAGTTTGACCTAAAAGTCAACTATGGTCAAATTACAATCAAAACTCCTGATTTTTGGTCAGTATAAACATTTTGAAGTAACATTCATCATTTGATCAAGGGTTGATCATGATTCATCAAGGGAAGTTTAGAAATCAACAAAACTCCAAAGTTTCTAAATTAGGGTTTTTGACCTAAAAGTCAACTAAACTTTGACCAGCCATAACTTTCACATGGAACATCATAAATTTCCCAACCAAAGCCTATTTTTAAGGAAATTAAATTCTCTACAACTTTGTCTCTCTAATGCCAAGGCTAAAAATGCTTCATTTAAGAGATATGGTCCAAATGATTATAGGTCCTTTTTTAAAGTCAACCAAAAGCAGTTTTTTGTCAAAGCCCATATCATCAAGATAAAATCTCCAAATGAAAAAATTGTTCCAAAGTGGATTGTAGAGGACATCTTGAGATTTCAAAAAAGTCCTAGAACTCTTCCATACCTTAAAAATTGAGGTATATATGCCTTGTCAAAGTTGGACAAATTTGAGTGAAAAATGTGAAGCAAATATGGTTCAAAAAGAGTTTTCTTGCAAATGGGCCCAATCTCTTCTGCTTCAATCTTGATCCTCAAGTTATCCAAGACTTCAAATCCAATTGCCACGAATTTAGAGAATTTATTTGATTTATTATGAATTTTTTATTCATTTAAAAGTGATTAAACTCAAATAAATCAAGTAAAAAAATCAAAGATTTGATTTGGCTCTTGATTCCAATCATAATCAATCATTAAATAACATATAATCTCATCAAATTTTGTTCAAGAAGATTGGAAAGATATAGGTTTCAAAAATAGAAAGATTTGAACTAATTTCCAATCAAATATTCTCACATGCCAATGATTGATTGCTTCCACTCCTTTTGACCTAAAAATAGTCCTTATAAATAGCACAACAATATCATAAGTTGGGGGACAAAAAAAAGAGGGGAGGAGCTAGGGTTCAGAAAGAAAGAAATTCCTCAAGAATAGGTGAAATTCAAAAATCAAATTTCCAAGAGTTTTCAGTCCAAGCTATTGATCAGACGTCATTCCTGAGGTTCCCAGGAGTCTCCCCAAATCCAAGACAAATCCCCATCGTGTCTAGAATAAGCTCTTTAGAGCTCGCCATTGTTGGTAACTTTTGAACTTCGAATCCATTTAATTATGAATTGTTGACTAATTTTATGAGTATAAATGTATTCAGGGACTTATTTAGAACAATCTTAACGTAATACATGTGAGGTTTGAGGCTGGAATCGCGAATCACCATTACTAGGGCATAAGAGAAGCTCTCTTGCATTTTCATGGTTGTAGCGTGTTTCTGATCAAACCAAGGCTACCATTGGATTTGTAGCACCTCAATTGGTGAATCTGGGTTCTTGGATCTTTTTGTTTTGATCGATTTTGCAAGTTTCCCATTCTTGCCATAGATGATGATGAACTCGTGGAAGAATCCGCAGGAAAAAGTGTAGTAAATTCCGCAGGTATTTTCGCACGGGCGAAGGAAAAAGATGATGAATAGTGAGAGAAGGATGATGACAACACGTGTGAATGCACCACTGGCTGATCAACAGTCTCACAACTTCTTTGCACGTGTGGCTTCTCTTAAGTGGCCGGTCAACAAAATTGGTTTCTCTCCCCTTTTCTGATTCGCTGGCCAACACGGTGATGGGCCCAGTTTGACTGCAGTTTTGAATTTCTTTTTTTTTTCACACGCGTTTTCATATTTATTTATTAGAGTGTATTTCTTTATCAATTAATTACTACAGCAGGATTGTTAACGGCTGAAGACTACTAACAAGACTTGGGTTCGATCCCAGAGTCTTACAACTTATTTTTACCCTTTGTTTGTCCATAGATCCAATACAAGCGGCTGTACATGACCATCATACATCCGCACGCGCTAACCGTTGGATATCCATGCTTCTAGATCTAAAGGACCAGGAGAGGCTTGTCCACCATGTACCCTCTGAAGCTCCTCACACTGGATCAAACGCGGGAGGAATGGACTTCTCTTGCTGGGCAAGGTTCTCTTACTTTTTACGCATGCTGTTTCATATGGCACCCCCTGGCCCAATTGTGTTTTTGTTTGTTTTTTCACTAATTCATCTTTTAATTCCTTTTTTTTGAAATCCATCATAAATGCAAATAAATTTAGGTTTAGTTTTAAATTGGTTAAATAATTTTAATTAACTTATTAATTAGGTTTTATCAATTTAGTTTTGGTTTAAGTTTAATTAGTTAGTAATTAGTTTTATTAATCTAACATTAATTTAATAATGACCATTTAGACTTGGGACTATTTTCACCTATTTTTTTTAAAACTCTAATTTCAATTCGCGGTATTCTCTTCTCATCTCATATTCTATTGATTGTCGCATGCGTGTTTAAATTTTTATTTATTTATTTAATTTCTGTTATTTAAATATTAGAAATCGATGTATAGGTCGCATGGGTATTTTTGTAATAGCTTAGATTTAATTTCCGCTTTTACTTTCCCGCATTTTACTTTCTGCATCTCCCCGACATGTTTTTATTGTAACTCCCCTAATCCCGAAGCCCTGTAATAGCGTATGACATTTACTTTTCCGCATTTTAATTTCAGTACAATATAACTGCGTGGTTAGTAATCCTAGGGAGTGATAAGATTGTTAATTAATTTAGATCACTAATTTTATAAGATAAATATCTGAATTCAACCACGTGATTGTTGCACACACCCACCTTTAGGGTAATCTCTCTTTTGCTGCCTTCTCGATTATAATAGTCAAGTCCCTTCAAGGGTAGGGATACCTTAGCCTGCTGCCTATGAATAAAAAGATCTCGTCCCTTCGATGTTGCCTATGATAAATGATCTTGATGATAGTCCCTTTCGATTGCTAAGGTATCCTTACTGGTTGCCTATAAATGACTATTCCATCCTTTCCTAAGACTTTCTGCCCTTCTTATGGTATGGATAGACTTATGGCAAACGATGACCCTCGATGACTCGTACATCCAATGAAAGGACTACCTACCCTCCTTATGGTATGGATAGCCTTTTCAAACGAAATACTTAAAGAACAAGAAAGACGAACTTAGGGTAGGTGCTCTTAAATGCTTACTCATCATTCAATTTCAAATACTTTTTTCCACTTCTTTTCAAAGAATATTTTCAAAAAGACTACGCTTATTTACAAGCTAAAGTTCTTATCCAAATATTTTCTAAACACACATGACACTTTTCAAACAATTCAAAACAAATCAAAGTGAGCTAAGCAATTAAGAGCCCATGGATAACCATTGATGCAAAGGGTGCTTACACCTTCCCTTTGTATAACCTACCCCCCCAAACTCAAAATATTTCAAAGGTCTTTCCTGTTCTTTTTGTCTTTCCAATTGGATAAAATAAAAGTCGGTGGCGAATCTTGCTATCCACAACATTTAAAAAAGTCAGTTCTCCCACCGTATTACAGTTAAATTTTATTATTAACACTTATCTAAACCAAATGAATTAGTTTGATAATTAAACTCGTGTGTGTATTAATAATAGGGTGTGAGATGAGTAATGGGCTGAGCCCAATTTAGAAATTGAATCAGTTTGGCATAGGGGGGGGTAAATTGCATTGGGGTAGCAGAATAGGGGTGTGAACAACGTTCAGCACAACCCAATGGATTTGAAATTCATCAGACTCTGTGTGGGCGTGTTCATGGACTTACGATGGGGGAACGGATCTGATACGTTCTCTTCAGATCCAATGGCTCTCAGAATAAAAGCCTGGAGCGTGAATCTAAAGTATAGTGAACAGAAGGCTACGATCTAAAGTTGAATAAGGACCGTGGTAAAGGATAAGCACCGGATCAAAGTCCATACGCAAATCATGTGGCCATCAAAAGGCCACATGGCATCAATCGGTCAGCTAAGGGGAAAGGTTATCTCTCATTTCCTTGCACTTTCCCATTCATTTCATATCCTCGTTTCTCCCTCTCTCTCTCTCTCTATCTCTCTCTCTCTCTCTCTCTCTCTCTCTCTCTTCGTTCCCACTCTCTCTCTCTTAACTCTCTCCTTCTCTGGACACAAGCCCAAAAACCAACCATCTCTCCGTTGTTAACCACAGCGAAAACCAGTTTCCCGGTTGACATTCAACCGGAAACTGCAAACACTCTTCCCTAAATTCAACCCTTAACCCATATTCTCTCTACCCTTCCAAGAACCCTAACCCTAATGTTGAAGAGCCCTAAGCAAGTATGAACCCTAACCCCATGTGTGATGAACCTTAACCCTAATTTTTTAGAAACCCATAAATCAACCCTTAAATCATTCAATCAAAACAAAAATGCATGCAATCCTTAAAGCTAAGTTCGATTTGTGTTTACCTCTTTTCCATGCAACTTCTTGTACCAAATCTCCTTTGGTTCCTCTCTAATCTTCTTCTAATCTTCTTCTCTCTTTTTTGTATTTGTAGGTACAGGATGGGGTTAAGCTCTGAAGAAATTAGGGTTTCAGTTGTAAAACGCTAATCTTCTATGATGAAAGAGCTTTGGTAAGAAGGTGGGATTCTTAACAATGATTCAAGGATTTTTCCTTCTCCGGTTTTTTCTTCCTTTTTTTATGTAGTTTTAGGTTTTGATTTATAGTCCTTAGGTTAGATTGAATTAGGAAATTTTTTAAGAGCTTTGATTAAAGATTTGATTTAGTTTTAGGTTTTTGATTTGTTCTGATTTGTTTGAGTTAAGTTTAGATTTAGGATTTTAATTCATGAACCTGGACGCTTTGTACTTGCAAATGCTTGTTGAATGCAAATCAATATTTCCTTTTTCAATTCTGATTCGCTTTTTTCGCTTTTTTAATTCCTTAGTAATATAATTAAGAAATAATAATAATTTAGTGATATAAATTAAAAAGATACGAATATATATATATATATATATATATATATATATATATATATATATATATATATATATATATATATATGAGGAGGGTTATATTTACTCCAGGAGTAAGTTATTATAACTTACTCCAAATCTAGACCATTGATTCTTTTCAATCTAATGGTTAAAAATAATAAGTAATTAAATGTGGAGAGAGAAAACTATTACTTATTATTTTTAACCATTAGATTGAGAAGAATCAATGGTCTAGATTTGGAGTAAGTTATAATAACTTACTCCTGGAGTAAATATAACCCTCCTCATATATATATATATATATATATATATATATATATATATATATATATATATATATATATATATATATATAAATAATAAATTAAAAAATTAAGCATTTAGTGAATGTTTTTTTTAAAAAAAAAATCTTTTACCTTAATGGGCTCATATTCTTTAATGGGCTCAAAAGGAAAAGAAACAAACACACCCCCATTTTGAATTAAATTTTTTTAGAGAAAGATTTAGAAATGGGCTTAGCAACTTAAATGTTAAGTACACTAATTTGATGGACACCCCCTTTTTGAGATAAACCCCACGCAAAACACAAAGGATTGTGACACGTTCTAATTAATAATTGTATGTAAAAAGATAGAGCAAATTTTGGGATATGACAGCAGTGGTGACTCAGTCTACTAAAAAATTTGAAGAGATGTGAGACTCAACGTCTTAACATCATGGTCCTGAGGATTTATTTTCCTCAAAAGGGTGCCGCACATGTGTTTCGTCAACAGAATAGAGGTTGTCTACTCAAACTTGATTCTCTGATTAAGTCTATGAGAATATTGAACTATTGTTGTATAGATATACGATTCGTGTCACAAAGTATCATCTTTTGTATCAAAGTATTAACCTAAGTCTGAAGGTTGGTAGGTATCTGCGAGCTGGAGTATCTTCTTGATGAATAATTCAGCCTCTTTCTAGAGCAAGGGGGAGTGACTGTTCCAGTTATCTTATAGAAGGGATCTCTTTTATAAGTGCAGAAGGTTATTAGTTGCCCAAAGATCACAATATCAGAACTCGAGGATATGGACTGGGAGACCGTGTGAAATCTCTATTGAACAGACTGCAAGAATGTGGAGCTGTATGATGTGAGAGCCTGTTTCTTATTTAGCTTAAGTAGAACGAGGTGCAGAAAACTGTCAACTAGGTATCCGCTACACATAGATGAGCAAGGTATGATGGAAGGATAAATACTCTGTTGGGAGCAAGGTACTTATCTAAGGCTATTATACATTTTTTTACCTGTTCAGAAATGGTGTTGTGACTGACTTCAAGGTGAAGTTATTTATGTCCTAAGTGATGTCTTGACATCATAATAAATGTTAATATTTGAAGACTCTGATCAATAGTATGATGATTTGGCAATTCGTGACTACTATTTATATCCTCACTTCTTTGAGAACTCTCTAGTAAGGTTCAAGAAAAGAAGTTCTACAGGGTGAATGAAAAAGGGAGATGACTATGCTTGCTCCTCCTGACAGGGGGAGGAAATGTACTGTACTTGGTCTCTATCGGTGAAGGACATATTTAGGAAGCATGTGGTCTGGTTATGAGTTAAGCATCAAGTGTATAATTCTAACACTCTTCTGGTTTTCTTACAATTTTTCTCCTGGTTTACTTTGATCGTGACTTACAATTTTTATGGGAATCTTAGACTTACTCTAGATTCCAAGGGAAATTTTCTTAGGGAAGGAACTTCGAATTATTTGTTGTTTCTTGTGGTTTTCATTGTTTTTGCTCAAAAGCCACTGCTTTTAAAAATTATGGAACATACAACCTTAGAGAATTCACCTGCACAAAATACTGTTAGTCGAAAATAAAAGACAATGTCTGAAAAAATGTCGGGACAACGTATCAGACATATTTATGGAGTAATTGGCAGAAGAATTGACTTGATAAGATCACACATGTGTCAAGTAGGTGCAATGAACTGTCCAAATGCGTGTCAAGACTTATTCCTTTTCAGCAGAAACAGTCAAGTTTTAGAAAAGGTATTCAATGCATACATTGAATGGATGTGAGTTTTCCTAGTTTAGTGTTTTCTTTTGACCAAGACTGTTGAAGATCATTATCTTCGAGGCTCAGGTTTAGCTATTTATAGAGGGTTCTTCAAACTTTCATCATACTGTGAGTCCTGGGTTCATAACAAACATGGGATTCATCTGCGTATAGGTGTGCTTGATCCATCTATTATACTGTGAGGGACTTTTTTTGTAAATTTTTGGCCAAAAGGGGGAGAAGAGTCTGGGTTTAAATAAAATAAATCTGGAACTTGATTCTCCAGTGCTGCTAAACATGTCAAATGAGAAAGTTGCACCATCTACTGAAGAGTTGTTGTTGTGACTTGTGATCTAAGTTAACGAACACAATTGTGACTTGTGTTCTAAGTTACAAAGGGGATGAATGACATTCTACTTGGGAGGTTTGTCATTTCCCATGGTCCTCTTTCTCCACCTCATGGAGTGTGCTAACGTTAAGGGGGAGTATTCATCTATCAAACTTCAAACCTTCTTAGCATTAAGGATGAGGCTGTAGGTGTTAAGGAATGTGCTGCATCAGACTATGGGAACAAAAGCTGAAGGGAGAGATCAATCTGAAGATGGTATTCTAGATCTGAAGCTGAACCAAAGGAGAAGATGTTGAACGAGATGTATTAACATTAGTAACTGAAGAATGGTTATATTCAACAGTTGCTGCAGCCACTGCACTTCAGAAGTTATTTTGTTTTACCTATTTTATATTATTATCTAATTTGTAATTTATTTGTTTTAGCCAAAAATTTGCCAAAGGGGGAGATTGTTAGTTCTCTGATTTTAGAGTTGGCTTAATTTTTGTAAAACAAATAAAAGAACTTGTATGCATAAATATATAAGAACAACAGGTACAACAAAGAATCCCGCTGGAAGGATAGAACATGTTATGTTCGAGCAATTCAACATCTGAAATAACATGTCACATGGGATGTTACGACATCATGCCTAGCCGAAGTGAAGGATTAAATCTATGTGATTTAATTATAACAGAAGATTGCAGAATATTCAGGGATATTGTGCAAATCAAATAAAGGTGTGATACATTATATGACATGTTCGAAGAATAAATATGAAGATTTGAAGAATCATTCAGGTGAATCAAATCAGAATATTGAAGATTATATAGTTTCTAATTTTAGAGATATTCCTGGAAAATAATGGATTGAAGACCTTGATTGTAGCAGAAGTTACTGCTATATTGGAACATTAAATTTGTTGTGATTGAAGGCCCAAATTCAGTTGGGTATATGTTATAAATAGAAGACTTTGTAACCTAGAAAAACAAGACAACCACTGAGCATAAAAGATGTAGTCATTAGGGTTTGTCAAGAAAAACCTCCCGGCTTGTGGGAAGGTTACCTATGTGATCCTCGAAGCCTTTAGGCAAAAGGAGTATTATTCTTGGAGGAAGCTTTGAAGTAACTCCAGGTTCATGGTCATAGTCAAGGTTCTTGGCTAGGGATAATCATGGAAGTATGTCTTCCAAACCTTTAGGTATTTGGAACTAGAAGGAGATGGATATTAGGTCGTTGCTACAGCTCCTAGGAATGGAGAACTGTACAACATCATTGCGATGATTGGAAGTGGGATTGGGATATCCCATATCTAGGGAGGACCTAGGTAGAAGAGTCATTGGGTAGGGATTAAGTGACGGGTTGCTTGGGACTAGTTTAACTCCGAATTAATACTGTTGATAGTGGACTTCAATCCTGCCTTGGTTTGCCCCCAGAGTAGGTGTGATTTCACCGAACTGGGTTAACAATTTCTGGTTTCTTTTATCTTTTAGTTTGACATATGTATATTCTTTGCTAATTGTTTTTGACAGATCACATGTCTCGACATCTTTCACGACATCTAGATCTGGTACGCCAAAATTTCAACACCATCATCCAATTAGAATCAATGTTTGACACATAAGTATGAAATTAAAAATGTAAATAAATAAATTATAATTAAATCATTTTAATAACTATTTTTTCCATAATTATCTCACCCCATGTGTTAAAATGCTTCATTCTAATTGGATGATGGTTTAAAGTTGTTTTACACTGACAGTGTATTCCAATTAATCACATAAAATAAAATGAAATAAAATAGGTAACAAAAAGATTAACTTACTCATCAAAATTTATTTTTAAATTATTAATTAAAATTTAAATAAATAAAATGTAATAAAACAAACATAATATTCATTTATTTATTTTTAAATATTTTAAATAATCAGACAAACATGATATATTCTCTTCATGTTGTTTAGACAGAATTTCCTTAATTACAAATAATATACGGGTTTTCTATCTGATCCACGGTTTATAACATTAGAGATCCATTTTAACATGCTAAAAACATAAACTTTTTTGAATTTGTCTTCACAAACATGCTAAATGATAACATTTAAGTAGTCTTAGTAACCATAATGTGACTGCTCAGTAAATTTCTTTCATATTCTCAAAAATGCAGGTAGCTTTTTATACATAAAATTTGGAAGATTTTTTAGTTTTGAGGCAAAACATAAGGATGAGATGAAATATGTGTAGTCAAATAAGTGATCTACACTTTTTAAATGATAGATTAAAACAAGTATTTTTGTGGACAACATGATTATATGTTTATAGTAAAAAAACTACTTAATTTTCAAATTTTAAATATTCTTTTTTATTATTATTATTATTATTATTATTATTATTATTATTATTATTATTATTATTTTGTTCTGCTTAATAAAGTGAATGTTGTCTATTAATAGAACCCAAAAAGAAACACATTATTTATATGTCATAACTATTTTTAAAGGGGAGAGATATATTTACTTCAAGAGTAAGTTATTATAAATTACTCCACATCTTGACTATTTATTTTATTCAATCTAATAGTGAAAAATAATAAGTAATAATTTTCTCTCTCCACATTTAATTACTTATTATTTTTAACCATTAAATTGAATAAAATAAATGGTCAAAATGTAGAGTAAATTATAATAACTTACTCTTAGAGTAAATATATCCTTCCTCATTTTTAAAATATTGTTTGATATTCCTCGTATTAATATTTTTTATAGATGTTTTTTAAAAGTATTCTTATGATATGAGATGAAAGCTGTGCAATTAAACAATGGATGGAAATAAGTTTTAAGAGGGAAGATGCAACATCAACATTAAATGAACAAGTTAACAATGCAAATGAAAATGGAAATAGTGAAAAAATTGTTAATTTCAATAAATATTAAAAGGTTATTTCAATAAAATTGTAAACAAATTTAACATGAAATATAATAAATTAGGGAAACGGTCCATTATTAAGACTATTTAATTTCAATTATTTCTTAAAAAATTGAAAATTCTAATTAGATATTAAGTATTTTAAAATAGGGTAATGCTAACGAGTGTCATAGGGGTACTGGTTAAGAGATTAAAAAGGTAAGTTGAGCATTGTTTAATAAAATAAAAAGATATGTTTTTACCCAAAATATATGTATTAAATGAATTGAAAATATAAATAATTAACTTTTTAAAAGAATATTAGGTGTATTCAATGCATTGAATCTAGAATATTTTCTTAATTTGGAAGGCTTAACAAGTGCCCCTAGGGCACTCGTTAGCATGACCCTTTAAAATATACTAATCGTTAGTTGGTCCAGTAGAAATTGACACTGGATTTGATTTTGTTTGATTTGATTTTATAAAATTATTTTTTAGTTTTTCAAATTTTAAAATAAAAAAATTCAAAACTCTTTTTTAAAATTAATTTACAAAATAATTTTTAAAAACTAAAAACTAAAACTCATTTAAATAAATCCTAAATATTTTTCATATATAAATATTATAAGTTACAATATCATAATGAAACTCGAAAGTTTTAGACATTAAATATTTTCATATATAGAAGTATATGGTACACCGTAATAAAACTTTATCTTCTTATGCTAGATCATTGTATTTAGACTTTTAACAACTCGTATCATTTGAACGTTATCCTATATCGTTGTATTTAAACCTTTAACAACACATACCATTTGAACAGTATGATATATCATTCTATTTAAACTTTTAACAACACATACCATTTGAAAATTATGCTTAACAACTTATACCATTTGAACATTTTTTTTTTTGACAAAAGCAAACTTAATTCATATCATTAATCAACAAATGTTCAATACAAGGAGGTATCAAATGAAAACTACTACGCCTAGACCAAGAATTGGCCGCCTTTGCTAATGCGTGGGCAACCAAATTCGCTTGACGTTTTATAAACTTTACCTCAAAGTTAGAAAAAGAAAGCAACAAGGATTTTAAAGAAGAAATGATTTGATTAAACTCGGATCTACCCGAACTCTTATTTTGAAGGGCTTGGACAACCAATTGGGAATCACTTTCAAACATGACATGCCGGAGATTCAATACAATAACCCCTTGGATTGCTTCTTTAAGTGCATGAGCTTCCGCTTCTAATATAGATTGAGTACCTGCATCCCAAGCCGTTCCTGCAGATATAAAGCGACCAAAGTTATCCCGAACACACCATCCTCTATTAGTAGTACCACTTTGAGAGTTAAACCCTGCATCAACATTACACTTGACTCACCCCACCATAGGAGGTTCCCATCTCGTAAGAAATTGATTGGGATTGTTATTACTATGATCCTGTTGTGCCGCAAACCAAGCCTGCCAGTTACTAATTGTCACTAAACCGAGAGCTGTGGCATCCTCATTCTCATTATTCCATAATTTATTGTTCCTATTCCTCCATAACACTTCTACCATAACAGCTACACGCCCAGCATCCTTCCTATCTTCCCGACTACAAATATCAAGAATAAGAGTTTTAGTATCAACAAAGGACATTAACCGGGGATCGATCACTGAAGACAAACCTGCTGCCCGCCAACATTGTTTTGTAGCATTACATCCAAACAACACATGCCAATCATCCTCAATATGATCTTCACAAAACTGACACACTAGCGGACACTGAACATGAAGTTGTTGAAGTCTTTGTCTAGTCGGTAAACAGCCCCTGCAAATCCTCCATAAAAGATGCTTCACCCGAGGAGGTGCTCTGATGTTCCAAAGACTACTCCAGTCTTCTGAAACCCCTCCCGGTAGAAGTTTTATTTGAGCTTCCCTCCAAATTCTATAACCCGACCGCACACTATACATCCCATTCTGCTCAGCCTTCCAAATCAAACAATCCTCTCCCACTTCCTCAATCAAAGGCACCTGAAGGATACTTTTTGTAACTGTATCATCAAAGAGCTCCCTAATAAGATGCACATCCCACTGTTTAACATTAGGCAGCATAAGATCTTTAACAGTAATATTATACGCACCTTACCATTGAGGGCCTTCTAAATATCCATCTTCCTCCCCCCGAAGCCAAGAATCATTCATCACCTTAATATGACTCCCATCACCTATACTCCACCTGCACCCATGAGTCAGAACACTTCTGGATTGGCAAATACTTCTCCAAACAAAACTCGGGTTATTACCAATATTAGCATAAAAAAAGGAGCATCGTGGAAAGTACCTGGCTTTAAAAATTCTAGACACAAGAGCATGAGGTTTTGTTAAAAAATGCCATCCCTGTTTGGCAACCATAGCCATGTTAAACGCTCGGAAATCTCGAAACCCCAAACCTCCTTCCTTCTTGCTACAAGATAACTTATCCCACGCCATCCACCTGATCCCCTTATTATTGTGCCCACCTCCCCACCAGAACGAGTTCAACATTTTCTCAATATCTTTAATAACCCCATCCGGAATGATAAATATACTCATGATATAAGCCGGGATTGATTGAAGAACCGATTTGACCATAACTTCTTTACCCGCTTTGGATAACGATCTACCACGCCAAGCATTAATCCTCTTCCAGATACGATCCTTTATAAAGGCAAAATTTGCTTTCTTACTCCTTCCCACCATAGACGGGAGTCCCAAATACATACCAGTACCTAAAACATGGCTAACACCCATTATGTTAGCAAGGTCCTCTTGTGCAGCTTTGCTGAGATTACGACTAAAGTACACTTCTGATTTGGTCATATTTATTTCCTGTCCAGAAGCTTTGGCATAAGTATCTAATTTCTGCATAAGATGATGCACCTCCTCTAAATTGGCCCTGCAAAATAAAAAACAATCGTCAGCAAAAAGTAGATGGGACACACTAGGTGCCCCTCTACATATCTGAACGCCATGGATGTCTCCTTTAGCCACCGACTCTTTGATAAGGGCTGAAAGACCTTCAGCTATAAGAATAAATAGGTAAGGGGATAGTGGGTCCCCTTGCCTTAGTCCTCTTCCTGGTTTAATAGGTCCAACACTCTCTGAATTCACAAGCACTGAATATTGCACCGACGTAACACACATCATCATCCACTGAATCCACTTCTCCGCAAAACACATACGCTTAAGCATACCACTCAAGAAATCCCAATCCACTCTATCATACGCCTTACTAATGTCGATCTTGAGAGCAAGATGAGCCTTATTCCCTTTAAACTTCCTTTTAAGGGCATGAATAGTCTCAATAGCAATCAGAGCGTTATCAAGGATAGATCGGCCTTCGATAAAAGCTGATTGTTCTTCCGAAACACATTTCTCCAAACAGTTTTTCAATCTAGTAGCCAGCATCTTAGAGACTATTTTGTAAACCACATTGGAAAGAGAAATAGGTCTAAGGCATTTCATATCTGTTGGTTTAACAGTCTTCGGTATGAGACAAACATTCGTTTCAGTAAGCGAGGTCGGGAAAAAACCTCTGTTCATCCACAGCGACACCACCTTGGCGATTTATCTGGATTCATCTCGAATAAAGCCGTATGCAACTCCTCCTTCGTTACTGGGCGCACCAACTTAATATTATCTTCCTCTGTAATCGAAGCCGGTATGAGATTTAACACCGGATCATGAATACCATCCTTAGCCTTAAACAACTCAGTAAAATAAAGCTTAGCAATCTCACAGATCCCCATCTGATCCCTAACCTCTTCTAAATTCTCATTAATAAGCATCTCAATTTTCTTAACATTTCTTCTAACTGTAGCAGACATGTGGAAGAACTTGGTATTGAGATCACCGTCGCGAAGCCAGTGTTGTTTCGCCCGCTGTCTCCAGCAAGTGTCTTCATTAAGTAGCAATTTGTTATATTCATTAACAGCTTCGCAAAAATGAGTAACAGAGACCGGATCATGGCTTCCTCTACAAATTTCCATAATAGCTTTATAACATGCTAAGTCTTCCTGTTGTTTCCGCCTACACTGTTTGTTCCATCTTTCAAGTTCCTCCGCACACGAAGCTAACCGGTGGACAACATCCGTGTCATTTACCTGGTTCCACCCTGTTTGCACAACGTCACGGATGCCTTCCTGTTGGAGCCAGCAATTTTCAAACTTAAACCGATACGGAGTTCTCGAACACTGCACCGGATCGCAGCAGAGCATAATTGGGCTGTGGTCCGAGTGAGTCGCAAGAAGGTTACGGAGCTTAACATTAGGAAACAAGCTCAACCAATCCGAGTTTGCTAGAGCTCTATCTAATCTCTCTTCAAGTACGTGATCAGAGCCCTGACTTTTGATCCATGTGAATTGATGGCCATGTAGCGGTATATTTGTAAGATCACAATCATTAACAGCTTGACGAAACCCGACGCACAACCAGTTCGGGTGCTCATGAATCCCCTTTTTATCTTGCTGAGAGAGAAGGTCATTAAAATCTCCAATAATACACCACGGTCTATTCGACATGTCCCGAATATCTCGTAACATATCCCAAGCAAGCTTCCTTCCCCCCCTCTCCGGGAAGCCATAGTAGCATGTTAACCGCCAATCGCCTTTAACCTCATCTTTAATCAACAGATTAACAAAGTTCCTTGAAAAATTTAGAACGCTGTAATGTTCACTCCTCTTCCAAAGAACCGCGAGTCCTCCACTTCTCCCTTCAACATCCACTGATAAACAAGCTTCAAATTTTAAAGACACTCTAATATGTTCCAACTTTTGCGCCTTAGCCAACGTTTCTGGCAAAAATAGAATATCAGGACGATGTTCATGAGCTAACTTCCGCAGGTTAGGAATTGCTCTCGGGTGGCTCAATCCCCGGCAATTCCAACTGAGTATTTTCATTGGTCCCGGCAGTCCTGGCTGCCAGGACATGCCGATAAAAAATGCTGAGATAAATCATTGTCCACCACTCCGTTACTTTCCTCTGCCGCTCTTCTTCGTTTCTTATCAACTTGATCATCATTACTTGCCTGGTTAGTATCACATGGTACATGAATATGTTTGCTAGCATGGCTTTGTGGATCGGGTTTTAGGTGAGTCTGTGTGAGGTTTAGATTGGGTTGGGACAAATTCTGTTTGAGATGGCTAGGTTTTTTGGATAAAGGTTTTGTCTTAAATTTGAATGGCTTCCGGTTAAGGACAGATTGAGTTTGGTTTGATATGGTGATGTTTTCAGATTTGTCTCGGTTGTTTTCAATAGGGTTTGGGGAATTTGTAGCTGGGTTTATTGCAGGCTGAATAACAGGTTCTGTTTGGAAGGCTAGTAGCTGATGCATGGAATAATTGGTGTTATGCGTGGGGCCCATGCAGGGATTATTTTATGGTGACGTGGTAGTGAAAATAGGATTTGTTATGAGGTTCACAAATTGGCTACTACGTACTTGCATGGAACTGGATTCTAATTGGAAGTTGGGTTTTTTGTGTGTGACGTGGCTAGCACCTAGAATAACTCCCTCAGACACTTGCGGCGCACTACTTTTCAAATTAACAGCCGCAATGATAGGCATTAAACGGTTTTTATTCCCATTATCAGCATTAAATGCAATGTTGGAATTCTGCCCAACAGTAATATTTGCATACCCCTGCGTCTCAGCTTCACGCGCTCCTCTAGGAAATTCGGTTTCACGCGCCGGCACCTCTTGCCTCCCATGATTCCTTCCGCCGTTTTCCTCATTCAACCACCGTGAGGATGTGCCTCCTCCATTCCTTCTAATGTCTGCCCTAATGTCATTTGACCACCCTCTTGTTCCATCATCCTCTTCCATGGAAAACTTCACCTCACATCTGTTCTCTGAGTGACCTAATAAGCCACAAACAAAACAAAACAGACTTAGCTTCTCATATTTAAAGTTGACAATGCACCAGTCCCCTCCTTTATTTTTGACCCTAGTGTGTTGCTTCAATGGCTGCCGCACATCGACCCTGACTCGCAACCGCATATATTGACGCCAGAAACTCGTATTATTATTCTTATCATATTCCACAAAGCTGCCGATAAAATTCGCTATCGTTCTTCCTACTTTCTCCATCATCAAGCCCATTGGAAGGTTATGGATCTGAACCCAATAATCGACATGGTACAGTGGGATGTTCTCGATTTGGACCCCGATCCGCACTCTCTCCAGAATCAGCAGATGGCTGTCAAAAGTCCATGGTCCACCTTTCATGGCTGCCTCCATATCCAAGCTATGGGCAAAATGGAATAGAAACAGTCCATCCTTAGCCTCTTTGATCGTTACCCCCTTCACCGGCCTCCACAAATCAGCGATTCTTGCCTTCATCGATCGTACATGAATAACTCTATCACACAGAAACCTCCCCACTAGACACCACCGGAAGTCGACCGTATCATCTCCTTCACCCTCCACATCAAAGCAGAACCCATCCTCCTCTCCTTCTTCATTAATGGATAATCCCTCCATATTTGGACTCGCCATTCAGAGTTGAGAAAACAGAAAGGTTGAACAACGTATAAACCAGGAAAAGAACTAGTAGAAAAGACTTTACTTTTCAGTGGGAGAAGAAAAAACAAGCCCTAGCAGAGACTAGGAAAATGAGTAATTCATAGTATAGATCTTAGGGGCATGTATAGTTAGGATTCATACCATTTGAACATTTAAACCTCTAACAATATATACATTTAACAACTTATACCATTTGAACATTTAAACCTTTAACAATATATACCATTCGAACATTATGCTAGATCATTGTGTTTAAACATTTAACAAACCATGTCATTTAAACCTTTACATTTATGGGAATTTATTATTTTCCAAATGCTTTTATTGTATTTAAACTTGTTTCAGCAGAACCAAGTTTTTTAAAACTAAAATTAATAAAATTTTATCTTATACTAACAATTTCTCAACAAAGATTAAATGGATTTTCTTTATTATCAATTGAAAAAAATGTTAAATGAAATTAATTATAATAATTTAATAAATAATTTTGCATCCAAAAATCTCGAAAAATTAATTTTAAATACAGTTTTTAATAATACTTTTAAAGAAATAAGGCTTAACTTTTAGAGTTCGATTTAGGTCTCAGTTAGTGTTGGATCGACCATGTTTCTAGCAGTTGTATGACTTATATGTTCTTCATTGATTCTCTCAACTTGCCTAAAATCACTTCTAATCCTCTTACTAAACTTAAGATTTTATTGTTAGACAAAATCTCTAACACAACGGAAAGATTCTACATTGGGTCTTCAGTGCCAAATCTATATCTGCAACTCTAATCCAAATACATGCTTACCTAAAAATATATACAACAACACAAGTTGAAATACTAATATAATTGGGTTTCTGATTTAAACCAATGTATCACTCTTTACCCAAACTACTTGGTTAAGGCGTACTTGAATGATCCATTAGGATAACTCACATTCCACAAATGTAGCCTAACATCCGAGTAAAACACCTCAGCGTTACTAATTATGGATTTTTCAAAAGTATTAATTATCTGATTCCATATACCTAGGTAAGACATTAGACGACCAAGACTTCCAACTTTTAGCCACATCAGAGAGTCCATCGGAGGACCTTTAGAGCTAGCAACGACTAGTGGCAATCCACGATTGACAAGAAAAAATAGAAGATACTCCACATCTCAAAAAAAGAAAAATGGTTTCCTAGATATAATCAATCCCTCACACTATAGGAGTAATAACACATCAGCCCTTACACCTATGTACACCACAAATTATATATAACATCACATGTCTGTTAACATCCTTCTTCTACCCCTTATGGGGAGTATAGTATCACAAGATAGTTATCGTCTTGTTAGAATTTCACAAACAAAGTCTAATATCCCGAGATATCTGGTCCTAATAGTACTACATAAGACTTAAGTTTCATTACAAACTATACACAATGTAGTAGGCCGCATCACTACACTAATACACTATAGAGACAAAAAATTGTTATCACATAAACTATATACACTACATATTTTGTCTAACATCAGGATCTCGTTTAACATTCTACTAGTAACCCATAGGCCGATTCGAGTATCATAGTGTCGTACCCTAAATTTTTCCTGCATGTTTTTTACTATCTTATTTCTTGGAGCATTTCAAAAGAAATAAACAAAATGTATATGAGTAAGTCAGCTCAGTTGGTAGCTGTGTAGGGATATAAGGTACAAAATCGTAAGTTCGAACCCTATTATATTCCTTTTAATTTTTATTTTTTATTAAATGGTCAAAAAAGTCAACATTTGACTTTTTGGAATATTTTAATATTATTTTTTCGGATTTTTTAAATATGCATTTTTAATAATTTTTTATTCATTTTTAATCACAAAATAATAAAAAAATCACAAAATATGAAAAAAAAATCAGAATCTTTTCCGATTTGTCATCCATATTTCTAATTGGTTGCAATCTGTCATACTTTCTTTTGATTGGTCGTGATTGTGTCATACTTGCTTAATTGGTCGTAACGTGTCATACTTGTTTCTAATTAGTCGCAATTTATCATACTTGCTTTTGATTCGTCGTGATTTGTCATGTTTTGTCAATATTGGTTTTTTCCTTTTATTTTAGTTTTTTAGTATAAATAGGTACAAGTTTTCACACAAAAAATCAAGAACTCCACAAGAGAAAACCCTACACAAAATCTCACACACTCATCCAAAGAAGAATTTTTTAAAAAAAAAAGTCAAAATCCCATGCACCAACATCTCTCTCAAGTTGTTTTTCTATCAAAAAAAAAACTCCATTGTTCACACTCATTAACCCCAAACATCAATCTTAAACCTTCCACCAACAACTTTTACTACACTTCATAAACCATTAAACCAACTTACAACTTCCATTAACCTTCTTCTTCCATACACAAACTTCAAACCACCTCCATTCACAATTTCGAACCACTTCCATACAAACCTCCATTAAAACTTCACCATAAATAACATAACAACCTTCATCATCATCATCATAACTGAACCCCTCGTCACAACAAAATCTCACGCTCAATATTGGCTTACAACTCAACTAAACAAACCAACTAATATGCCTGATGATATGAATGAAGCAATATCGTGTACAAGAAACACAAACAAAGACTCAGCCTAAAAATACTAATTACCATTCAAGTTCGTGGTCTTCAAGGCATGGAATGAGTCTCTCTATATAGCAATTAATAGATGGGATTTTTTTTCTTGAATTTAGGTATTGATCACGTTTAGATATGGTGGAGATCAGTTAAGATTTGTTTCTCCAAAACAGCTCCACTAAAAAATTGGTTTTATTTAAATTCAAATTTAAATCTCCATGATTTAAATGTAACCTAATTAGATAATCAAACAAATCAGATTGTTAAGAGATATCAACAATTCATGTTGCACATAACAACAAAAATAACATGCTAGAACATTTGTTCCCATATGTGTCCTTCTTCACAAAAACAGCTTGAACAAACCATATTATTTTGCATAATGCAGTCAATCCAAAAGGAACAGCAATTAGTAACAAAAAAAAGAATGAGAATAGAAACAAAAGAGAGACAGAGAAACAAGAGGCGGACGCTAAAAATAAACATTTCATAAAGAAACAACACATATAAAAGGAGGAGATCAATGTAAGTTTAAAAAATAGACCTGCCACGTCATTTGTGATCATCAAATAATTATTAACTTTTTTTGTGTTAGAATAAGCATTTTTCTTAATTTTAAGAATGAAAATGAACTCGTACTTAGTAAATTTTAAAAAAAATGTGAAATTTGAATAATGGCTTAGAATGAAGTGATTGATGAGTTTTGATTATTTATAACAATTGAAAACTTTGTAAAGAGATCAAATAGATAATATAGTACAAAAAAATAACAATTGAAAACTTTGCAGACAAATCATATAGTATAAAGAATTATGAGATTTTGGCCTTCACACGAATTCAAATTTTACCAATTTAATAAAAATCAGATTAGATTAGTCGGTTCAACCGGTTGAACTAAAACCCTAACATATATCTAGTCCAACTCTTAGTTGCCTTGAAAATTGCAAAGCATTAAAATCAGTACATAAATTTAAAAGGCTTAAATACACTTTTGATCCCCTTATATTGAATTTTTAACATTTTAGTCCCCCTATGAAAAAAACCAGTTTTTAGGTCCCCCAATATCAAATAATGTGAATTTTTTATGTTCCCTAGTCATTTGGCATATTTTTTAATGATATGGCACCTCATTATGTGTCCAGTCACTTGCCACCTCAGAAACATTTTATTTGTATTTTTTATTTTAGTAATATATAAAAAATTAAATACCAAAAATTAAATTTTGATAACTAAAAAAATCTTCATATATTCATCTTCATAAATTAATTCGTCAAATCTTCATCCTTTATTTTTTTCAGATTGAAAAACATGTACTTATCTTCTTATTCTTCTTTGTTTTAACTTTGCTTTCAACTTCTTTGAATATAGCTTTGCAATAATGTTTATTCAGGAGTGAAATTTCAGATCTATGAAGAAAACTTGTTTTCGAAAGTTAACAATTAAGCTTGCATTATCTTCCTATGTTTGTACTAATGGATGCCACGATTTCTGTGCTATTTTTCTCTTTATTAAGAAAGTGAATCTGGTCCACTACGATACCTTTTTGTAAATTCATGATTCTTTGAGGCCGCTTCCGAAATTTCCCAGAAACGTCGGAGCTCGGCATCTCAGATCTGGTACAGCTGATATAATGATGATTTTTTAAGTTAATTTTGATGATGATTTTTTAAACCCAGATCTGAAAAAGTTGATGATGAGGTTGAATCTACTGTTAAAGAAGAAAGGGTAGGAGATTATTCATTATCCGATATAGAATCTCAACAAAAATTCATATTATTCAAAATACACAATGTTCAAATTCAATAAAATTAGGGTTTCAAATTCTTAATTCAAAGCAAGTAGTGATGAATAAGGAAAATTAAAATTGAAATCAAATTATACAACAACAACAACAGTAAAATCAAATTTCTGCTCATGGTTGTTAACTCAATTCTGGGTTCGAATTTCTAACACTCCTCCCTACACTTCAGATCGAATAACACCCTCATAATGGCGGTGCGCGGTAGTACGGTTTCGTGGTGGTTAGAAAAATTTTGAAAAAAAAAATTATCTATGAATATTTATATTTTTGTATTTAATATTTTTATATATTATTTAAATAAAAAATATAAATAAAATATTTTTGAGGTGGCAGGTGACTGGACACATAATGAGGTGCCATGTTGACAAATGACTAGGGACCCTTAAAAATTCACATTATTTGATATTGGAGGACCTAAAAGCTGATTTTTTTAATAGGGGACAAAATGTTAAAAAATTTAATATAGAGAGACCAAAAGTGCATTTAAGCCAATTTAAAAACTATGTATAATCAGAAAAAACCAAATAAATTGACCGTTTAGCCAACTCAATATCTAACTGTATTTAAGAAATCAAAACATTATATGACATTTCTTCTTTACTTTCGGCCTTCATTAAATTATTGAAGATGATTTATAGTTACAAAAATGACAATAGGATTAGAATGGGTGAGAAAGATGGAGAGTATATATACAATAAGTGATGGGATTTTAGGATTTAAGTTTATTGTTATTAAATGAAAATTTTGGGCCAAACCTTTATTGGAATGATACGATATTTTAAGGCAATAAAATTGTCCATGCCTCATGGTTAATGATTAGATCATGTTCACTAAAATATATTTTTGAACTAGAATAAAATAAGGTTAGGTATATTCATTGCTAATAAATTTCTAGAAATTTAGATCACAATTAAAAAATTGACATTTTAAATAGTTATATATAGAATTTTAAAAATTTATAATTTAAACCGATTATCAAAAAAAATTAATAAATTATAAATTTTTATTCATTTATATTACAAATAAAGAATTGTCATATCATTTAAATTTTTAATAAGTATGAAATAATAGTCAAATTGGTTTTTTTAGAGAGTTTAATTTTAACAACACAAAAATATAAATATTATATTATTTTGATGCTTATTGTTTTATATAAAATAAATATTCTATATTTAATTATAACTGGTCCAAACTCACTTAATCATGGTTCAACCTTTAAATCTTGAACTCCTAAGTCGATCGATTTAATATTTGATCTGGTTTTAAGTATCTTGGATTTTACCTTTTTAAGCCTGACTCCGCAAAGATTCTGAGGTATATTAATTTGCAGAAGTTTACGTTGTAATTGAAAATCCCCAGGACATATTTATTAGTGATGATAGCGGTAATGATCAACGGAAGCGTTATGTTAGAAGTTTCATCCACCTTATAATGGTCTTGGAATCCTAAGATTGGTTTGTCGCTCATTCGATTTTCAATTAGCGACGCTGATTTGAGAGAATCTTGTGGTGGAGACTCTTCCATCTCAACCAAATCTTCATCGATTGTATCTATAACAAAGACTATAGGTGATTTTGAATCGGAGGGTTTCGAAATATTTAGGGAGATGAGATATGAAGTTACTTCCATTTTAGTGTAACTCTGAATGTTGTTGACTTTTTAATCGAAAGAGATCTGATTGAATCAAGAGATATTTAATTGTGAAAATTCTCAGGGATCACAAGTTATTTTTTTCAAACAACGCAAGTATTATGTTAGAAAATTAATTTCAATCAAATGGTTCGAGGCTAAATCGTGAACGAAATCACTTTCCTTATAAGTATCTATATTGTCTTAGAGTTGGAACGCAAGAATACCTAGGATAATTCAGCCTTTGAATCGAGTCTGCACAAGACTGATGAAGAACTCGAATGTAGCGAAGAGTGTCTGGAATTTTCGGTGAAAAGGATGTACATTTTTGTTGTGAATTTCTGAATCCAGAACGAGTTTTTTATAGGCCACTTTAGTATTGTTTCATAAGGTAGCGACCCTTGGTGAAACAATTCTTTTTTCCAAAAGTTACAATGCTTGGCCTACTGCAACATTTACCAAGAGTTGCATGTTTTCATTTTGCAACACTTCATGAAGTTTTGCCAACTTTCTAATTCAAAATTCAAATTCACTAGCATATTTTCTTGTCATTTTGGAACACTCATATTATTAATTATTGTTAATAATTTACAATAATCATCCACTTGTTCTAATAATGACAAGTCCAATTCTAGAATAAGGGAAATAAAGAATGTTAATACAGTTAAGTATCTTTCGATTTTAAACTTAACCTTAGTAAGGACAATGCAAAGTCTAATCGAAATGTTAGGTAGCAATGCTTTTAAACCATTAATCCATGTGATTAGTCCGACGTTACCTTACACACATTCTTTATGGGTTCTTCGCCTACATTTATCACCTAGAACTTATTTATGGCCATATGCTTTCCTGTTTCATATTTTTTTTATGAGAGAAACTCCAACTCTCACTTTGAGACGACACCATCTTGAAATTCACATAGGTGAAGTTTATATTGTTTCATTTTATATGAGACACGTACCCTCGTAATTGAACTTCATTAAGAGTTTAAAATAAAACCCAGCCCTCATTTTTAAGGTCAACATTATCACAAAATGTTCAATAGTTATCCAAATCAACGACTTGTTGTTGCCCATTGAATCTTGAGGTTAATGTTCTGTTAACGTAGGATTGGGTTGTCGCCGTTGTCGGAACTCTTGCTCAAGGATTTTCAACCCCTTACCTCTCAAGGTTGTTTTCACTAAGTCTCTGGCTAGTGGCTTAGTAAATGAATTTCCCAAATTATAGATCAATCGCATATATGTGGGTGAAATGATTATATCTTTAATCAATTTTCTCATGAAAGAATGTCTAGCGCCTCAGTGCCTAGACTTTCCATTACGCACTTTGTTGAATGCACTAGCTAAATTGGCTTGACTATTGCAATGTATGAACACTTTTGAAACATTGTCTTTTGCCAATCAAACTTCCAACACAAGGTCCTTCAACCATTCATCTTCTTGACCAACAAAAATGAGAGCCATAGACTCTAATTTCATGGTTGAAAGATTAATCCATGTTTGTTTCTTGCTCTTTCAAGAAATTGCACTTCCATCTAATGTAATTGTCCACTCAGTTGGAAATTTATGATCTCCAACACTCGATATCCAATCCACATTGGTATATCCTTCGAATATGGCCCCTACCATAATGGAGGTCAAGATTTTTGTTTTTTTATAAATTTTTTTAAAAGATAATCGAAAATCCTTGTGATGGCCTTCCAATGCTCACTATTTGGATTTCTAGTAAATCTACCAATTTACTAACTACAAATGATATGTCATGTCTAGTACATTACATTAGACAACCAATTGCAGTTGCATATTCAAATTTAGGCATAACTCTTCGATCATTATTTTGACACTAAGATCAAATTGAATATTAAATTTCTTGAAACTTGACAGTTTGAACTTATCAAAAACTTTCTCTACAAAGTGTATTTGACTGAGTTCATAACCCCCAATATTTGTGCATTACTTTGATCCCCAAAAGAGTGTCAACTAGTCCAATATATTTCATCTTGAATGTGGTAGTTTTCTCAATATAGTGTGTTTGACCATATTTTTAACCCACACTCTTTCGCTTTACTTTGATCAAAAGGAGTGTCCACTATTTCAAGATTTCCATCTTGAATGGAAAGCTAGAAACCTCTTTGTTTCTAAGATTTCATTCATCTCGTTCCTAATGATAAACAACATGTAATCAACATAGTGACAAATTAATATCACAATATTCTCACACAACTTTGTGTACAAACACTTGTCACAAGAATTAGATGAAGAAGGTTTTTTAGATAATCATGCATTATGATTCCAGAAGGTTTTTAGATGAAATGAGAGATAAAATTATGAGCAATTTAAAGTAGTATAGTATGAATTGTAATGAGTACCTTAGTTATGTTTACTTATCTCAAATATTCACTTGAACTTCTATGTTCAACCTTCTCGACTAACTTCATCATTGATGTGCATACATTTGTTTATCTTTTTCTTCTTTGATTGTATTTGCATGTCTTCATCAAAACTGAACTAGATACAAGACATATTCTTCACAATCTCTCCCTTTTTTGATGACGACAAACTTTTTGAGTTCTTGTTTGATAAGAATGAAAAATTCCCCCCTAAGTTGTGTGTCTCCCTTTAATTGGTGAGCTTTGCAATGACAAAGTCAAACTTTTTATGTCATTTTTTGGGTACCTATTTTAATCCATGCAAGGATTTGGCAAGCTTACACTCTATTTGTTCATTGCCAGAAAGTATATAACCTTCTGGTTTCTCCATGTAAATATCCTCAACGAGATATCTATTTAGGAATGTCGTTTTGACATCCTTTTGATGAACTATAAGTTCATGCAAAAACTAATGCAAATAATACTCTAATTGTTGTCGTCCTTGCTACTAGTGCATATGTGTTCAAATAATTAACACATTACTTTTGTCTAAACTCTTGGCTATTAATCTAGACTTGCAGGTGTTTAGTATATCATCTTTATGATACTTCCTTCTAAACACTCACTTGCATCCAATGGGTCTTGATCCTTTAGATAGATCGACAAATTTCCAAGTATAATTTGACATTATCGAATTTATAACATCATGCCAAAAGGATGAGTCCTTTGAAGTTATTCCTTGTAAATCTTAGGATCATCTTCCACTTAAAGATAATAGGAAACTTATGAACAAAGTTCTCACTATTTTCTTCTACTATATACAATAAATATGCCGACAATCGATTTTGTTCGATACTAGATCCTTAGCCTTTTAGACTTTCTGCTTATTCTAAGTTCGATTTGTTTTTCAACAATCATTGACGAAATTTCGGTTTGTGTTTCAACAATTTGTTGAGAACCTTCCTCACAAGGTTCTTAACTTGTGGGAATCTCAAATTCCTTATCCTCAATGATAAAGTTCTCAAAATTCTACATCTCGTGATTCAATAGTTACATTAGACTCCGAATTCAGAAGTCTATATAAATCATGGTCCATCTTTAAATGGTCCTTTATATGTATTATAACTAGTAAGAAACCCGTGCTACCGCACAGATCCTATCAGGGGTTCACATTACACGTCTATCAAACTATCATTCATAAAGTTTGAATTTATTTTTCAATTGGTTAACATTCACATAGCTATAAATATAGGCTAATAATATGTATTTGCTTTTAAAGCATTGATTCGTACTTATAATAAACTTTACAACTAATTCTCTAATAAACAATAGCAAGCCAAAGATTTAAAAGATGAACATTAAAATGAAGGTGGTATCTCATAGATACGTTCACATCTACCTGTGAATTCAGATGAGTTAACAAACCTCAGTTGAATCCAAATGAGTTAGTTCTAAAATTTTATAAAACCTATTTTATATATTAGCTCATTATTTCAAACCTAAAATATATGACAGCTCTCCGTCAAATTTCAAATTTATAAATTTTACAGATCTAAAATGTATGACAATACCCCGTTAAAATTTATTTTCTACATTTTTATAAATAGACAAAACTTACTTTTTTATATATTAGCTCATTTTTTCAAACCTAAAATATATGACAGCTCTCCGTCAAATTTCAAATTTACAAATTTTACATATCTAAAATGTATGACAATACCCCGTTAAAATTTATTTTCTACATTTTTATAAATAGACAAAACTTACTTTTCATGTGGTGATAAAACTTTATGTTATGTGCATTAATTAAATAAAATGATAATACATCATTGTAGAAATGTATAAAGAATGATAAATTTATTTTTTTCATAAAAAATTTATGTATTTTTCTGTCATAATTGTCTCATGTTCTTTTATCAAAAATAAATATTTATAACATATTTTAGTATAAATAGTAATGTTTTATCATTAACCTCCTCTTAAAAAAAGACAATATCTCAATGCACCCCATAGATCTCTCACACACCGCGCGAAATTTCATTTTTTCCCCCAACTTCCGTAGATGCGCTTCTGGAAGCACCCCATTCATGCAAAAAAAATTGATAGGTTTCGTAGCTACATCTATGGAAGAATAATAAACGACTATATGTGTGGAAAAATACAAATAAATTCAGTTCAGGGATAGTTACGTAGGTGCATCTACAGAATGGCTTAGCGTCACACTATTCCGTAGATGCATCTACGGAAGTGCCTGATATAGTTTGAACCAGCATGATCACTCCCTCCATTGTTTCATTTCTTCAAACTCTCCATATTCCACACCCTAAAAGCCCTACATCATCAATACCTTTTTTCACTCCAAAACTCAAACTTTTTGGTGCAACAAGCCAAAGGAAGCCAGAGGAGTCTAAATTTCAAGTAAATATCCATCTTCAACCACTACATTGTTCATATTATGCATCTAATTTTTATGAAAAAAGTTACTCTGTTTCCGTAGATGCATCTATAGAACGTGTTGAAGATGAACACTTCCATAGGTGTATCTACGGAACAATCATTGAGCTGATTTTTCCAGCAGTTATGTAATTCTGTGTTAGTTTGGCAATTGTTTGCAAATAGGTATGGTGCACCCCGATAATACTTCAAGAGAATTAGCTCCTTTAGTTGATGTGTACAAGTGTTGATGGGGTAGTCGCAAAGATGGTAGATGTTGGAGGTGACTTTAGTAGCAAGGAAGACTTTGATGATCGTGAAAGTATGCTAACATGAATTCGTAGAAATGCAACTAACCTTGGTTTTGGTGTTTTAATGATGTGCGAAAGAAGCGGGAAATACCATCCTCCTCTAAGGAATTTTAAAAGAGATGACACGGGTACTAAAAAATGTCAGTGTCCATTTAAGATCCGTTGTTACATGTTGGCTAGTAAGAAGTGGAGATGCTCTGTTATTTGTGGTTTGCATAACCATGATTTGTGCGCAAAATTACAAGGTCATCCTAGTGTTTGTCGGCTCAATCCAGAAGAGAAGACATGTATTAAAGACATGTCATTGAATCTTGTTCAACCGAAAAATATACTTGCCATATTGAAAAGGAAGAAACCCGACAACGTATTGAATATAAGGAAAGTGTATAATCAACGGTAACACAATAATAAGGCGAGTATGGGAGATAGGAGTGAGATGCAACAATTGTTGAAAATGTTGGATGCTAACAAATACGTGTCGCGGTATATAACTTGCGATGACAAGGTTATGGTCCGAGATATTTTTTGGACTCATCCGGATTCGATAAAGTTAGTCAACACTTTCTCGACAGTGCTCAACCTCGATTCTACCTTAAAGACCAACAAGTATCGACTCCCATTATTTAAGATGGTCGGTGTTACATCCACCGAGAAGACATTTGCCGTTGGTTTTTCTTTTTTGGAGTGTGAAAAAGAAGATAATTTTAGGTGGGCATTGGAGGTGTGTCGCTCACTTTTGAAAAAACAAGTCGAGATGCCTAAGGTGATTGTTACGGACCGCGGCCTCGCTTTGATGAATGCGGTTGCAAAGATATTTCCTTCTTCCGATGCATTACTTTGTCGATATCACATATCATGTGATGTAAGAAGTAAGGTTAAACCCATTGTGGGGACGAAACAAGTAGAGACTGGAGGTGGGAAACCGGTGAATCCCGGAGTGGTTGTTGACCAAATTATGGATGCATGGGCTCGTATTGCAAGTTCGTCGACCAAAGAATTGAATGTCGATGCCGTATTGCAAATTCAGAAAATATGTGAAAAATATCCCGATTTATTGAAATACGTTGAAAGCACCATTCTTAACAAAGTGAAGGAGAAGTTTGTTTGTGCGTGGACTGATAAGGTCCGACACCTTGGGAATATAACCACCAATAGAGTTGAGTCGGCAAACGCTAATTTGAAAAATTGGTTGTGTAATAGCAAGGGTGATTTTTATCGAGGTTAGAAAGTTAATTTCAATCAAATGGTTCGAGGCTTAATCGTGAACGGAATCACTTTCCTTATAAGTATTTCAAGCACTCTCTATATTGTCTTAGAGTTGGAACACAAGAATACCCAGGATAATTCAGCCTTTAAATCGAGTCTGCACAAGACTAATGAAGAACTCAAATGTAGTGAAGAGTGCCTGGAATTTTCAGTGAAGAGGATGTACATTTTTGTTGTGAATTTCATAATCTAGAATGAGGTTTTTACAGGTCACTTTAGTATTGTTTCACAAGGTAGCGACCCTTGGTGAAATAATTCCTTTTTCCAAAAGTTACAATGCTTGACCTAACTGCAACATTTACTAAAAGTTGTATGTTTCATTCTGCAACACTTCATGAAGTGTTGTCAACTTTTGAATTCAAAATCCAAATTCACCAGCATATTTTCTTGTCATTTTGGAACACTCATATTATTAACTATTGTTAATAATTTACAACATATTCCATTCTAAAATTAGAATTATTGATATAGATTTTTAATGTGGTTGTGCAGACCTCCGATGCAGTGGTGTGAAGATGGACATATAAGATTACTACTGCAACGCCTAAATCAGTGAATAAATAAAAGACAGCCGAACGAAGTTAATTAGAATTGTAGCTTAATTGTACCCATTGTAACTTATATATATGGGTGATACCTAGGTCTGTTTGGGGCCGCGGTAGGCCAAGAACATAATGAAAAATACATTTGCACTTCCAATAAAATAATACAACTATTTTTTTTAAATATATTACATAATTAATTTATTTAATCTTATAGTACCATTATTGAATACTCACTAGTCACTATAATCCTTAATAAATAAATAAAATATATTTTTTAAATATATTAAATAATAAATATGTTTAGTTAATATAATAGTTTATATACTTTAATTATTTAATAAGTTTAAATATACAGAGTTTAGCTCCTGTGTTTTTGTGTTCCTCTGATTTTGTTGAGTATAGAAGTTAACTTGCGAACGCATCCATGTTTAGAGCTTAGGTTATGCCTTTACGCGTTCTTTTAATTTCTTCTAGTACGAAAGTTAACTTTCGAATTTTTCTAATATGCATAATTTGTTTGTTTTTTTTCTATTCTTTCTCATGGATTTGACTTCATTAATTATGATATGATTTTTCTGGTTTAATTAAATTTAAAATGTTTGACATCCAAGAAAGATTGAGACATGGTAGAGTGATCTAACATATTTTCGTTTGGAGAGAAAAAAGCTAGATCCTTGTGTCTAGCCATTAGTGTCACTTCATTTGATGCGGAAGCATCATCTTCCTGAGGTCATATGCCTCCGACATCGTCTTCCTAGAAGCATGTTTCCCCTTTTGTTACGACAAAAGTACCAGAAGCCCAATCTATGTCCAAAAAGAAAACTTATAGTTAAATTTATAACAAATTTATTTTTCAAAAGAGAGACTTAGTATCCTGAGAATTAATACAGAAGTTAATTTTTGAACTATTTTTCCGCAAAAATAAAAGTGGTTTACTTACGAAATATTTTGGTATATAGTAAAAGCATTTGAAAGTTAATTTTTGAACTGCGGCAATGAGCAAGAGTGGTTCGCCACTATAGATAGGATAAAAACCCTTTTGAATAAACAACTGAGAATCTCTTAATACATCCATATAGGATGAAAAACACCTCTGAAAACCTCAAAATATCTTTCGAATATGCATATCTGAAGGCACCTGTAGCGGGGAAAATCTGACATCGAAGCCATGGAATTGACTCGAATCAATATTCCGTTTTGAAATCGCCACCGCGCTTTATTTTTTCAAAGGAAAAGGGAAAAGAACGAAAAACCCAAAGTTTTGTTTTTTAAAACAAGAAAGAGATCTCAGGTACGGGTGTTGATTATATGAGGGGAAGGTTTAAAGCACCCCTCATATCCGTGGTACTCCACGGGAACCTTTTTGAAAATCTGTGTGTGTGTGCTAAAAAGGGTTTGTTTTATTTTCAAAATAAGCTCGGCAAAGCATTAAGCTTTGGGCCTACATACCTCCTCGGTGCAATGGAGAAGTCAGAGCTAATGTAGTTCCGCTTTTGGGAAAAACGTTTTAAAAACGAATAAACACTTTGGTGTCGTTAGAGAGAAATACTCAGCCATTGATCTTGAGCATGAGAACAAACAAGTTCTTTGCATCGCAAATGAAAGAAGGGCTCCAACTCGGATAAAATCAACGAGTATGCCACTAGCTCTCTCACGCGGAAAAGATCTCGTTATTATCAATCAATTTCAAAATCGTGGGGTATAACCACTCGTTTCGACAGTTAACGGTGTCTAAACTTTTGAAGAAAAGCCACTAAGGGCGAAAGATATTTTTGAGAAAAAAGGTTTTGAAAAGGTTTGCAAACATAAGAATGTTTTGGAAAAAGAGAGAAGATTTTGAAAATTTAAGAATGGGAGGAGATGAAGAGGCTAACCTAGTGCATAAAATAAAAGCTAAGGAAAGAAACGGTCTAACCAAATAAGAAGCCAACACTTGACATTAAGAGCCAAGGTAGTTTTCCCATCCTTTGGATTTATCAATACCAACACATTAACACTTGGGGATCCAGATGAACTTATTGTCTTAGCACCACTTTGCATTAAGCACATTAAGGTTCTGACGAAAATCGGGCAGAGTAACGGCTGTTTTTGGGTAAAATCCTTATATCAATGCCTTGGAATTAACCATCAAGGGCTTTCAAGGAAATACCTGCACACATAAACATACAACAGAACAATGCCAGACAGACAGAACAATCACAGGATAGCAATAGAATGAGTCCAGAGGTACTAGGTCCACAAGTCCGAATCTCCAAAGCGCTAGGGATAGTAACCGATAGTCCAAAGAGAGCCTTATGTATTTTTTAGATTTTGATTATTTATTAGTGTTTTAGCGAAAAAATAAAGTATGGTCCAAGTGGACAAAAGAAAAATAACAGAAGCATAAACATATGTCCAAGTGGACAAAGAGAAAATGACGGAAGGTAAATATGATGAAATGATAAAGTAAAGCGATAAGGCGAGAAATATAAAGAGCGGTAATATAAAGAGCGGTAATATAAAGGTGCGGAAATTAAAGTTAGTTGTTAAATGTTAAAGATAACCATCTTGAAACTTGTCAAGTATGTTATCAAAGTTAGTATGAAGATCTATGGTGAGTGAATGATGTACTCGGATTTAAAGTCAATGGGGCTTATCAGAAGCTTGATAAAATCATAGCGACTACACGATAAAAACCTCCACAAGTCTTAAATCAACCGCATACAATTCTCTTCCACATTTGATCTTTTTTATTCGGGACACGAAATATTGCGCTATGTTAAGCAGATCGCCAAGTGATTTATGTAGAAATCACCCTACAACGAGGCCGGTCAAAACTTTATGTGCTAATGCATGCGAGAAGAACGATATGTAGATCGCCTTCCGAAAGCAATACCGCACGAAAAGAAAATAGGTAACGATCTAGTCTTTACTAAGAATCCATAAGAATTCTCAAAGTATTAAGACTTTCATCGATCAAAAGAAAAAAGGAGAAGGAGAAGGTAAAATGCATAAAGATAATCAACTCACACTATCATTAATATCATTCATCTAATATTATGGATTTGGTTCTTTCCAACCTATCAACATCCTAGATCCAATGATATTAATGAAATGGAGGAAGAAGAATAAAATTCACAAAAGATAATCACAAGAATGAAAACAAATTGATCTAGTCTTCATCAAGAATCCATAGAATTCTCAAGATGTTAAGACTTTCATCGATCAAAAGAAAACAAGATGAAAAAGATAAGAATAGAGACAAATTGATCTAGTCTTTATCAAGAATTCATAGAATTCTCAAGATGTTAAGACTTTCATCGATCAAAAGAAAGATAAGATGAAAATAAGAATGAAAACATAAAAGATAATCAACTCACACTATCATTAGTATCATTCATCTAATATTATGGATTAGGTCATTTCAAACCTATCAACATCCTAGATCCAATGATATTAATGAAGTGGAGGAAGTAGGAAGCCAAAACAAGCATAAAAAAGGCAAAAAAAACACATTCTGCCAGCAGGAAATCGATTTCATGCAGAGGGAAATCGATTTCCATAAGGCAGTTTTCAAAAAAAACAAGTTACGTACAGCATGAAATCGATTTGAGCCTTAAGGAAATCGATTTGACCAGTGCAAATTTCAGCAAAAACAACATTTAAAGGCATAAAACTTGACTTAAGCAAACATACAAACACCTTATGATCACATATCAATTGGAGCACGAATTTTCCATCAAATCACCATCAAATAGCACCAATATAGCATCAAAGATGCATCACACACAAGCAACAAAGATCTACATCATGATATACAAAAAGGATGAAGAAAATTACCAAATCTTGAACAAAACTTAGATCTACTTCAAGAATCACCAACACAAATCTTGATCTCTCAACAATTGAAGAAAAAAGAGTGAAATAGATGGTGGTTTAGCTCAAAGTTTGTGAGGTTCAAGATGTAACTCACAAACTTTATGAAAGAATGAAGAGCTTTGGTGAATTTGGTAGGAATGAGGAGAGAAATTGCAAGAGGTTTTTTGGCTCTCAAAAGCTTGAGAAATGAAAGAGTAGTGGGCTCTATTTATAGGATGAGAGCAAGAGTAGTGGTAATTTGGTCTTTTTGCATTTGGGTAATTAACTTGTGTTTAATTGGTGATTAAAGTGGCATTTAAATGGTAAGAAATGGTAAAATGAGGTTAAAATGGGATTAATGAAGGGGTTAATTTGATGAGGTGGAAAATTGGTAAAATGATCAAATAAAAAGGTGCCAAAATGATGTCAAGCTTCCCTCCTTATATTTTTTGAATTTCGCCTTAAGGAAATCGATTTCCCCAGGAGTGAAATCGATTTCACTCTGTTCCAGAAGAGAAATTGGCGCAAAATACACTAGGGAAATCGATTTACCCAGGAGGGAAATCGATTTCATGCTGTCCAGAATGTGATTTTGGTGAAGATTGCTGCAGGGAAATCGATTTACCCAGTAGGGAAATCGATTTCATCAGTCAAAAATGTGAAAAATGCCTTGTTTATTGCATGTCTTGGCTTGGTACCTACAAAATAAAAGCCTACAAATAAACAAAGAAATATTTTTGGTATTTGGGTTAGTATAATATGCATAAAAGATAAACAATCATTGGTGCTTGATGGTCCCTCTTATTGATGAGGTGAGTGCAACACCACAAACAAAACTTCCAAGTGAAGCTCTTGATTAGTGATTGAAATATGAATGATATAGGATCTTAGGGTCAAAAATTGGGGTATGACAGATGCCCCTATTTAAGTTTCTTCGATTTTGGAGATACGATGATTGGAAATCTTCGTTTTGACAAGATCGAAGAGACTTAAATATATAAAACACAATTTTTGATCCTAAGATGCAATGCAATGTTAATGAATGCATGTGATGATAATAAAGCATGACAACACTGGGGAGTAACAGGTAATCCACTGGGGGAAACAAATGTCTTGTTATAACTCCGCTGGGGAAACAAATGTCTTGCGAGTAGAAACTTCACTGGGGAAGGCAAGACTTTGTTGGAGAGACGGAACTTTGGTGGGAAAAGAAACTTCTCTGGGGAAAACACTTCGCGTCAGAGAGGTTATAGCATCACCTTTCGCGCCTCAATGGTTGACGATAGGCTACCAACTCAATAGTTGAAGGTAGAAGAGAATTGAATTACCGTCTCAATAGTTGACGATAAGCTACCCACTCAATGGTTGAAGGTAGAAGAAGATCGAATTACCGCCTCAATGGTTGACGATAAGCTACCCACTCAATGGTTGAAGGTAGAAGAAGATCGAATTACCGCCTCAATGGTTGACGATAAGCTACCAACTCAATAGTTGAAGGTAGAAGCAAATTGAATTACCGCCTCAATAGTTGACGATAAACTACCAACTCAATGGTTGAAGGTAGGAGGAAGTTGAATCATCGCCTCAATAGTTGACGATAAGCTACCAACTCAATAGTTGAAGGTAGAAGAGGATCGAATTACCGCCTCAATGGTTGACGATAAGCTACCAACTCAATAGTTGAAGGTAGAAGCAAATTGAATTACCGCCTCAATAGTTGACGATAAACTACCAACTCAATGGTTGAAGGTAGAAGAGAATTGAATTACCGTCTCAATAGTTGACGATAAGCTACCCACTCAATGGTTGAAGGTAGAAGAAGATCGAATCACCGTCTCAATAGTTGACGATAAGCTACCAACTCAATGGTTGAAGGTAGAAGAAAATTGAATTACCGCCTCAATGGTTGACGATAAGCTACCAACTCAATGGTTGAAGGTAGAAGAAAACCGAATTACCGCCTCAATAGTTGACGATAAACTACCAACTCAATGGTTGAAGGTAGAGGAAAACCCAATTACCGCCTCAATGGTTGACGATAGGCTACCAACTCAATAGTCGAAGGTAGAGGAAAATTGAATTACCGCCTCAACGGTTGACGATAAACTACCAACTCAATAGTTGATGGTAGAAGAAAATTGAATTACCGCCTCAATGGTTGACGATAAACTACCAACTCAATAGTTGATGGTAGAAGAAAATTGAATTACCGCCTCAATGGTTGACGATGAGCTGCTAAGAACAATGAGTTGCCGCTGAGAATAGGGATCAACTTCTTCTTTAATCAAGGAAATGGCTTGAGAAAAGGATTTGGATGCAAACTGTCACTTCTGATGAAGGGACTTACCATTTGCTGACTTTGCTGAGGAATCTTTAAGCAAAACGAACTGTCTTCGTGAAGAAGGCTGCCATTCGTTATCTCAAAGGGAACAAACTGTCTTCTGCTGAAAGAGACTGCCATTTGCCGCCCTGTCGAGAAATCCTTAAGCGGAATGAACTGTCTTCTGATGAAAGAGACTGCCATTCGTTGACCCATCTTAGGAAAAAGTGAGCAAACTGTCTTCTAATGGAGGAGACTGCCATTTGCTGACTTTAAAATTAGAATTCTTAAACGAACTGTCTTCGTGAAGAAGACTGCCATCTGTTATCTCAAAGGGAACAAACTGTCTTCTGCTGAAAGAGACTGCCATTTGCCGACCCTGTCGAGAAATCCTTAAGCGGAACGAACTGTCTTCTGCTGAAAGAGACTGCCATTCGTTGAGCTTCTTCCATTTGGAATCAAGAAGTTCATAAAGTATGAGAGATTATCACTTGATTTGAAGATAAGATTGATATGTGGAGACGCACAAACTTGCTCAAATAAAGAGGCTTCAATTTGTTGTCAACCAAAACATGATGGGGATAACACAAGTTGCTCAAAGTCAAAACCTGCCCCTTGCTTTCAAGCACAAATTCCAAGGGAGTGCAATAACATCACTGCTGGAAAATAAATCTTTCAATATCTGATAGGAACATCAATCACAAACAAGCTCTCCATTATAGAGGAAAGCATAATCCTCAAGAGGTGCAAAATAAATGCCTTCTCAATCTAGGTTTCCCAGCCTAGAGAGGTTCAAAATAGTATTGTAAGAGACCAAAGTTCAACTCCAAGAACAAGCTGGATAGAAACGGTCAAACAAAGCTTTGCCCCTTGAGGAATAAACTCAACTGGGGATTAATTCCATCCTGACAAATGAGCTGAGAAGGAACACTGAAGAAAAATTCTTCCACAAAGAACAAACTCAGTGGGGATTATCAATTTCTGCGAGGAATTTACCGATAATCTTATTCTTATCAAAAAGGTTGGACAACACATCAAGCTCTATTAGGGGGAATCAGAGAAAATTTCTTTGGAGAAAATCTCCATTCTGAACTTGCAGAGGAAATAAGAAGTTAACATCAAAGCAAACAAGTTAACATGCGGGGGATTTTAGTTCAAAACTCAACACAAGGTGAGAAAGAAAACCCAACAGTCAACCGTTGTCTCAAAACTTCTTGGTAGAGAGTGACATACTCTGGACTAATCAGGGCAACAACCTTTATACTTCAAGCTAATGAGGTGATCAAGGCAAACTTCTGATTCACAACTTGCCCCAGACTACATGGTCTATGAAAGGAAACTACCTCAAAAAGGTTCATAGAGATCCTTGGCGTCATGAAGACTTGGAATAATCTGCCCCAGATCAACAGATTTTTGGAGTTTTGTCAAATCTCGATGTAGCTGCCCCAGATTGACTAAACTTGGCACATTCTTTTATTCGACAAAGTCTTCGAGATTTGCCCCATGATGGTAATCAAACTTGCAAAAGCATTATACTAGGAAAACAACATGCCCCTGGCAATGTTTTAGTTTTCTACTGATGATCAGATGTAAACTTCTTGGATGTCAAACAAATGTTTACAAGCAGAAAAATGTTTATTCTGAGAATGATATTGAAAATGCAACAATTATGTAAGTCTTGAAGTTTCGAAAAGATGTCGCATAACTTTGTGAATGAATCACTAGTTAAGAGATGACATTGATTTTTTATTTATTTTTTATGCATATGATACCAACACAAGTTTTCAGCATAACCGATAGGAGTCAGGAACGCTTTCTTGTTTAAGTATGCTTTCGAAATAAACCCTGCTTCAATTAGGACTTTCAAGGGTTGTAACTTGGCCTGGTTCACGGTTTTCAGAAAAAAAAGATTTTTAGGCTCAAAGTTTATTTAGCCCACCCCAACTTCGTGATGTTCTCCAGTCCTATGTTCAGTTAACTTAACACGAGTATTCATCTCTCAAAAGGATTTTGTGTCATTAAGGACCTGATGAAGCTTTCTTGGAGTAGCAGTCACCCTTTTGTCTTCATTTTTGTATTCACACAGATTTGTTCACTGTTGAGGACTTTTGCTTTGTAGTCCTTTCTTTTCACTTTTCACTCTTTTCTCTTTTTATTTTTTATTTCCCTAACTTTTGCCTGGACTGATTCTTTTGCATTGGTCGTCCAGCGGGATGCTCTAACTTTGTCCTAAGTCACTTGTTTTCAAGTTTTTGACTTAGCGAGCTTTTTCTTTTTTTTTTTTTTTTTCACTTTTTCTTTCATTCTTTTGATTTGAACAAATCGTATGATATTGACTTTGGCTTGACTTGTTGAGAGGGTTGTGACTGCCTCGCTCCTTGGCGTATGGAGGATAACCATTGTGGTTTCACATTTCCATGCCTTTTGATGCGTGGGGAATAACCATTGTGGTTTCCCATGATCCAACCTTTGATGTGGATATGACATGCTTGACCTTTGGATGCACAATCCTTTTTGAAATATGAACACTTGGTCAAATCAACTGAACACTACCCTGCCCCAGGTTAAAATTAGGGTTTTTTCGTTTAGAAAAGAAACTCCTACTTCAAGGCTCAAAGGGGTTAACAAGGGATTATCTTCCTTATATCTCCGGTGTTTGGGAATTTGAAACAATGCCTGTACATCATCAGCAGGGTCTTATTCAAAAGCATACAACCAGAAATTTTGCATTTTCAGATCATCATCCTCCCTCCAATCTTTGCATAAGCAAGAGTTTGGCAAAAGCAATTGGTATCATAATGCATAAAAACAAATAAGCATGAGTGAAACGAATGGATTACTTCAAGACAAACATTATTATTGTGTTAGCATTAACATTCAAAAATAAACAAGTTTCTACATGCAAACAATGCATTGAAAAACAAGAAATATTACAAATGGAAATCAATAAGAATACTAAAAACTGAGAAGGCTTTCTCCATCTGGGTTTGTGCTAAAGGAAACATCTTTCAAACTTCAGGCTACCATCAATAGTGATTCATTCATGCTTTGGCAAGGGATTGTTTTGAACATTAGGGCCAATGTCTCGGAAAGACAAAATACCAGCACGAGTCAATCTTTGAACTTCAACCTTTAGACCCCAACAATCTTCTAAACTGTGTCCGGGAGCATCCTGATGAAAAGCGCAAGTAACATCAGCATTGTACCACCATGGAATCTTCTCTAGAATTGGAGGTGGTGATCTTGGCTGAACCAACTTCTTATGAATTAGAGCGGGATACAATTCTGTATATGTCATGGGGATAGGATCAAAATTAGGCTTTCGTCTTGCTGGCTGTTGACTAGCCTGAGCCACATGAGCTGAATTCACAATGGGACTCACTGACGCCACTTGCTGAGGTTGATGACTAGCTTTTCCCCTTGATCGACTATTCCTTCCTTGAGAAACAACATTAGCATCAGATTCATTCTTCTTCTGAAAAGATGAACCATACTTCTTCACAATGCTAGATACACTGTCAGTGTGAACCAGACGTCCTTCTCTTATAGCTTCTTCGAGTCTGACACCCATTCCCACCATTTCGGTGAAGTCTACAGGAGCGCTCGCAATCATCTTCTCATAATAAAACGGACCAAGAGTCTTCAGAAAAATCTTAGTCATCTCTTTTTCTTCCATAGGAGGAATCACTTGGGCGGCAACCTCACGCCATCTCTGAGCATATTCCTTGAAGGATTCTTTCTCTTTCTGCATCATAGCTCGCAATTGATCCCTATCAGGAGCCATGTCCACATTATACTTGTATTGCTTCACAAACGCTTCAGCTAAGTCATTGAAAGTGCGGATATGGGTGCTATCAAGGCCCATATACCACTTAGAAGCAGCTCCAGTCAGACTGTCTTGGAAATAGTGAATCAACAGACGTTGATCATCAGTGTGAGTGGACATCTTCCTTATATACATCACCAGGTGTGCCTGAGGACAGGAATTTCCTTTGTACTTCTCAAATTCAGGCAGCTTGAACTTAGCAGGTACTTTCACATTGGGAACAAGGCAAAGATCATGCACATTCTTTCCAAATAATTCTTTCCCACGCAAGGCTTTCATCTCTTTCTGTAGTTCTTCAAACTGATCTTGGAAACCATCCATTCTGTCATGAATTTCACTTGGAGCAGCATCATAAATGGGCTCTGGGACAAAAGGACCAGTATGAACAATAGGAGAGGTGTTGACCATAACAGGAGTCAACGGACGAGTCATCTCAGGAACAGACAAATAACCTTCAGGCATGCCCCAGGGATATCCATTAGGCATTCGTTGCTGAGTAGCACCGACAGGAATAGAAGGAATGGTTGTAGCAGCAATTTCAGAAATCACAGTGGTCTGACCCTGAGCTTGGGCATCGGGAGGAGGAACCTGATTCTGATTCTGAGTCTGATTCTGAGCAGCCATCAATGTCTCAACCAGAGCAGTGAGACGATCCACACCAGATCTCAAAGTAACAACCTCTTCACGTAACTCACGATTCTCTTGTTCAAGACCTTCCATCTTCTTCTTGCAGTTAGCTCGTGTATTATATCGGTGAGACAGCTTGATTCTGTATGAAGAACACTGAATAAGACCTCGGGAATACTCTCGGAAGCAAGACCAAAATGCAGAATGATGCATGCAATGCAAATAATTTGTTTTTTTTTTATTTGAGTTTCAAGGAACTTGAGATATTAACTTGAAAACACTCAACATTGGACTAAAGCTTCGATTAAGTTATCATCAAAATCAATCATCCATTTTGGTGGATTAGAGTTTTCACCCCATCAACACCCAAGATCCATTGAGTTTGATGAAACTTATGATGTTTACAAGGAAAGACCTCTAAGTTCCTTGAAAATCAAAAGAAAAAGAGTTTTCATGGATGCATGAATGCATGGTTTATGCACCAACCACAACCAAGAGCATGCAAGGTCACAGAAGATCATAGTTCAAAGGTTCGACGTCACGAGCATGGAGCCATGGGTCTAACCATCCCAAAAGGTATGATCTAGGGAGTTTTGTACCTGCCAATCGGGTTCTACAAAGGTTCCCAGAGTTTTCAATCTTCTATCGGATATTACCGGCACGCACAATTGCTCATGGGCGCCAATAATATGCCTAAAAAGACCTCGTCTGAGCGTAGTATCGCATGACAACAAGCTCAAATTGGTACTTGATCTTGTTTCTGCACTACATCCTAAAAAGGCTTAGATTGGTTAAAAGGGTTCTAGGTCATTCAGCTTCTACGGACACTCACTATTGAAAGTAATAGCGTTATCACGATGGTTCGTAACAACCTCTACTACCTTCCATGAGGCCTCCACTGATTGGGGTTCCACCATATGACGCTCATGGTAAGGATTGCTCCTGACATGCGACTATTGGTCTTACCACCTCCTATCTCAAGTTACTCACCAAAGTTCGGGTTAGAACTTTATCTCATCACAGAGGAACCATCGAGCACCAAAGAGAAAAAAAAAGAAAATAAACAAACAAAACACACAACAATATATACAGATAAAAACACACAGATAAACAAAAATAGGCTTAACACACTTAAAAAACTGGATCCCCAGTGGAGTCGCCATTTTTCTGTAGCGGGGAAAATCTGACATCGAAGCCATGGAATTGACTCGAATCAATATTCCGTTTTGAAATCGCCACCGCGCTTTATTTTTTCAAAGGAAAAGGGAAAAGAACGAAAAACCCAAAGTTTTGTTTTTTAAAACAAGAAAGAGATCTCAAGTACGGGTGTTGATTATATGAGGGGAAGGTTTAAAGCACCCCTCATATCCGTGGTACTCCACGGGAACCTTTTTGAAAATCTGTGTGTGTGTGCTAAAAAGGGTTTGTTTTATTTTCAAAATAAGCTCGGCAAAGCATTAAGCTTTGGGCCTACATACCTCCTCGGTGCAATGGAGAAGTCAGAGCTAATGTAGTTCCGCTTTTGGGAAAAACGTTTTAAAAACGAATAAACACTTTGGTGTCGTTAGAGAGAAATACTCAGCCATTGATCTTGAGCATGAGAACAAACAAGTTCTTTGCATCGCAAATGAAAGAAGGGCTCCAACTCGGATAAAATCAACGAGTATGCCACTAGCTCTCTCACGCGGAAAAGATCTCGTTATTATCAATCAATTTCAAAATCGTGGGGTATAACCACTCGTTTCGACAGTTAACGGTGTCTAAACTTTTGAAGAAAAGCCACTAAGGGCGAAAGATATTTTTGAGAAAAAAGGTTTTGAAAAGGTTTGCAAACATAAGAATGTTTTGGAAAAAGAGAGAAGATTTTGAAAATTTAAGAATGGGAGGAGATGAAGAGGCTAACCTAGTGCATAAAATAAAAGCTAAGGAAAGAAACGGTCTAACCAAATAAGAAGCCAACACTTGACATTAAGAGCCAAGGTAGTTTTCCCATCCTTTGGATTTATCAATACCAACACATTAACACTTGGGGATCCAGATGAACTTATTGTCTTAGCACCACTTTGCATTAAGCACATTAAGGTTCTGACGAAAATCGGGCAGAGTAACGGCTGTTTTTGGGTAAAATCCTTATATCAATGCCTTGGAATTAACCATCAAGGGCTTTCAAGGAAATACCTGCACACATAAACATACAACAGAACAATGCCAGACAGACAGAACAATCACAGGATAGCAATAGAATGAGTCCAGAGGTACTAGGTCCACAAGTCCGAATCTCCAAAGCGCTAGGGATAGTAACCGATAGTCCAAAGAGAGCCTTATGTATTTTTTAGATTTTGATTATTTATTAGTGTTTTAGCGAAAAAATAAAGTATGGTCCAAGTGGACAAAAGAAAAATAACAGAAGCATAAACATATGTCCAAGTGGACAAAGAGAAAATGACGGAAGGTAAATATGATGAAATGATAAAGTAAAGCGATAAGGCGAGAAATATAAAGAGCGGTAATATAAAGAGCGGTAATATAAAGGTGCGGAAATTAAAGTTAGTTGTTAAATGTTAAAGATAACCATCTTGAAACTTGTCAAGTATGTTATCAAAGTTAGTATGAAGATCTATGGTGAGTGAATGATGTACTCGGATTTAAAGTCAATGGGGCTTATCAGAAGCTTGATAAAATCATAGCGACTACACGATAAAAACCTCCACAAGTCTTAAATCAACCGCATACAATTCTCTTCCACATTTGATCTTTTTTATTCGGGACACGAAATATTGCGCTATGTTAAGCAGATCGCCAAGTGATTTATGTAGAAATCACCCTACAACGAGGCCGGTCAAAACTTTATGTGCTAATGCATGCGAGAAGAACGATATGTAGATCGCCTTCCGAAAGCAATACCGCACGAAAAGAAAATAGGTAACGATCTAGTCTTTACTAAGAATCCATAAGAATTCTCAAAGTATTAAGACTTTCATCGATCAAAAGAAAAAAGGAGAAGGAGAAGGTAAAATGCATAAAGATAATCAACTCACACTATCATTAATATCATTCATCTAATATTATGGATTTGGTTCTTTCCAACCTATCAACATCCTAGATCCAATGATATTAATGAAATGGAGGAAGAAGAATAAAATTCACAAAAGATAATCACAAGAATGAAAACAAATTGATCTAGTCTTCATCAAGAATCCATAGAATTCTCAAGATGTTAAGACTTTCATCGATCAAAAGAAAACAAGATGAAAAAGATAAGAATAGAGACAAATTGATCTAGTCTTTATCAAGAATTCATAGAATTCTCAAGATGTTAAGACTTTCATCGATCAAAAGAAAGATAAGATGAAAATAAGAATGAAAACATAAAAGATAATCAACTCACACTATTGATCAGTCCATATTTATGCATATTCTCCTATATTTTTACTTAGGCATTTCTTTACTTTACCTTGGTTATTTTTCTATTTTAATGTGTTTTTATGATTTAGTTTATTTTTGCCTTTATTTGATTTCCGCACTTAATTTTCAGCATTAGCAGTCTGCACTAAAACGATCATAACTGGAGTTTCAGGAATCCAATTGAGGCGTTCTAATAATCGCCGGAAAGCTAAGAGAAAGATCTACAATTCTCGTGTTGGAGTCGAAGTCAGATTCTGAACTCATATTTTCCAGAAATTCGTTGAAGTTGCAGCACTAGTTTTTTATTTAGTTTTGGATCATTAGTTTATGGGCTTGGGTTATGTTTTTGACCCAGTTTGAGTTAGTAGAGAAGAAAACCTTATTTTGTTTTATAAGGGTTGGCAGCCGCTAGAATACGGGAGACCTTTCTTTTGCCACAAATTTTACTTTTGGTCTCATGATTAGAATGAAGAACTAATTCCCGAAGGCAAATCCTACTGCTTATGGGTTCCATTGCTTTGAGGTTATTCTAATACTAATTTAAATTCGATTTCTGTTCAATTCTTTTCTATGAAATCATTTGCTTAATTTGATTACAATTGTTTGCTTAATTCGATTGTTGTTCATAGGATAGAATTGATTAAATTCGATTGTATGCATGTTCCTAAATTTAATTGCGTGTTATCGTTTGCTTAATTCGTTAACTCGTCATATTCTTAACCGTTTGCTTAATTCGGTAAACAGGAACATAACTCGTATGATTTTGATAAGCGCTTGTCTGATTAATCTCATAATCGAATAGGATCGAAGCCGTTTAGGGATTGGTGTTATTATAACCGATGATAAGTCGGAACCCGAATCAGTAGGATTAGCCGTTTAGCTTATTTTGATAATCACTTAATTTACTCTATTTTATAAATTGATTCTAAAACCATAAACCCCCAATTTTATTTATATTAGTTAATAACAAAAAAGAATCCTTGTGAGAACGATATCCGAGTTGTCGTTACCGTTACACTATATTTTCAAAATACTCGTTTTTGATCCGCGCGCGACAGCGGATCAAATTGGCGCCGTTGCCGGGGATTCTTGTTGTTATTAACTGATATTAGAGTCATAGGTTTAGTGTTTTTGCTTCTTTTTTTTTGTGTTTGTTGATTTTCAGGGTTGCAATACCGGTTGCAGTACAGTGATAAGTTTTCCAACCTATCAGGTAAGTTTTGAAACCTACTGTTTCGATTTGCGCCGATTTTTTTCCAGAAAATCAGAAAAAAATCGAGGAACAGTACTCATTTAGAATAGAATTCTAAAAGACTCCGACCCTAAAAATCGCAAATTCATCGTTTTTCTATTTTTAATGAATTTTTTACTGTTTTCATAGAGTCAAAAAAATCCAAAAAAATTCCCAAAATTCTTATTTGTCTTAATTAGATTAAATTTCGTGCTTTTGTATTTTTTTGAATTTATTTTAATCATATTTGTTCTTTCGTGTCAAAAAAAAAATGGGAGACTCATTGGATCAGTTGGCTTATCTTATTAATTTGATGGAAGTAAGAGAACATCAATCATGCTATCAAAATCATATTCCACTTGCGATTTGCAATATTTGTTCTTCAAATTTTCATGGTAATGATGCATGTCCTATGTTGTTAGATACTAATTTTTATGGTGAGGCTCAAATGGTAGGTGATCTTCAAGGACAATACTCATACACTGAAGAGCAGCCTATTTGGCCATATCAACAATTTCAACAAAATGCATCATTGAAAGCTGACACACAATCATATTTCGAAGAAATTATTAAGGAAATGGCTGAAAATAATAAGAGAATGACTGAATATAATTTGCAATTTCAACAACATATGCAATCTATATTTCCAGTTAAAAAAGTCCAAGGTGAACAAATAATCTCAAGTGTCCATCAAATTCAAGAGAACGTGATATTTCATGATGATGATGTACAACCTGTTGCATTATTGTTAACACGATGTGATACCAGTCTTGATGAATTTCCAGGTGAGCCCATTAAAACAGTGTTTGTTTCATATGATGAACTCATAGAAAGAAACAAAAATTCAAGTGAATGCATGAAAGAGATTATGCCACAAAATTTATTTAAATCTGATTTGGATGAATTATATACTTCTCTTGAAGTAGATAACTCTCTTGAAATTTTTGCTTGTGAATGTGGTGTTTGTAATGTTTGTCTTGAGATCAGTGCAGCCATTTCAGGTGAAGATAGTCTGATGCCGACAACCACTTGTGCAGAAATTCTAGCAAATTCAACAACTCTTGAACTTGACAAAACAAATGTGGATTTTTGCCATAAGCAACCATTGCCTATAGCAGAACTTTTTTTGGTGGAAACTATAATTAAGCCAAACAACATGGAGTTATCTTTCACCATTTGTGCATCTCTTCCACCTATTTTATCAAACTCACTAGCTAAATGTGGATTTTCTATTCTTCATACTTTTGTTATTGCAGGTTTACCATATGTGCAGACTATTCCTCCTAAGCCACCAGATTTTTTACTAATATTCAAGTTCACTTGCTATTTAATTTTTCCTATTTCATATGTTCGTAGTGCAGAAAGGCCTCCGCCAAAACCACTAGACATGAAAGCTACATTCCACCTTAACCCCTCGGGTGTGTTCTTTCCTTTCTCTCACTCTTATTTTATATTTATGTTCTTTCATTGAGGACAATGCATGTTTTAAGTGTGGGGGAGGGAGTAATTTATTTTCTTTATTTTGTTTTTGTTTTTTTCCTTTGTTTTCGTTCTTAAAAAAAAAACATCTTTTTGAAAGTTTTGGGCTATAGACTGATTTGAGTCGAGTTTGCGGAGACTTGGGAAAAATTCACAAGATTGGTATCGTTTTAACACCGTAAGTCTCATGCATATGGAAATTGATTTGAATTTTTTATTATGTTTTAGCCTTAAATTCTCATTCTCTGACAGCTCTTGAGTAGTTTATTTCAGCAGTCGGCACCATCTCTCACACACTTTACGCAGGAAGCTGATGAATATAAGTGAATGTTCCGAAAAGAAAAGAAAAAAAGAGAAAAGAAAAAGGTAATACACCTTCTAAGTTTGGTGATCCTCACCCGGTCACTTAACCCAACGGTTGTGGAACCTTCAAAAAAAAAGATTTCAAAACTCTTTGTTAGTTGGTTCAGCGGTTTCTGGTGCTGAACTTGGTAGGGAGGATTACGGTCCGATCCCCCGCAACTACATCTGAGTAAACAAAGGGTTATGCCACGTAAGTACCAGAACCCCGTGCAGAAAAGGATCAGAGTCACTAACCGGTCGTCTTGCTATAAGTGTGTGGAGATAACGGGCTTAATGTGATTGCGCTTGAATGAAAAAGAGCAAAAAGGATGAGTAAGTTAGGCTATGGTATAATAATATGATTTGAATTGGTTTGTGTATTTAGGAGGCTTATGTCTGCATATCTGTGGTTAGTGTTCTTACGATGTCCTTAGTGTGCAAGATTAGTACCTGTCGATGCAAACTTACCCGAATAAGATTTGTAGCCTAGGACGAGTAACTGTTGATGTATTTGTGTTTTCTTTGTTTTGTTTTTCATTTTGCTCGGAGTGCAAAAGTTCAAGTGTGGGGGAATTTGATCAGTCCATATTTATGCATATTCTCCTATATTTTTACTTAGGCATTTCTTTACTTTACCTTGGTTATTTTTCTATTTTAATGTGTTTTTATGATTTAGTTTATTTTTGCCTTTATTTGATTTCCGCACTTAATTTTCAGCATTAGCAGTCTGCACTAAAACGATCATAACTGGAGTTTCAGGAATCCAATTGAGGCGTTCTAATAATCGCCGGAAAGCTAAGAGAAAGATCTACAATTCTCGTGTTGGAGTCGAAGTCAGATTCTGAACTCATATTTTCCAGAAATTCGTTGAAGTTGCAGCACTAGTTTTTTATTTAGTTTTGGATCATTAGTTTATGGGCTTGGGTTATGTTTTTGACCCAGTTTGAGTTAGTAGAGAAGAAAACCTTATTTTGTTTTATAAGGGTTGGCAGCCGCTAGAATACGGGAGACCTTTCTTTTGCCACAAATTTTACTTTTGGTCTCATGATTAGAATGAAGAACTAATTCCCGAAGGCAAATCCTACTGCTTATGGGTTCCATTGCTTTGAGGTTATTCTAATACTAATTTAAATTCGATTTCTGTTCAATTCTTTTCTATGAAATCATTTGCTTAATTTGATTACAATTGTTTGCTTAATTCGATTGTTGTTCATAGGATAGAATTGATTAAATTCGATTGTATGCATGTTCCTAAATTTAATTGCGTGTTATCGTTTGCTTAATTCGTTAACTCGTCATATTCTTAACCGTTTGCTTAATTCGGTAAACAGGAACATAACTCGTATGATTTTGATAAGCGCTTGTCTGATTAATCTCATAATCGAATAGGATCGAAGCCGTTTAGGGATTGGTGTTATTATAACCGATGATAAGTCGGAACCCGAATCAGTAGGATTAGCCGTTTAGCTTATTTTGATAATCACTTAATTTACTCTATTTTATAAATTGATTCTAAAACCATAAACCCCCAATTTTATTTATATTAGTTAATAACAAAAAAGAATCCTTGTGAGAACGATATCCGAGTTGTCGTTACCGTTACACTATATTTTCAAAATACTCGTTTTTGATCCGCGCGCGACAGCGGATCAACTATCATTAGTATCATTCATCTAATATTATGGATTAGGTCATTTCAAACCTATCAACATCCTAGATCCAATGATATTAATGAAGTGGAGGAAGTAGGAAGCCAAAACAAGCATAAAAAAGGCAAAAAAACACATTCTGCCAGCAGGAAATCGATTTCATGCAGAGGGAAATCGATTTCCATAAGGCAGTTTTCAAAAAAAAACAAGTTACGTACAGCATGAAATCGATTTGAGCCTTAAGGAAATCGATTTGACCAGTGCAAATTTCAGCAAAAACAACATTTAAAGGCATAAAACTTGACTTAAGCAAACATACAAACACCTTATGATCACATATCAATTGGAGCACGAATTTTCCATCAAATCACCATCAAATAGCACCAATATAGCATCAAAGATGCATCACACACAAGCAACAAAGATCTACATCATGATATACAAAAAGGATGAAGAAAATTACCAAATCTTGAACAAAACTTAGATCTACTTCAAGAATCACCAACACAAATCTTGATCTCTCAACAATTGAAGAAAAAAGAGTGAAATAGATGGTGGTTTAGCTCAAAGTTTGTGAGGTTCAAGATGTAACTCACAAACTTTATGAAAGAATGAAGAGCTTTGGTGAATTTGGTAGGAATGAGGAGAGAAATTGCAAGAGGTTTTTTGGCTCTCAAAAGCTTGAGAAATGAAAGAGTAGTGGGCTCTATTTATAGGATGAGAGCAAGAGTAGTGGTAATTTGGTCTTTTTGCATTTGGGTAATTAACTTGTGTTTAATTGGTGATTAAAGTGGCATTTAAATGGTAAGAAATGGTAAAATGAGGTTAAAATGGGATTAATGAAGGGGTTAATTTGATGAGGTGGAAAATTGGTAAAATGATCAAATAAAAAGGTGCCAAAATGATGTCAAGCTTCCCTCCTTATATTTTTTGAATTTCGCCTTAAGGAAATCGATTTCCCCAGGAGTGAAATCGATTTCACTCTGTTCCAGAAGAGAAATTGGCGCAAAATACACTAGGGAAATCGATTTACCCAGGAGGGAAATCGATTTCATGCTGTCCAGAATGTGATTTTGGTGAAGATTGCTGCAGGGAAATCGATTTACCCAGTAGGGAAATCGATTTCATCAGTCAAAAATGTGAAAAATGCCTTGTTTATTGCATGTCTTGGCTTGGTACCTACAAAATAAAAGCCTACAAATAAACAAAGAAATATTTTTGGTATTTGGGTTAGTATAATATGCATAAAAGATAAACAATCATTGGTGCTTGATGGTCCCTCTTATTGATGAGGTGAGTGCAACACCACAAACAAAACTTCCAAGTGAAGCTCTTGATTAGTGATTGAAATATGAATGATATAGGATCTTAGGGTCAAAAATTGGGGTATGACAGCACCCAATTTTTTAGTTTAATTGTTTTCGGATATGCATATCCGAAGTATCCCAATATTTCATTTTCAGGGTTTTCGAATATGCATATCCGAATTAACCAATATCTCAAATTTATTTTGATTTTATTTAAAAAAAAATATTTATTTATAATATAGTTATAATCAGTGGCGGAGCCAGGACTTAAAAGTTAGGAGGGCCGATAAAATAAAATAAAAATTATAAAATCTTTTAAGTTTTTTTATACAAAATATTTAAATTATACTTAAATATTAACAGAACTATATATATATATATATATATATATATATATATATATATATATATATATATATATATGGGAGCGTATTCGGTGAGAACTGATAATTATATGAGAAATGAGAACTATTAATATCAATCGTTAGATTTAATTAACGCTTGAGATTGTAATAAATAAAATAAGTTGAAATGTACATGATTATATCTAAATAAGTATAACACTCATTTAATATTAGATATTGTTGATTATCTTAAACGAAAATAAAAAATATTTATGTCTAAGTTTATCATTTAGTAAAAAAAATTATATTCTAAATTTTGTATTGTTAAGGATTTTTTTAAATATTTTAATTTGGTTGATTTATTTATATCCAAATTTATAATTTTTTTATTTTTACAAATTTTACAATCGTGACTCTTTTGAATATTGACAAACTAGATATTTTAATCTTATTATTATTCTTGCAAGTAGCATATAGAAAAATATTTTCATTTTTGAAAGAATGATAATTTTATATTGAAAAAAATAATGTATGATAAAATTAAAAATTATAATTTATCAATAGTTAAGAGGGGTCACAAATATTAAAAACTATTACAATAGTATAAATTATTAAAATAATTACAATGGTAAAATTTATAAAAATAAAAAAATTCCAAACACACAAATAAATAAATCAACAAAATTAAAACATTGGAAATACTTTCACATTTCTTTAATATTTTTAATAAAACATAAGTGATAAATTAATATTTTTAATCATAAAAATCAAATAAAAATATAGATGATAAAATAATGATGTACTTTTATTTAGTAGAATTTGTTAAAATAATAAATTCTTAATTTGTAAATAAATAAATCAAACAAATTATATAGGAGATAAATAAATAAAGTCGGCAGTAAAAAAATTAAATAAAGTTCTACACTTAGACATGTCTATTTTACAATCATGTCTATTTTAATAAAATAAATAATATCAAAACTCCCCCAACAATAAAAAATATTAAATATAATATTTTTTATAATAAACTAAAGAATCAAGAGAGTTTGAAAAAAAAAACGAGATAACATGAAAAAATTTAAAATTAAAATTGATATGTTTGATATAAAATTAAATAGCATATAGAATTATATTTTAGGTAAGATTTTATTCTTAAGAAAATTTTAAATATTAAGAATAATAGAAAAGATTCTATAAAGTGCTCTTAATATGGAATAATTAAATCTTAAGCGTTAATTAAATCAGATGGTTGATATCCATAGTTCTCATTTCTCACAAAAGATATCAGTTCTCACTGGATATGCTCCCTATATATATATATATATATATATATATATATATATATATAGTTTGTCTATTATAATACGACAGATCAAATTAACTATTTTTTAAAACACAAAATGTACAATTTCAGCCCTAAAATAAAACTCTAATATTAAAAATTTACACTTTAATCAAAAGAAAAGTTTTGAAATTAAAAATGCATAGAGGAATGAGATGAACTTACAAATAAATAATATAAAAATAGAGATAATAGTGGCGCAAGTGCGATAGGAGAGAATAAACTAAATGTAATTGATGAGAATTGTAGATGTGAAAAGTGATTTGATATTAAAAATACTAGAAAGAAATTGTAAAAATATTACTCCTTATCCTCGAAAGAGTGCTGATTTATTTATAGAAAAAAAAATTCAAAATAAAATTATTTTTTTATTTTTAATAAAATACTAATTTGTAAAATTAATATTACTTATATCATTTTCAAATTAATATCTTACCATTTATGTTAATAATAGTGATGAATAAATCAATACTCGAAAGAAATAATTTTGTAATTTTTATTATCATTTTGAAATACTCAAATATATTTTTATAAGAAAAATTGATACAATTAATAAATTAGTAGAATATACTAGTAAAATTCACTTATTAAATTAGGTTTTATTAATTTTTCACATATAAAATTAATAAAATTTATAAAAAATTAGTGTAATATTAATTAGTATAATATTAATTTTTCCCTAAACATAAGATTATTTGAATATTATTATAAAATTAAAATGTATTGATAATATTAAATTTGCAGATAATTAATACAATTTATAAATTTATCTTTAAGAATAATAATTAATATTTTTATTAATTTTTTCTTATAAATTATCAAAAATAATATAATTAAAAATAATAGTGATAAAACAATATTCATTATTATAGTTGAGTAATTGGAAAGATGTACTACTTATGTATTTTATAAAGAGAATGTTTTAGCTTGTAGAGAGATGTGAGGCCATGACATTACATTACAATATTATTAAATTATTTATAAAAGCTAATGAGTTCTTCTTTTTACTATTTATCCTAATACATAATACCATTAAACATGATGACATTTATATCAAATACAAGTTATTTTCATGGTAGTCTTTTTCAATATATAAATTATTTCTAAAAAGTAATGGGGTGACCGTGACCTTCCCCCGTCACCACTGGCTCCGCTACTGGTTATAATATAATTAAAGTGATTTATTATTAATAAATAATAATTTAAATACACATTATTATAAATAAGAAATAAAGAGTAATTTAAAAAAAAATTAATATTAGTGAAAATTTTAAATAAAGAGTAACTTATTTCATTTAAGGAAACACTTTCTTAAAAGTTTTGTAATTTTTTTAAAAACATTTCCTCTTCTTTGGTTTAATATCAGTTTAAGAAAGATAAGATATATATTAATTATTATAGCGAGAATTTTTTAATTTTATTATCTAAAACTAAAGGTTGAATATATATACATGAAATTAATTTTATAATATTATTGTTTTGGACTGGGCCGAGCATGTTCAACACTTACTTTTGTACCGAGTAGGCCCAAGTCTCTTGGCTAGCCAAGCAGGTCCAATCTGTTTGGGCCCATTTCCCAGTTACTGTTACAAACACTGGTCACACACAAAGACCACGTGGGTAACGCTTCAGCGAAGGATTCAGTCAACTACCTCCGAACTCTACGCCACGCTCACCTAGAACGTGAGTCACCTGCTGACTCAGCCCTAGCAGAGGATGTTCTTGCAGTTTCCTAGCACGTGGGCCTCCAATTGAATTTGAACCAAATAGGGAACCTTGGCCCAACGCTGGAGCTATAAATACCCTCTTTCACTAGAGAGTCAGATATTCATTATTTACTTCCTAAACTCTTACTTACTCTTTATCTGGCTGCCACTTACTTTGGCATCAGTGAACCTTGCAGGTATCCCCCATTCTGTCTTACTTGCCAGATCCAGCCGCCGTGACGATCCATTCTGATCATGTTAGATCAATTATATATATTTTATTTTATATACAAAATTATGTTTGAAAATTAAGAAAAAATCCCAAAGAAAAAAGAGATTTTTTTTTAGATTAATAAAAATGTTGAAACTGTTTCCTTAAACCACTTTTCTCTTGAAATACAAAAATATAATCCCTCGCTTTAGAAATTTTTTATTTAAGAAATAAATTGCTTAAAATATCTCAACACCAAATATTGTGATTCACTTTGATTTTAATTTTTTAATAAATATTGGTTTATTTCGAAAATGCATCTACAAAATATCTCAACACTAAATATTAAATTATTTCGAAAATACATTTTCAAAATTTTTAAAAACGCTAAAAATTATAAATTTGGTGCATTCAAATATGCATCTTCGAATTCAAGAGGAAAAAAAGGATTTTTGCCAGATATTCCTAAGGAGGTATATGAGTGGAATTAGAGATTCCCCTAAACAATTTATATCTAATGGCCCAATACAAAACCATAAAATCCAACTTAAAAGCTACTATATACATTAATCCAGCTAATGCACATAAATACAACAATTAGAAATATTAAATGGAGTTGTTAATTAGATACTTGCAAGTTTATACAGTAACTAGTAAGATACATTTACTCCCGCACGTGTAAATTTATTTAATTTGTATTGCGGGAGTAAATTTATTTAATTTGTATTTAGACACATGTAAATTTAAAATAAGTTGACTTAATTATAAATGAACAATAATTATATAAATTCAATTGTATAAATAACCATATAAAAAAAATGACTCATGATATGGAGAAAAAGTATGAAATTTTAAAATTTGAAAATAAAATTTTTCTCTCAAATAAAGGCAATTGTTGATTAAAATAAAATAGATATTGTGTTGATAATGACCCGTGAGAAATAAAAAATTATTTAATGCGATATAAAATGTATTTAGATATAAATATAAAATTTGAATATTTTACTTAATTATAAAATAAACAATAATAATATAAATTTAATTGTATTAAATAATCATAAAAAAAGGCATCGTGAGATGGAGAAAAAGTTAATATTTAAAATAAGAATTTTGTCTCTCAAATTAAGACAATGGTTAATTAAAATAAAATAGATATTGTATTTATTGTGACCCGTGAGATAAATAAAAATTAATTATTAATATTTTTAGTGATAATAAATAAATTAAAATGAAAATAAGAAAGTGTGGGAAAATAAATGTGAGAGAAATTTAAAATTTTAATTAAGAGACAGTATGTTGAGGAAAAAAAATTGATCAATGAGGCCAATAAATAAATGACACTTGTAAGACAATGTGATATGAATAATAGTTTTAATTGAGACATTTATTATTTATTTATAAGCCCTTTTAATAGTGTAATAATTTTGAACATAAAAAATAATTTAAACAAAATATGCTATTGATCTTTTATAGTTAGATAGTAAATTTCCACCATAAAATTAACTAATTAACTAATAATTGATCCATACTTTTTTATACATGAATGAATAATTGATCCATACTTGGTAGCCAGCTTTCGCTCCTTTCAAATTAATATGAATATTTGAGGAGTGAAACCCAAAAAAGGAATCTATAACATTACGTTGGACTCCACATTGACACATAAATTAATCATCTTATCTTATAGTTTTGTGGTATATTTTATTCGTAACCACGATATAAAATATAGGGTTAATACCTATTTTCCCCCTGCATTTTATTTTTTTATTTTTTCGTTGACTGGATAGCCCATGTGGCTTTTTTATATTATTTATTTATTATTTTTATTGCCAAGTAAGCATTTTTTATTATATAAATTTTTAGTTTAGATTAGAAAGCATCCAAAAATTTCTCTTGGTTTGTCTTGGGTGGGAGTTGAACCCACAACATTATTGAACCCAATACATTAGTTTCCCAACACAATGGCTGAAACCACTAGCCCACATGATACCATTTGTAATATTCGTGCTTGGAATAACTTTTATAATATGTTATACCATTTGATTACTTGTATTAAATTTTATTACTTGATTTCAATTATCTTTTTACTATTACTTTATTTTTTAATTATTTATATTTTATTTAATTTACAACGCATGTTTTTATTTAATATTTAAATATATTTTATTTAATTTAATACGTTTTAATCATTTATATACATATTTAAACGAATACAATTTAAAACTATAATTAAAAAAAATATTGTTGTAAATATTAAAATCAAATAATAAATATTAAAAAAAAAACATTTTTGTAAACTAAATCATTATAAACTAAAAATATTTTTATTTGGTTCAGTTAGTATAATAACATTAACTATTAACTAATAATTATTAATTTAAATATTAACTATTAACTAATATATTACTTTATATGTACATAATTTTTAAATAGTAATTTAAATATTAGTATTTAAAAATATAAACGATATTTAATATAATTATTTTAGTTTATACTAACTGAACAAAATAAAAATATTTTTATGTTTTATATAATAATTAATAATTTAACATCAATATACTGTAAAAATTTAATGTTAAGAATATTAAAATTATTTTAGAATTAAATAAATTATTTATATAGATACTATTTATATAAAATAATGTAATTTAAAAAATATTGTAGCTATTTAAATAAATTAAAAATAAACTAAATAAATTATATTAATATATATTAATTAATTTAAAACTATTTTAATTAATGTAGTTAAATTAATTAAAACTAGTTTATAATGATTTAATTTATAATGATTTAGTGATAATTAATATAATTAATGATTTAGTTTATAAATTAATTAATATAATTAAATATAATTATTTTAGTTTATACTAACTGAACTAAATAAAAATATTTTTAGTTTATAATGACTAACTGGTTCAGTATCTAATAAGTATTACAAAAGGCACCAATAAATCAACCAAAAACGTGCAGCCTAGTGGTTATACTGATTTTGTGTAAGCCAAGTCCCATTGAGACCATCTTTTTAAGCTTTTATATGGGGGGAAAATAGGTCATTAACTATCTAAGAGCATTTATTTGAGATGGTAATGATCTCCGCCGGCTTAACCATAAGTTTTTGGCTTGAACATAAAACAATGTTAAATTTTTGAGAGAGTAAATTTTAATTTGTAGTCCTGTTCAACTCGAAAAATTAATCTATTCAGTGCGTGCAGATAACTCCTAATATATATAAAAAATATATATAGGATTAAGTACTTAATAACTAAATAAATTCTGGATTAGATCTCAGTCTTATGGATGCAGCAAAGGGATGCAGCAGTGTTAAATCTTTTGAGGAAAAATTTGATCGTCTATTTGATTTTACACGGTTCGCGGGATTAATCTCTGCAGTTGCACAATATTAAATCTCTTGTAGAAAAACTTGATCGCTTAGATGATCTTATACGGCTTGCGAGATTAATCTCTCCAGCTGCGCAGGGGATACCCCAGTTTATATAAGTAAAAAATACAGAGACAATTGATTACTCCAAATAAGTGTATGTTTTTATTAATGCATGAAATCAAATCCCAAAACATGGACGAATTTATTTGTTACAAGTCATCGTGGAATCAATCCAAACCTGAATTGAAAATTTCAAAACAAAACAAAAAC